>NC_133772.1:88044679-88187849 GCF_003597395.2 Chelonoidis abingdonii
GTGAGTAACCGTCTTATCTTCCTACCAATCTTCTACTTGAAACCACATGCTAACAAGGAGGAACAGAGACTCCAAGCATGCCCTAGCGTTTTACATAGAAAGGACGAAACCCTTTCTGAAATTCACTCAGTTCTTCCTAGCCATTGCAGACAGAATGAAAGACTGTCCAGTCTTGGCCCAGAAAATTTCATCGTGGATCACTTCCTGTATCCGCACATGCTGCGACCTAGTGAAGGTCCTGGGTCCTCCCTGACAGTCCATTTTACAAGAGCTCAAGCATCATCTGAGGCGTTTGTGGTGCAAGTTCCAATTCAGGACATCTGTAGAGCGGCAACATGGTAGTCAGTCAACCTTCTCAACTTTTTTCTTTGTGGCCCACCCAACATACTATAAAATATCCACGGCCCACCTGTGCAACAGTAACTGGTTTTCTGCATATAAAAGCCAGGGCTGGCACTGGGGAATAGCAAGCAGGGCAATTGCCTGGGACCCCACACCACAGGGAGCCCTGCAAAGCTACGTTGCTCAGGCTTTGACTTCAGCCCTGGGAAGTGGGGCTCAGGGCCCCAGGCTTCAGCCCCATAAAGTCAGGCTTCAGCTTTCTGCCTTGGCTTTTTAATGCTGGCTCTGCTTGGTGGACTTCATGAAACCTACTCACGGTCCCCTAGGGAGCCCCGGACGCCTAGTTGAAAATGACTGCATTACACCATCACCTGACAAACCACAGACAGTGTGGGTTTCGTCCGAGTGGTGTTGCAGTCAGCATGCCAATGAACTCCGAACCTTCCACTGGTTCAGCTGCGTCGGAGTCATCTACATTGGAATGGACACAAGCAAGCACTCGAAGAAGCAAAAATGGTTACTAACCTTCCGTAACTGTTGTTCATTGAGATGTGTTGCTCATTACCTCCCCCTCCTGCCTGTCACTCTGTTGGAGTTAGCTGACAAGAAGGAACTGAGGGGGCAGTCGAGCCCTATATACCAGCGATTCCAGGGTGCCCCAGAGATGACCCAATATATACCACTGAGGGAAATACTTTCTGGTGTCGGCAGGGGTGGCTCTA
The DNA here is from genome assembly GCF_003597395.2 of Chelonoidis abingdonii. Lineage (NCBI taxonomy): Eukaryota > Metazoa > Chordata > Testudines > Testudinidae > Chelonoidis > Chelonoidis abingdonii. Next base: position 88,045,744 of record NC_133772.1, read on the forward strand.
GCTTTTTTGCTGCCCCAAGCACAGCAGGCAGGCTGCCTTCGGCGGCTTGCCTGCGGGAGGTCCCCGGTCCCGCGGATTCGGCGGCTTGCCTGCGGGAGGTCCCCGGTCCCGCGGATTCGGCGGCTTGCCTCCGGGAGGTCCCCGGTCCCGCGGATTTGGCGTACCTGCCGCTGAATCTGCAGGACCAGCGGACCTCCCACAGGCATGTCGCTGAAGGCTGCCTGACTGCCGCCCTCACGGGGACCAGCAGGACTTCCCCCACGGCTTGCTGCCCCAGGCATACGCTTGGAGCGCTGGTACCTGGAGCTGCCGCTGGGTGACAGTGCTCAGGGCTAGCACACAACTACATTGGAATGGACTTGAGCAACACATTTCAAAAAACAATAGTTACGGAAGGCTAGTAACCTTTTTTTCACATCAACTTTGTGATATTTACTGTTGAAAGTGTAGGTGATCATTTGGAGAATCTTCTGTTGCTGACCTCAGTCAGCAAAGCACCTCCATCACCAAATACTGGAACAAAGACAGTACAGCTGAAATCCCAGGCAGATAAAGTGATTGAACACACTGATGCCTTTTTCCAGAAGATAATTCAACAGAGAAGAATGTTTATTTATTGACTGACCACTGATTTCAGATTTCATTTTTTTTCTTTAGTAATTACACATTAAGATAGGGCTTGATGGAACAAGGAGTAGAACTGTGGCAGCATAGTTTTTGCTTGTGTTCACCTGTCAGGGCATTATTATAAAGAAGTTTGCAAAACCAGATTTTTAACTTGAATGTGCTTACTGTGGAAAAATGAAAACTTAGCGGGGTGTTTGTCTGTATTGACCAAATGTACACTAGTATTCTTTTAATCTTTTTGCTCCCCTTCTGTCTTTCCAGATACATTAGATCCTCTTTTCATGGATCCAGATTTGTCATGTGGAACCCATACAGGAAGCTGTGGTCATGTAATGCATGCAGCCTGCTGGCAGAAGTAAGAGGCTATCTTTGCAATACTCTTTTTCATATTTTATCTGAAATTGGTGTCAAGTTTCTAAGAGTATACCAGCACAACAATACAAAATATTGACATTCAAATAAGAAGTCAGCCAGTCCAAGTACTCAACCAGAAAAAATCAAAGAAATCTGGTACAAGAGCAGTCTCAAAAACCAATAGGAGGAGCCTAGTCCCCATTGGCCTAAAGAATAGTCTAAGTGGGGTAAAACTGGTCAAGAGCAAGAAGTCACCTCTCATAAATGGGTCTTGCATCATGCCCTTAAGGTATCCAACAAGGGACTCTGATAAATCTCCAAGAGAGTTACACAGCACATAATCTTTAACCACGTATACATGTCACTAGACCAGGCCTGACTACACGTAAGGACCAAAGCAGGCCTACAATTTTCTCTAGACAGAAATATTTACGGACTCAACTATGAAGGGCTTTTTGTCTATCAGTGCTTTTATATCACAATGAGTAACATGTTGGTTAGAAAGAGACACAAATATTGACAAAAAGCCTTAGATTGATTTAAGCTGTGAAAAATAAAGTTAGAAATTTCATCACAATGAGGTATCACAAAGATGTGAAGAGCTGGATCACCCTATTATAAGTTACTTTGTGATATCACATGTTACAGACAATATCTTGGAGGCTTTTTTATTTGTATATTTGTATGTGTCAGTTGGCTATAAATAGTCTAGTTATACTTTGAGTGCTTATCTATTTTTAATGTTTTTATGGTAAATATCAGCATAAAACAAATAAGCACCCTAAAATCGTACAGAAAAATGTTCCTTGAGTATTATACATGAATGACTTCTATTCTTGGCAGATCCTATCCACATACATCTAAATAGAACAACAGACATTGGAACCCAGTTTCCATGCCCTTATTAAGAAAAAGTTAGCTTACTCTGTGGAGTCCAGTGGCACCTTAAAGACTAACAGTTTTACTTGGGCATAAGCCTTCATGGATAAAAAACCCACTTTTGATGCGTCTTCAGACACGTGGGTTTTTTACCCATGAAAGCTTATGCCCAAATAAATCTGTTAGTCTTTAAGGTGCCACCGAGCTCCTCGTTGTTTTTGTGGATACATACTAACACGGCTGCCCGTCTGATACTTACTCTGTGGGTAGATAGGATTAAAATAAATGGACAGAAGACTCTTCCCTTATACTAGATTTTGCAGAAGGTTTGAGTATAATCTTTTGCTTCTTACATAACTGATATATTAATGTATTAGTTTTACTCAAAAGGATGCCTGCCACTTACATTTTAAAGGAATATATATGCAGCAGATAAAATACTGCAAAATACACTTTGTCTAACAGACTGTGTTTGCAATGTATGCAATACCTATGGAATTTCCACTTTACATTTATTGCAACTCTTCTGCCTGTTGTATAATTTGGAAAGATAAAACATGTTTTGATTTTGTAGAGAGTAGTTTCATAAAAATTTTGTATGTTGAGACCATTTTTTTCAGATCTTTTTCATCTTTCCTTTGTTAGATTTGCTTGCCTTTTCCTTCATTGCTTTTAATCATTTAATTAGAAGATTTTTAGTTTAAATTTAGACCTAAAGTTAGACAGACACATCCATCTGTAAGCTGCTTGTGTATCTGGTTTTCACATAGGTGCTGATTTTAGATGCTCAACTTTAGGCAAACAGATTTGAAAATTGAGTTTTCTGTACTAATGGAGGTATCCAGACCATCAAGACCATGGGTGAAATCTGCGGGCTTACTGCATATATAGAGAAAATTTACAATGAAACCTGGAAAAGATCATGCTTATTATACCATCTCCTATTTTAATAGACTGTCTCAAAGTATTCCCATATATATTGAAAAGTAATCTGCTCCCACTCTTTATTGGGAAAACTATCTCAATTAAACAACTGATTTTCTTTCCTTTGACCTCATACTTAATGTGGGTTTCATTGTGTTTTTTGTCTTTAAATTTACTTTTACCACAGTTCTGTGTCTATCCAAGGTGAATTTTCTGTAAGGATATCTTTGAAATATAATATAAATAATCCACTTCCATTTTACTTCATCAAAAACAAGGATATATTTTTGTATCTGGTGGTGAGACTGGATCCTCACAACAGATAAGTCACTTATGGACATTTATCCGTGAAATGCTATTAGGTGTTAAAATAGCATTTATAGGATATTTATATATTTACCTTTGAATGCTGTGGCTTAACTTTAAATTTATAATCTAGGAATATGTGTATATGTGTGAGGTGCTTTATGGTGTAGCATTAGTTTAAAATGTTGAGGGGGTGGCAAATTTCAGAATTGCTTGAGTGTAAATATATTAAATAAAATACATACATATATGGAGGTTAAAAGTAGGGAAAGCTCTCTGCTGTTCTTGCCTAGAAGGTGCTCTGAAATTACCTGGTTCACATACCTGTTCAAAGATTTAGTTTTGTTTTGCTGTCCAAGTATGTGGAACATCTATGTATTAGTTGTGTAGCAGAAGAGGAGTCTGGTTGTTGGCATAGAAAAGTACACACCAGACACACCATTTTGCTCTTTAAATTCTTGTTTCTCTGTTGCAAAGAGGCAATTTTCCTTGCTAGCTGATTTTTCTTTTTAATGTTGCAGGTACTTTGAAGCCATGCAACTGAATTCTCAACAGCGTCTTCATGTTGAACAGATTTTTGACTTAGAGAATGGAGAGTACCTCTGCCCACTCTGCAAGTCTCTGTGCAACACTGTGATTCCCATTATTCCTTTGCAGACTCAGAAAATAAACAGGTGAACTCCAGGAACAGCCTATTGCATGATTCTAAGAATAAAAGTTATCTAGTGCTTGTAGGGGAGCCAGCCTCTGATAGAAAGTCTTGAATAATCTTTCCAACTGCTATATGGGGCTGCTTAAATCCTTACTGATCGCCCACCTTGTTGTCTGTCCTGGCATCCAAAATCTGTTCTTGGAAAAAATTTCTAATACCATAGACCACTTAGGTTTCTTACCAATGAGAGAGTATTTCTAGTACTTAATATAAATTCTTAAGTTTAGGTTAATGCTTGCTTAAGGTATCTAAATAGTTGTGTAAATGCTAACTCTGAACTTGTTCTTTGTCACAGAGATATGCTATATGTTTTTCAAAGATTAGGCTTCAGGTCATCTGCTTACCTATGTTTTAACATAACCACTGTTTTTTTTTAATTTCTATTCTCAGTGAGGATGCAGAGGCAGTAGCTCAAATTCTGTCCCTGGCTAGGTGGTTGGAGATTGTCATGGCCAGGATATCGGGGTACAGTGCAAAAAACACTAAAGGTTTGTTATCTTAGCTTTTGAGCTTTATGCTAAGATCATTTCCAGAAAAATACCCTTTGAATTTTTCATTATTATAGCAAGAAAATTTAAATATTTATGTAGAACAGAAAGTGTTCTGAATACAGAATAATCAGCTGGTGTTTTAAGTATAGCGTTTGCTACTTGATTTTTCAGTCATGTGGTCTCACTATGAGGAAATACATAAAAGAAATTAAAGTATTAGTATACTTTTCCTTTGTGAACTGAGGATTCAAACACGTTGTATGATTTCTTCTCGTCTCTGAAGGCCTCTGTTCTGAAAAATGGTGATCAAGGGAAAAAATTTCAAAAATGCTTAGGTGATATAGCAGCCCAAGGGCTTGTCTACACTGCTGCAGATGCGCCGCTATAGCACTTCAGTGTAGACATTACCTACGCTGATAGGAGGGTTTCTCCCATGGTCATAAGTTGTCCACCTCCCTGATAGGTGTTAGATAGTTGGATGGCATTTTTCGGTCAAACTGGCACTGTCTGCGTTGGGGATTAGGTCAGCTTAACTACGTAGTTCAGAGGTGTGGATTTTTTATACCCCTGAGTGACACAGTCAAGTCAATTAAATTTTCTAGTATAGACCAGGCCTTAGTCTTACAGGGGATTTAGGCTCCTTAGTCATTCCATACTTTTGAGAAATTTACCCTTAAGCTTTAAAAATAGCTCTAAATAAATGAGCAACTACATTAAATCTTTGAACAATTTTATTAAAGCGAATGATGACATTTTTCCCCTTAAAAAGTAATTATTCATCCCAAAAAGAAACAGGGGTCATTTTCAGTTAATTTTCTAGGCAGTCCTAATCTGAGCAACACTTCTGTCGTAGTCTGACTGTGCAATTGTCATGCGTAAATTGTCAGGAATGTACAACAAACTGTTTTTAGATGCATTCATTTCTTATGGATGTACTTTTTCGAAGTACCCTTAAGTCAGTGATCTTTTTTGACATAGCCATGTGTCTGCGCTAGTTAACTGAAACATAAGAAGAGAGCTCCAATAAGGTGTTGTTAGCTGCAGTCATGGCTGCCTCCTAGCTGTCTCAAAAACATTCAAGGAGATGATGGTCTAGGTCTTTAAAAGCAGCACTCCAGTGAAGGGCATCTTTGGGTTACTCTCTTGCAGTGTGAGATAAGTATTTTAAAACTGAAACTCACTATGTAAACATATTCAGGTTACATTATTACACAGTGGCACAGCTATTTACTTCACTGAGTGGCATCTTCATGTGTACTTCCACTTCCTTATGACTGGAAAGACTGTGACTTTCTACAATAAGGTATTCAGTGAATGTGACTGTGCTGAGAACTGTAAAGTGAAACTTGACCTTGTTCTGTTTGAGTAATCACTGAGTCAGAATAAAAGGAGAGGTGCTTTCGCGTAGTGCAGCATAGGACTACTTATGCATAGAGCTTCACACTTATTACTCTGTTGCTTTAAATAAGAACATTAACGTTAACTCATTGGAACTAGAGATCATCACTACCCACAGTGAAGCAAAAATGTATAATGCCTGTACAGTAACTCTGGAAACTCTGGCTCTGATATCAACAAGTCTTGGCAGGAGACACCAGGAATCTGCATTGCCCTAGAGCCTTTTGATTTATGTGAAAAGACCTGATACCCCTTAGATCATACTCTGATCCATGTGCCCACAATGGATATCACCAGCTTTATGGTGCCATATGTTTGAGAAGCAAAGTCATAGCCTTTGCTAAGCTTCTGACATTTCCAGATATTTATGCTTACGACATCTCCAGAAATTTAATAACTCCTTTCCCTGGCCCCTTTGGAAGACCATATAACATGCACTTGGCAGGACCAGCAGGAACACAGCCCAAAGATCCTATCAGGCTTTTTTGGATTAAAATATTTTACTGGGAATTCTATGAAAATGAAGAGAGGAATTTAAAATAAAAGGCCAAAAATAAATCTATCTATGAATATTGCAGAAAGCATCAATATGCTTAGTTAAAGAATATTGACACATTCCAGGGACCCATACTTAGCAGGAAAATTCTCTTTGGCTGTTTCTCTCACTGTCTCCTTACCAGCCAATCACTGTTTTTGTGCCCCAAATTTCTGAGAATAGAAGAAAACGCTATTTAAGAAGGAGGTTTAGAACACAGATTGGCTGGTGAGAAAGCAGTGGTCTGTTATAATTATTTCAAAAGCAGTTTAAAAAAAAAGGGAAGTCTGTGTATATTGATGCAATTGTGTTTTAATATGATCTAATTTTGTTTCTGGAAGGAGAGAAGCAAAATGCTCCATGTTTAATCAACGAAGGAATGGGAGACTTCACTTCAGAATTCCATTCCATCCTTAGTTTTGGAGTTCAGCCTTCGTAAGTGTTGCCAATCGTTTGTATTTTGCTGGAGGAATCTGAAAGTTCTCTGTTCTGTGTTTTCTGAAATGATCTAAATTTGTCTCAAGATTTTGGAACTTGCCTTCAATCTTTGTACTGGAAAAAGAGTTGTTTGTGTTCTGAGCACAGAACTGGGAGCCAAGAACTTCCAGACTTATAGCTGGAGCTTTGCCGCTGACTCCATGTGCATTTAACTACTCTGTGCCTTAGTTTTCTCAGGCATCATGTTTCTCTATTTTGTAAGAATTAATGTTTTTAAAGTACTTCGTTGATGAAGTTGTTTGTTACAGATTACTGTGGGGAATGGGATTGGGATGTCTAATATTATATGGAAAAGAAAATTGTCTGCCCGTTGGGATAGAGAGAGTGACTTGACAGGTTCTTTGGCTTTGGATCTCTCTAGGGTTTGCCTTGGTCTTTTCCCTCCCCTCAGTATACTGCTCAGCTAACCTGCCCACTGTACTTCTACTGCCCACAGCATCCTGAATAATGTAACAGTTTTTCACCCCTTGTGTTTATCTCTGCTATCCAAGCTTAGTGTGGCTATACTCTGAAAAATGTAAAAAAATGCATCAATAGTTCCATATTTCTGTTATGTTGTTCCATATCAGAATTGCTTCAAGTACAAATAAAAGCTTTTTTCCCCAGCTGCTGCTGCAGCAAATGCATTCTGGTCAAAAAGCTAAATTGGGTTCTTTGTCAAGCTCAGGCATTATTTTCAGGAAGAAATATTCTGTTTGGAACTTAGTCCAGATCATTGTGCCACAGTTGTGTTAGTTATGCTTACACTTTGAACACACGCAGAGCACATCTGTTCATTAAGATTGTGCTGGTTTTGCATAGTCACTTTTCTGATCAGAGTTGTCCCTTTTAAGGACTAAGCAGGTACTAACTTTAAGGAGCTCCTGTCTTTTAGCAACATTTCAGAATTTTTAAAATTAATTTTAGATTTGAAATTCTGTTCCCCATTGCTAGTCCTTTATGAGAGAGGAATGAGAGGAGAGATGTATTCAATGCGACCATTAAGTTTCTCTTTCCCCACAGTGTAAGTTAATTTCCCCAATGTATCACTTTTTGTAGTAAATAGTTGTTTGTGCTCTTTTCCTGAATACGGGGTATAATATGCCATGAATGCTGAGGCCTGTATTTTCCCAGATTTGCCCCCGGCTTATTAGCTCTCATCCTTCTTGGTTCTCAGACATTTGCTTGTAGAGGTCACTAAATCAATGCATGTGTATACCAAGGAGAAAACTAAAATGCAAGAATCTGTACTGGTTCTTCATGATGCATTAGGACTTGTTTTATGGACACAGTCTCTTCCTTGTTTCAGATAAACAGTCTTGGTATTAAATGGGTCCTTGTGAAAGAACTACTGATCTTATTATTAATGACCTTGTTAGCTGGCCATTGACCTTTAAATTCCAAACTGTTACTAGTTCATCAACTGAAGTTGTCCTTGCTTTCCTTCACAGAGCCAAATACTCAAACAGTATTAAGGAGATGCTGGTTCTCTTTGCCACCACTGTTTACAGAGTTGGATTAAAAGTTGCTCCCAATGAGGCTGATCCTCGCATTCCTATGATGACTTGGAGCACGTGTGCTTTTACTATCCAATGTATAGGTAAAGTTTTAGTTTGAATAAGGATTTATTCAAATATGAGAGCTGGAGTCCCAGTCATGATAATGTCCAAGGTGATCTGCCAGAGTACAATCGCACTCGCAACTCTGTATATGTACACAGGTGGCTAGCCTGTGCCATCCCTCATGCTGCTACAGCTACACTGCTATTTTTCACAAGTGAGTTCAATCATAGCTACCTCAGATATTGCATGCACATGCTATAGTTGTGCCTCGTGATTGCTGTGTAGACATACGCTGTGACAGCTGTCCAACAGAGTTCATTAAGCTGTATAATCTCTTGTCTTCTTTAGCAAAATATGTTAGAATTAAAAATGAGGTTGAGTGCTCTTCACCTCGATTTTGCCTAAAGGAAGAATTTCATGATGATTGCCTTTATAAATAAAGAAATTGTGGGGATGATAGAGATGCCTAATTGAATTGAAACAACAGGGAAATCCTGAGGACTCTTCATTGGACCAGTTTTTGAGTTAAGTTGCAAAAAATGCCACTTAATCATCCCTGAATGAATTGTATGGTATTTTTCATTACTTCCTCGGTGTTAGTCCCAATGGAACTTTCTCAGAATTGAAGCAATGTGGACTTGCCTTGACTTTCCTTGAAACTGCTCTCTGGCAAAGATGCTAAGAGGATGCCTTGTAGCAATTTTAAAAATGAGTCTAGTTTCTCACTGAAGGAGGGTCTGTTTTTACACAGATGCAATAATCTGTACCGATAAAAAGTATTGCATTGCTTGGCTAATGTATTTATTGTTCAGCTTTCATCCTAACTTGATCTTTAGCACTGTTTGCATAGCTATAATCCCCTGTAAACATATTTAGTTGGATGTGCCATTTTGCCTCAACATAGCTGGTAAGATGCAAATTCAGTCCTCTCTAAATATATAGTGGACTTGATCCACCTGGAGCAACAGCATTTCAAATGTGGAGCACTGGGAGCCCCGCAACTGGGTTAGAATTAACGTGCCTCCTTAACTACTGTGCACGTTGCGTTCAGCTGATCTCCAAAATAGGACAGTGGGCTGACACGCTCCATGTAGGAGGAAACATGTTGTTTGTTAACAAAGAAATAAAGTAAAGTGGTTATTCACAGATGTTAGTGGTAGAACAGGCTATGGAGTAAAGTGAGAAAATCAGATATATGATCAGGCAAAGCAGATACAGTTTTTACAACCTTTCTGAAAGCTCTCTCCTTCTTCTCATAAATCTCTGAAGCTCAGTATATATGGGAACATCCAGCAGTAAAACATAGGGAAACTACTGCAGGCCTCCATGCAGTTGTAAAATAAAATTGTCTACTTGGTTTCTTGGGACACATGCTTTTTTTTAACCTACTCATAACATGCATTTTCAGTAAGTGGTTGCACACATGTATTCCATGCAGGTATGTGCATCCTGGAGCCAGAGAATTTTCTGCAGATATGTGTCAGCCACACACATGCCCTGCACATACTTGTGGTCCCTCCAAAGGCTATATAAGAGTGGCACCACCTGAATCCCCTCAGTTCCTTCTCATCACCTGTAACCAGAGCTAGAACTCCCTATATGGTTTTTAATTCTGCATAGTCAGCAAGGTTAGTTCACTACTTTTACCTGTAAGTAGTTAGTCAGCAGTTAGTACCTAGTAGTTAAGTTTCATCTTTATTTTATTTAAAGTTATTTTAATAGTTATCTTTTGGTGCAAGGCACTGGTGGCATGCAGTACTTGCTGGGTCTTTAACCATTGCCCATCATATGGAATGTCTGTCTTGAATAGTGACTCCCAAGACACACACATGCACTGCCTTTTTTGCCTCGGTATTGGACACATTGACAGGTGAATCTGCTATTATTTTAAGAAAAGAATGCAGATTTCCAGAGATTTGTGCCTCAAACCCCATCTTATGAAGCAGGTGATAAGACTTGCTTTGGTCCCAGGGCCCTTGAGTGAATGTCCTACTGCACACATGCAGTCCATTACCATGGCTGCTGTGGCCTCGGACAGACTCCTGAACTCTGACTCTTCTCTCCAGGGAAAGAGGAGTCAGTCTTCTCCATGACCTCCCCAAAAGAGGACCCATAAGACAGACTGGAGCTACTCAATTTTTTTTATTTTTATTTTTTTAAGGCTCCTCTTCTTCAGAAAAGGACTTGGAACATCATTGAGGGTCTTCGGGTTCTCAGGCTGGCTTATCAGCCTATATCTCTTCAGTACTGTGGCAGGAAGTTACTGATAGCATCCTGACAACTGTTACCATGTGCTGGTAGATAGCCACTGAGTCCAGTACCAATGGGGACACAGTTTCAGCTCTGACGTTATTGGTATCAGTGGCCCCGCAAGTTTATGAAGCAGTAAAAGACTTGCTCTGCCTCTCCATCCTGGACTCTCCTATGATGCAGGAGTCCACTGCACTGGCAGCACTTTCTGCTGTCCCAGGCCCATCTGGATTATCTGCTCCAGTGCAAGCAGAGCCAGTGTTAGTATTAGCTAAGAAATATTGCAAAGACTCTTCCCCGGTACCATCTTTGGCATTGGCACCAGTACAGTCTTTGACATCGGTATCAGTTATGCTACCTGGCTTGGCATCTGTGGCTTGATGCTAGAATGTTCAGCTGAGTTGATACCAACTATAGCCTGTGCTTCGGCCCTGATTATAGCATCTTTCCCAGCATCAATTTATGGCGCCTCAACACCTCAGAATGCTTTTGCAGTACCGTCTACCTTCCATGCCTCAGTATTGAGGTAGCCTCTTCACAATGGGCTGTAGATAGTCACCTCATCAGGCATTGCACCTCCCGATGCTCACTGGATACTCTGGCTCTTCAAAGTCTGTTTCAGAATCCTCCAGTACTTTGCCAACCCCTCCGAGGTGCACTTTGTCACCTCCTGAAGGAAAGCATCAGTATCCACCACCGGGAGTGGGACTGATTGTTGTGGCCTGATACCTACTGGACATCTATGACATGTGCTCTTCCTCAGTGGCCTTTTTGGAATTACTGGGGTGTTTTGCAGTCCCACAGATCTCAATCACCTGCCCAATTGAGAGGAAGATTCCCAGAGAGTTTGACAGAGCAGGTTCCAGAACCACCTAAGTTGGAAGCATGCAGTGATACCGTTCCCTCTGAGCAGCCAGTGCTGCAGGAGGAACCACCAGAGGAGCAGCCAGCTCTTCTACAAGATCCCAGACTCCAATTCCTAGGAATTTTTAAGCCTTATCAAGAACTGCTAAGGAGAATGGCAGTGACTTTAGGCACTCAAGGTGAGTCTGTGCAAGAGAACATTCACAAGCTTTTTGGATATTTTCCAGGTGGCACCTCTGGGAGAATAGTCCTCCCAAATTATGAAGCTCTTCTTAACCTTATGGCACACACCAGCCTCCTTAGCTATATACACTGGGATATGGTATCATTTATCCATGCAAGACTTTGAGTACTTTTATTCCCATCCTGCCCCACTGGTAGTTACATCTGTCAGTTGAAGATCACGTCAAGGGCGATGTAAATTAATCCCCCCCCCCCCCCAAAAAAAAAAAAAAAAAAAGAGAGAGACCAAGATAATTGATTTGTTTGGGAGAAACATTTATTCCACCTCCTGTCTCCAGATGCAGATAGCAAAATATAATTTTCTAAACGGGGACATAATGTACAAGTTTACTGACAGACTACCAGAAGATGCAAGGGAGGAATATAAGGCTTTCCAGGCAAAACGTTGTGTGGTGATCCAGTCTGCACTTGATGCAGCAGACACTTCTAGTGCAGTGGTTTTCAACCTTTTTTCATTTGCGGACCCCTAAAAAATTTCAAATGAAAATGCAGACCCCTTTGGAAATCTTACACACTGTCTGCGGCTCCCCCAGGGTCAGTGGATCACAGGTTGAAAACCACTGTTTTGGAGTGATGGCCTGTGCAGTAACGCTGAGGACAGCCTCCTGGGTACAAAACTTGGGCTTAGCCTTGGACAGTGTCTCACTTCTGTTGTTGGGTTTAGTGTGCAACTTCTAAGTGGTTTTGGGGACCTTTGTTACGCATGAGGTTGGACTAGATGATCTGGTGGTCTTTTCTGGCCATTAACTCTGACATCCAGCAAACCATAGAGCAGTGGTTCTCAACCAGGGGTACATGTACCCCTGGGGGTATGCAGAGGTCTTCCAGAGGATACATCAACTCATCTAGCTAGTTGCCTAGTTTTACAACAGGCTACATAAAAAGCACTAGCGAAGTCAGTACAAACTAAAATGTCATACAGACAATGACTTGTGTATACTGCTCTATATACTATACACTGAAATGTCAGTACAATATTTACACTAAAATTCATATAGTTTATAATTATATGGCAAAAATGAGAAAGTAAGTAATTTTTCAGTAATAGTGTGCTGTGACACTTCTGTGTTTTTTATCTCTGATTTTGTAAGAAAGTAGTTTTTAAGTGAGGTGAAACTTGTGGGTATGCAAGACAAATCAGACTTTTGAAAAGGGTACAGTAATCTGGAAAGTTTGAGAACCACTGCCATAGAGGACCTCCCATCTGATGATAGGTTCTTGTTTTGAGATAAAACTGATGAAACTTAACAGTCATTTAGACTCTTGTCCTACCCTTTTGTTCATGGGGGTTCTATACCCCAACCTCCAAGAGGCATCAGTACAGACTCCTGCAACAATATCAACATCAGTACTATAGGTAGCATTTATACCCACCAAGGCAGCATGATTTTTCTAGAAGGAAGCTCCAATCAGAGAGAAAGAGGCACTCCAACTCCAGCTTGTACTCAGTCAGCTGTGGGAAACAGCCTATTTGACTGCTTCTTTGAGGACAGCAATACAGGTGTCAGTGATCTTACTATTATCTCCTTCTTCCCCCCTATATTGGGGCCTATTGTCCCATTTCCTCAGTGCTTGGGAAACCATAACAATTAACAAATATGTCCTAAGCATTGAGACACTGTCTACATTGGCAATGCTAAAGTGCTGCTGCAACAGTGCTTTAACATGCCTTGTGTGGTCACAGTGCAGAGCTGGGAGAGAGTTCTCCCAGCACTCTAAAAAACCCACCTCCATGAGGGGCGAAGCTACCAGAAGAATTGGATACAATATTTAAGGGCTTGTCTACAGTGGCACTTTACAGCATTGCAACTTGCTGAACTCGGGGGTGTTTTTTCACACCCCTGAGTGAGAATGTTGCAGTGCTGTAAATTGCCACTGTAGACAAGCCCTTAAATATTGTATCCAATTCTTCTCCACACCCCTTTCCCACCCTCCTACTCTGTCTCTTCTCAGTGACCCTTCTCACAAGTCAGTGTTCTTGCAAGAAGATCCCACCTGCTCACTCTAAGGGCCATTGAAGAAATTCCCCTTCAGCACTAGGGAAAAGAGTATTTAGTCTCAATACTTGCTGATCCCCAAGTTCAAGCCGGCTCTGAGACCCATATTGGACTGTTGAAATCTCAACAAGTACATTTTGTGTGCAAGATTTCATATGGTTTCCTTAACATAAGTCATACCATCCTTAGATTTCAATGACTGGTTTTCTGCCCTTGATCTCCAGGGAACCTACTTCCATGTGCCAGTACTGCCAAGTTACCAAAAGTCTGAGGTTCATAGTAGAGGCCCAACGCTATTAATACACAGTACTTCCCTTTGGCCTGTTGTCAGCCCTGACCATGTTCACCAAGTCAAGGGTGATGATGATGTCCTATTTGAGGAGAACAGGAATTTCACATCTTCTTCCCTTACGTAACGATCAACTGAACAGATATTCCCTTGGACAAGTTGATCTGAATTCCTCCTGCAGTCCTACATTTCCTAGAGTGGTGGATGGATCAGAACAACTTATACTGGGGTGTATCTTTTTCTTCCCACTTCCATCCAGGACAGTTATTACCACCAACACCTCTCTTGATAGGTTGGGATGCTCACCTAGAAGGGTTGTGAACACAAGCATTATGAACAGAGCGCAAAGTGACTCTTCATATCACCACACTTGAGCTCGGGGCAGTTCACAAAACTTTGCTGTGTTTTTCTCTCTCACATCAAGGGTTTGTTGGTCCAGATACTGACCAACTGTACAACTGCAATGTACTATGTAAACAGATAGGGAGGTACGTAATCCAGTCATCTTTGTTGAGAAGCTATGAATCTGTGAGACTTTTACATCCAGGAATGCATTACTCCCATTGCCACTTGCATAACTGCTTCCTAGAATCAGCTGGCCAATCACCTCAACAGGAGATTCTCCCAGAATCAGGAGTGGTTCCTCAAGAGCAGCGTATTCAGGACCATCTTCCAAGTTAGACGTATTCCAGCAGGCATCCTATTTGCAACAAAAGACAACAAGAAATGCCACCAATTCTGTTCTGAAGTGGGTTACAATTCATGCTTACTGACTGGTACCTTTCTTCTGAGTTGGGGATTGAGTCTCACATATGCATTACCCCTTATTCCTCTTATCCCACAAGTTATCCTCAAATTGAAACAAGAACAATTCTCACTGCACCAGCGTGTTCAAGACAGTGCTGGTTCTTGGATCTTCAGAGTCTCTCAGTTTAGCTTTCGTGGCCTCTGCCTCCTCTTCCAAGCTTGCTCTCTAAGCAACAATGATGGATATTGCACCCACATCCCTAAAGGGTGCACCTCACAGCGTAGCTGTTGAGTGGTTAGATCAAGTTGAGGAGGACTGCTCACAAACAGTTCAGGAACTATTGCTTAATGCTAGAAAGCAGTCCACTAGATCCACTTATTTGAACACTAAATGGAAATGTTTTTCAATCTGGTCCATTCCTCAGTGAATACAGCCAGTAGATGCTAAGATTCAGTACATTTTAGAGTATTTGTAACATCTCTCATCCTTGGGTCTTTCTCTAAGCTCCCTCAGAATTCACTTAGCAGCAATCTCAACAATCCATCCTCCCGTTCAGGGGCAACTGTTTTTTCGCAACCCCATGGTCTCTAAATTTTTGAAATCATTGCCCAGCCTTTTCCTTCCGTCACTTTGAACCTTAACATTGTATTAGTTGCTTTGATGGGTCCCCCATTTGTGCCTTTGCCCACCTATTCATGGCACCACCTCTGTCAGAAGGCACTCTTTCTCATTGCCTTCATGTCAGACAGAAGAGCAGGTGAGCTTCAGGCTCTGATGGCAGGACCTCTATATAAACTGTTTTTTAAAGATGAAGTAGCTTTGAGGCTACATCCTAAATTTCTGACTGTTGCAGTATTGGCTGCTTATTTGAACCAGACAAACTATTCATTTTTTTGGTTGGTTTTGGTTTTCCTGAAGTCCCTTTCAAATAGGGATGAAGATTATGTGCACACTTTGGACATAAGGTGAGCATTGACCTTTTATCTGAACAGGATCAAGTCTTTCAGGCTGTCTCCTCGGCTCATTGTTTCGTATGCTGAAAGAAAGTGAGAGCAAGCAGTTTCACCATAGACAATTTCTAGATGGATTATTTTCTGTATTATGACGGTGTCTGGGAGGCAAATACCCCTTCTCCACAGACTGTAGACCAGTTCAACAAGAGCTCAAACTACTTTGATAGCTTTTCTAAGCTAAATCCCCATACTGGATATTCATAGGGCTGCTACTTGGTCCTTCATGCATAACTTCACTCATTAATCATGACAACTTCAAGAATCTGATGCAAACTTTAGGAAAGCAATATTGCAGTCACTATTTAAATATACCCCAAGCCCCATCTCCTAATGGTATTGCTTGTGAGTCACCTGAGTGGAACAGACGTGTGCAACCACTTGAAAAAGAAAAAATTAATATCTGGACAGTAAATGTTCTTCCAAATGTG
This sequence comes from Chelonoidis abingdonii, assembly GCF_003597395.2. Taxonomy (NCBI): domain Eukaryota; kingdom Metazoa; phylum Chordata; order Testudines; family Testudinidae; genus Chelonoidis; species Chelonoidis abingdonii. Next base: position 88,061,841 of record NC_133772.1, read on the forward strand.
GTTACATATGACCCATCCTCTGTTCCTTCTGCATTTGGAGGCCTGAGGCCAACATAGTCCAGTGCAAAAGGAACGAGGTGGGAGGTTGGAATGGCATGGCCCTTCTATGGTCTCAAGAGGGGCCACAATAATGCGCAGGGCACATGCACCACCCCAACACATACTGTTGCACAAAACTCTCTGGCTCTGGCATGCTGGACTACATGTGCAGCTGAGTGAAATACTTGTGTGCAACCAGACCTCAAAGAACAACAGTTAAGTAACCATTTTTGTTTTATTCTTCCCTTCCTCCCCTTTTCACATTTTGGATGTAAAGATAACCTAAATAAACCATAGATGACAAGATCTAAATTAATGCTTTTGGTCTTAAAAAAATGAAAATTTTGTTCACACTTTAAAAGTTTTAAAGTGTGGATCATCTCTAAAAAATAACTATGTAAAATATATCAACTCTTCACTCAACAGGTTTGCTCCCTGTGTGTATTCAGAGGCATTAGTGAGAAAAATATGTTGGATTTTTAGTGTTTTTGGTTTGGTTTGTTTGGGTCATTTTACTCCTATTACCCCTGAACAGACACCACAGTTGTGAGAGAGAAGAAACTGTAGTCTGTTCCATTGTGTACAAAGAATTTTTAATAAGTTCCAAGCAAATGTACCTGTGCAAACCCGTTGAAGGCAAAGTGGTTGCATAGGAGTCAATGTGGGTATACTTTGACGGCAGTGGGGGTTGCACAAGTGTAATGAATATGTGGTTTGACCCGTAGAACCCTATCACCAATGTTGACGCACACAATGGGAAAAAACCCAGGTGTGACCCTTAGAGTCTAAGTTAAGTTTGCAAGGTCTGAAAGATGGTTCGTTCTTTCATTTTTTAACTAGTTTTACTTTTAAACTAAGCACATTTATGTGGAAATCCTGGAGAGACAATAAACGTGGAACCTTACAATAGCAATTTTACAGAGTCACTTGTCAGAGTAAAATTGCATTTTAATGGCAGCCCTGTAACGGGGGACAGGTTAATATTGGACATGCACAAGTGGATGGAATATGTGAAGACCAGATAAAGCAGCTACAATAGTCTGCATAAGAGCCCATAACTTACCACTTACTTTCTCTGTTTTAATTTTAAGAAAACCTTCTAGAAGATGAGGGCAAACCTTTATTTGGATCTCTGCAAAATAGACAGGTATGGATAATCCAAGAAGTAATTAATGTTAATAAACACTGGACATTTGGAATTGCTGGCACCAAATACAGTAGTAATATCCAAAGAAATTCTCTGTCATGATCTCTAGAGTTTTTAAAATATTTGTGCTTTCCACATAGACTGATAACCGAAAAATGGGTCTGATGTAGCTTACATTCCTAATTCTTGCATAGAGGTTCATACTTGATTCATTTATACTTCTTCAGTTATACTGGACTTGAAAGGGGTGGTATTCTACCACTGTTGTGTTTCATTAATTTATTTCCCCTTCCCTGCCCCACATTCTCTTCTTGTGCTCTAGCACAGTGGCCTTAAAGCATTAGTGCAGTTTGCAGCTGCTCAGAGGACTACATCACCACAAAGCCTGATTCAGAAACATCTGGTTCGTCTCCTAGCAGGTAACACGTTTTTGTTCTCCACCCCCTTCTAGCCAACTTCTGCAGTGATTTTAAGTAGTGTTCTTGTAAATTTTCCTTAGGAAATGGCAAACACCTATAATATAGCATAGAGAGGAAGGATGTTCTAGTGGTTACAGTTCTAATCTGGAACTCTGGAGACCTGAGTTCAATTCCCTTTTATGCCAGACTTCCCATCACCTAGTCTCTTATGTCCCTCCTTTCCCCATCTGTAAAATGGGGATAACATCACCTCACCTCACAATTGTGACAATAAATTCATTAAAGTTTGAGGTGGTCAGATAGTACAGTAATGATAGGTTGATAGTTACACAATTCAGAAAATGTGCCCGCTGAAGTGGGCACGGGGAGGCTTTTACTGCTTTTATAGCTGACTAGGCAGAGCCCTTCAGGATGGTAGAGGTTATATAAACAATGGCCTCTTAACCTGCCATTATTATTCCAATAAAAAAAGCAATTAACATTTTTAATCAAATGTGTAATTAACTTTTGTTCTTGTAGTTCTTCTGCCAAACTTAAAAATGGAAGACACGCCATCCATTCTGGATGTAGATATGTTTCACATTTTGGTAAGCATGTTCAGTTTATTTTTGCAATTTAACCATCTTGCCTCTGATGCATTATCTGTGAATACCATTGTAGAGCCACATGCAATTGTTGCTCTTTGTAATCAATTAATAGGCATTTTTGTGTCACCTCATGATTACACTTTGTTTGTGACTTAGAGCTACAAAGATCATCAAACTAATTTAACTGAAAACATGGTCTCAGATGTTACAGGTTTGTGCTAAATAACTACACCACCGTTAGAGAGGATTAATGAATAAACCTAGGTGATTGTTAACTTATTTTCTCATTATCAGGTTTATGTGGTGTTTGTTTGCCCCTGGAACTACTGAGTCTGGTATTTCACCAATACTTTTGACTGTTTTTGTCTTTTTCCACTCTAGGTAGGTGCTGTGTTAGCATTCCCATCTTTATATTGGGAAGATACTGTAGACTTACAACCTTCATTTATTAGCTCTGCTTATAATCACCTCTACCTCTTCCATTTGGTCACTATGGCACACATAATACAGATCCTTCTGACCTCTGCAACAGGTAAGGGTACCTCCACCTTTAGATTTTTTTCAGGCATTTTATTCAGTTTTTGCAAAATGACTTGGTAGACAATTTAGTGGAAAACCGTTAACACCTTCTAGTTGTAAGACCTTCATCATAATAATAAACATTCAGTGTTAATTGTTTCCTAAAAAAGCCCCCCCAAGTCTTTTCACTTGCATAGCTCTGTTTATGCATCACTTCTGTGCATTGGGCCTCACAAAACAAAGCAGCCATTTATATACCAGTAACTAACTGAGGCAGCCACATGAGACTAGTAGCATTCCACATACTTTTTGCTCCCTAGAGAAAACAAAGCATTGACAAAGTGCAGACAGCTCAGAGCTAAAGGTTTAGAAGGGACTTGGTGACTATGGTTTTCTGACATGGTGGTGGCCTGTGAATTCAGAGGTAAAATATGAAACTTGATAATCTGATTAGGATGGGAATTGCACTGCTCTATGTACTCACTGCTATGGAACAGTACTAACAGTAGCCTCACAGGATTCCTCTTGTTATGTTTCCCAAGAAACCCCACCCCCATTTAATGTCATTATATCATGGAAGAAGAAGATACTGAATCCTATGTGGTTACTAATGTAAGGGAGTAATGTCAAAAGATAAAGGAGAGGAAGCAGTTCTGTAATGAGGATGAGTAGTCCCCACATTTACATAATGCAGTTTTGTGAGGGGATATTTTTGTTTGTTGGGTTGAGCACAAATAGGAAATGATCCAATAAAATGAAATGTAAATTTTTTTTGTAACTTGTATATAAAAAGTTGAAAGTAATGGAGATGGAGATTGATTCTATGTATATAGAAAAGAAAAGTGCATTTACAACAGGATTAATCTTTGTGTGCACAGAATCCCCCACTGCTCAATCACAAGATAACAGTGAGGAGGCTCGTACTGCTGAGTCTTTCTGTAGAGAAGTTTGTCAGTACACGAGTGGGTAAGTAACACTTCAGTTGTAACAATGAATGTTTTACAAGATGCACTGAAAAATTCTTGGAGAGTCACTTGAGAAATACAAAAGAATAATGGTTAGACATACTTTATAGGGTGTTAGACAGGAGTCCATGTGCTGCGTCAGCAATGTCTCCCGTACTCCTAAAAACTGGAAAAGATCTAGATCTTCTGTCTGAATGTGAAGTATTTTTCCCCAGAACATATGGGTATTGTATACATTTTAAAATGGGTTGTGGTGTATCCAGGCTAAATTTTGATAACATATGTTGCAAGAATGTTGGTAGTGCTGATTATAATCCGGCTTTTTTCACATATAATATCAGTAGCCTTTCCTTTTTTGTCTCCGTGTCTACTACAATTGTATTGTCAGTTGCGACTCCCCATAATTAAGTTTAAGGTATGGTTTCTTCACACTTATTCCCATTTCTCTCTAAGATGATTTGAGGGGTTTTTGACAGAATTTCAAAAAGTTAAGTGTATGCATATGAAAACCAATTTAATTTTGCAAAAAAAAGTCATTGGCTTTCTGTAAGAAAAGGAAAACAATGATATGATTTAATTGCTGTATATGACATGCTTTGGAGCTGCCAACATCCTCCTCAATCCCAGGAAAAAAAGTGAAGAAACTAAATGAAACCATCTTGAGCCAGTTTTTAGAGATGGACATCTGCTTGTTTTTAATAAAACTAAAAACACATTTGTAGAAATAATAGCAAGCACTTGACAGATAACAAAGATGTTCTAAACAAATTTAACTCTCATAAAATTAGAAATTAGGTCTTTGGGGCTGTATCTGACTGAGGAGTTTAAGCGATTTCCTACTGTTGCGCTAACACTACTGCAGCTCCACCAGGGTTAACAATGGTGGGAGCTAGGGATGTAAATAACATCTTTAAAAAAAAAAAAAAAAAGTTTTTAACCGTTAAGCTCTGGTTCCTCCCCACATGTCTGGAGACTCCACTCGCTGCTGGCCGCAGGTCCTGGCTGCCGGCCTCCCGCTGGCGGGTCCGGCTGCTGGGACCCTGGGGACAGGGTGGCAGCCAGGACCCAGGATGAAGGGGATGGCAGCTGGGGGCGGGGCGGCAGCAAAGTCTTGCAGCCAGAGTTTAAATGTTATCCGGAATATTTTACCGATAAGACTGATGCTTATCGGTTAATCAGTTTACTGGTTAACATTTTACTTCCCTAGTGGGAGCACTAGCCATTGACCAACACTCTGAACTAACCTTGTTTTGAAAATTGCCAAAAATGTTCAATATAGTTATGGCCCAGGAGGGTATGTGCACTGAGCTTTTACAGATATTTCTGATTTGTGTGTTATAGCTGCTTTAGCCGTGATGTTCCAGGCTGGCATTTGTGGGATTGTGTTAAGAAAGGGATCACACCTTACCTTCGTTGTGCTGCTTTGTTTTTCCATTACATGCTGAGGGTGCCTCCTCCTGAGGACCTGCTGTTAGGTAAGTAGAAGAGGGTAATAAGTTCAGTTTTACTTACTTATTTTCCTTGTTGCATAGTGGAGAGCTTAAATGTTCAAGGTACGAGGTATATATGTTTTTACAGTAGCTTTTGAAGCATATTCAAAATAGAACTAGAATGATTTCTTAACATTAGTTATACCATTATAGTATTGCTTTAAAAAGAAAAAACTAAACAGTTTATGTGGAAGGGATAAAAGCGAGGAGTTAGATTATCTGGGCATTGCCCGTATGGAAAAGTTTTTCTTTTAATATAAGCAAATATGTGAATTTAAATTGGTCTAGTTATACTAAAGAATTTCAGCCTATGTCTCTTGGGAAGGAGTTTGAGGTATACTGAAAAAAGCCATTTTGGATTATGCTGGTAGATCTGTTACTATAACCTGTAAGGCTTTTCCATGTAGACTATCCCCTAAGAGGTGTGCAGATAGAGCAGAATGAAATCCAATAAAGAAGCTAGAAAGTAAGATTATTTTGTGTTATAAAAGTGCTGCCTCTCATTCTGAAGGATCCCAAAGCACTACACAAATGTTACATAGGGATTACATCATCCACTACTTAAATATAATGAAACATAGCAACAATCTAAATGCATGCAGCACTGCCACACCCCATTTTGAAAAGAGGTGAAAAACAAAAGTGCAATAAACTATTGAAACTAAGTATAAAATCTTAAACTAATGATCCAAGTTTGAATTTGGCTAGGACACTGTGGTTAGCATGCTGCCCTACCACATGCTGATGCTTGTGAAAAACATTATATAATGCCTAGAAGTCAGGAGCTCACCTTTATGGTACATTCCGTTGCCTCCTAACACCAGTCTGGAGCACTGGTTCTGTAGAAAGGAGTGTCTCCTGGTGAATCATTAGCATCATTTTCTGGGGTCCCTAAGCATCACTGAGGACTTTTCTGTATTGGAAGAGAATGCTCTTTACTGGGGTGTGATTTCTAAAGAGTGCTCACGTGCTGCACATTAATCAGTCTGTGTAGACCCTGCTGATGTGTGCCGAAGGTTCCATAGTGCATCTTAATGTAGTGCTGTTTGAAACAGTTAAAGCACACTAGGAAACCTTTTATGCGCACCAGCAGAGTCTACACCAACCAATTAATGCGCTACAGAAATCTTATCCCCCCCATAGTGTACATTACCCTACTGTGTAGACAAGCCCAAAGAAATCCCCCAATCATGTACAGATCTGACACAAGCTCGTTTAACCTGTAAATTCTGACTGTATCATAGCAAAATTGAATATGATTGCAAGCCAAAAACGTAATGAAATATATAATGATTAGAAATGCAGTATAAAGTTCTTCTTTGAGTAGTGTCCCTATGGGTGCTCCACTGTAGGTGTATCTGCATCCCTGTGCTGCTGATCGAAGAACTTTGGTAGCAGTGTCCACTGGGCCTACACATGCACTATCTCTCCTTTTGCTGTGCCATGAGGCTAGTCAGCGCGCACAGGCTAACCCTTCTCAGTTCCTTCTTAACTGCCCATGATTAAAGACGGAGCCATTAGCAATCCTCTAAGACTAATTCTTCTCCTGTTTGCATTCACACTTAGTTTTCCACAGTTCTCATTATAGCTTTAGTTATTTCTGTTTATTCCCACCTTTCCGAAAACCCCCCCACTTCCTGCCTTTCCCCACTAGGGACCCGTCCCCATAGTGGGGTATATCCACTTCCCTGGGCTTCAAGAAATGCCACACCTGTAATAAGGCAATCCCAGTTGTGGTTAAGTACTCTCAGTGCATCCCCTGCCTCATCAAGGACCACATACATCAAAAGTGTACCCTGTGCCAGCAGCTCTGGTCAAGATCCTGCAAGGACAGGGAGCTCTGCCAAAAAATTACCTTCATGGAGGCAGCTCTCTGACCTTAACTCCTAGTGGACATGAGTCTTCCCCACAACCTTCAACTTCTAAGGCCAATAGGTCAAAGAAGCAGGCTGGTGACTCCTCTCAAGTGTAAAGAGAGAGTGGGAAGTCCCCTAAGTAAGCTTAAAGATAGCTGCAAGCAATCACCATGTCGCTCAGTATCCTTGGCATCGTCCGCACCAAGACCACAGTCAGGCACCCATGCCTCACCACAATCATCGGTAACCGGTACTGCTAACAGGCCCCATAGTGTTGCTCCTCCCCAAAGAAGTGGGTGGGAGGGGCAGGAAGTATAAAAGGTGGCCCAGAAAGCTCAGTAGGGAGGCAGTCACTGGAGAGACAAGATGCCTCCTGTGGCCTCCTGAGCTGGGAAGTGGCGGAGTGTGCCGAGGGAGCAGAGGACTGCCCTGACCCACCAAGGCCACTAGCTGATTCAGACCTGGAGGAAGCATAGAACTGGCCCAGACCACCGATGGACCAGACCCCGGAAGACTTACTCACGGTCCCGGAAGCCATCATCAACCTCAACCCTCTGCACAGCAACAGGTACACCAAGAAAAGGAGTTTAGAAGTGGCCCAGGGGTAGCAGACACATCTGGCTGCAATAGTGACAGAGGATGAGTCAGCATGTTGTGGCTGGACATGATCCTGGCTGACCCAGTGACAAAGCACTTTGTCACTGCTAGGGCCCTGGGCCAGAACACAGTGGAGTGGGTGGGCCTGCATCACCCCTGCCACCCCAACGCAGGGGTGACAGTCTCCTCTTCCCCAGGCCAGAAGCCTGAGCCTCAGACTTTTTTTGCCCCTCCTTAATCCAGGGTGTGGGCTAATAGACTGTTTTCTACCCAGCCAGAGCACAGGTCTTGGCCCCAGCTACGAGGGGAGACTGTTTCATTCCCCATGGTGGCTAACGCATCAGTGAAGTAGTGAGGCGGGGTGGCCTCCCTAGGACCTGGAGTCGGAGGGCCCCCACACTGAGCCTCTACACTCCACAGATCCTTTGGGCATGAGCACCGAATCTTTGGTACCAAGAGATAAGGGCAAACACCCTAAGAAGACACTCCTGGTACTCAAGTCATCCTAGGTACCACCAATGGCAGCCTGCCCAGCACCAGAAATACCAGTGCAGAGAAGAGCTTCATCTCCCTTGGCACCACCACCAGGAGCTTGGCACCGGCAGAATTCCACCAAATCAGAGCCTTCTGCAGGACAGATGCACCCAAGTCCCCACCTCTCAGTACTAACATTGCGGCTCTGAGCCTTTACAGGGCATAGGATATCCCTGCAACCATGCCATGCCCCTCCACTGTCTCCTGAGGGGTTGGACAGTGAGCCAGAGGAGGTGGTCTCACAGTTCACCTCCCAAGCTCCATATGAGACCCAATACAAACAGGGTTGAGAATGTACCCACATATGGCTCCACCACCACTGCCATCTTGGTACAGCCACTCATGGGCACTTCCACCAGGCCCTGTGCAAACACAATGGCCATATTGGGACACTTGAGTGGCACACTAACAGCTTCAAGCCTCGCCCGAGAACCCTCCCAGCACACTCCCTCAACCATGGCATCTAGGGCTTCAGGAGATGGAGGAACAAGAAGCTGGTACTGAGGAGGATGTACACAAAAGGCCATATCCTCCTCCTCCCTGGACAAAGCAGTCATCCCTTCCCTACCTTCTCTGGTAGACAATTTCCCTCTTTTTCAGGAGCTGGTAAAGAGTGTGGTGGACTCTCCCCACGTGCCACTAGAGAAGGTCAAGGACACCCATCGTCAGTTCCTTGATATCATCCATTCTTTGTTGTCCTCAAAGATTGCCCTCCTAATTAGTGAAGCCATCTTAGACCTGGCTAAAATGATGTGGGAAACCTTGGAATTGGCATCTCTGATGTGTAACGGACAAAAAATATGATGTCCCCAAATAGGAATCAAAGTTCCTTTTTCTCTCACCGCCATCTAATTCTATTGTGGTGGACACTGTCAATTCTCATAGCCGACAACACAAATCCAGGGCAGTGCCCTGCAACAGGGATTGGAAGCGTCTTGATCTTTGACAGAAAGGCATATTCCTCAGCCACTTTACAATTCCATATTGCCAACTATCAGACGCTCACGGCCAAATACAGTTATACAAACTACAACAAATCTCCCAACATCCGCAACTCCTCCTCACATCTTGGACTATGCTCTGACCCTTAAAGTCATGATTATCCCTAAACTCTCTTAGGGTCCATCTAGCAGCTGTAGCATTCACCAACCTGTAGAGCAGGGGTAGGCAACCTATGGCACACATGCCGAAGGCGGCACACAAGCTGATTTTCAGTGGCACTCACACTGTCAGGGTCCTGGCCACCAGTCCGGGGGGCTCTGCATTTTAATTTAATTTTAAATGAAGCTTCTTCAACATTTTAAAAACCTTATTTGCTTTACATACAACAGTAGTTTAGTTATATATTATAGACTTATAGAAAGAGACCTTCTAAAAACATTAAAATGTATTACTGGCACACGAAACCTTAAATTAGAGTGAATAAATGAAGACTCGACACACCACTTCTGAAAGGTTGCTGGTCCCTGCTGTAGAGAGAGATTGAGTGCTGTCACATACAACCACTAAAAGGTTCTTCAAGGTTATAGTAAACCTTTTCCCTCCATCCAACTTTCTACCCCTATGTAGGACCTAAACCAGGTACTGAAAGGGCTGACTAGACCTCCCTTTGAACCTATGGCCACCTGTTCAGTGATGTACCTGTCAATGAAAACCGCCTTCCCAATAGCAATTACCTTCGCCAGACGAATAGGAGAGAGAGTAGCTCTGATCGTGCATCCCTCTTACACAGTATTCTTTCCAGGCAAGGTTACGCTTAGGCCACATCCAAAATTTATTTCAAGGTAACCTCTCCATTTTACATGAATCAGTTGATTCACCTGCCAATCTTCTAACCCCTGAAACTCATCAAGACAACAGGGAGGCTATACTTCACACCCTAGCTGTCAGGAGAGCCCTGGCTTTCTACCTTCATAGGACAAGAACCTTCAGGAAGTCCCTTAGACTTTTTCTATCCATTGTGGAAAGATCTAAGGGGTCAGCAATATCAGTCCAAAGACACTCTAAGGGGTCTCAAATTGCATCAGACTATGTGACCAAATTCACAACATGATTTGATTCATACACAGTCCACAAGATTGATCTCCTCTGTCGCCTTCTTCAAGAATGTCCATTTCTCAGAGATCTGTACAGTAACGACATGGGGGTCAGTCCACACTTTTGCAGAATGTTATTGTGATCTCTGGGGACGCCGCCTCGGAAGCCATCTTCAGCTTGAGAGTACGGTTATCTATAATTGACCCAACTCTGAAGCCCCAGCCCTTCGGAAGGGATACTGTTTGGGAGTTAACTCCAGGAGAGAACCCATAGGGACACTACTCTAAGAATAAGAAGTTTACTCATCTTGTACAGTAACAATGGTTCTTTGAGATGTCTCTCTATAGGTGCTCCACAACCCACCCTCCTCCCCTCTTCTTCTGAGTTCTTGTCTATGTCTCTGTGGTAGAGAAGGAACAGAGGAGAGTTAGCCCATGTGTGCTGACTAGCCTCGTGGCGCAGCATAAGGAGAGAGCGCATGTGTGGGCCCAGTGGACACTACTATCAAAGTTTTCTGATCATCAGCACTACAAGTAAGCAAACATACCTATAGTGGAGCATCCATGGGGACATAACTCTGAGAGTCATCATTACTGTACAAGGTAAGTAACCTCTTCATTTCATACTCAAATAGCAGAATCCTGCTGCTGTAATGTATGTACAATAAACTGTGTATTCTACAATAATCCTCAGCCAGATCCTCAACTAGTGTAAATTGGCATAGCTCCATTTAAAGTCAGTGGTGCTACATCTAGTTATACTAGGTGAAAAGTTGCTCTAAATCTTTAAGATGGTTATATGAATAAGTTGCAAATGGAATCAGAAGGATTCTCGTTTTCCATTATGTCTGCTGCTGATTATGTGCCCTGTTCAGAAAGACCTTTAGGAGAATGGACTGGCTGAAACTGTTTGATGTATTTCTAATATGTCCTCCTCCTTTTGCAGTTTCCGAGGAAGGAGAGTTCAAGGCACTCTGTAGTTATCTATCTCTACCCACCAATCTGTTCCTGCTTTTCGAGGAATATTGGGGCACTGTAAGCCCCTTGCTCCAAAGGTACTTGATGAAGTTGGGGGAGCGAATGGAACCATCCTTCCATTTTGTGATGGTTGTAAGGGAATTTCAGATGAAATTAGTGAATAATTGGTTACGCTCTGACCAATACCATATTGCAGCTGCAAAAGAATTGGCTTGATGAACAACTTACAGAGTTTGGAATTCGGGAGAGATGGTCATCTAATCTCCACACCGATTCTAATATTGACCAGAAAGAAAATTGAGAGAGAGAGGATAGAGCTGTAGGTATAAGAATGGACATTAAGAGGAAAGATAGTGCCAGTATCAGTTATTCTAACAGTCAGGTAGGCGATATTAGCAGTAGAATGACTGTATCTAATTGGGTGAGGAATCTGGGCAAAACTAAGCAGAAACAACTAAGGTGTTTGTACACCAATGCGAGAAGCTTCAGTAACAAAATGGAGGAACTAGAACTACTGGTGCAGGAAGTGAAACCAGATATTATAGGGATAAGAGAAACCCGGTGCAATAGTAGTCATGACTAAATTACAGATATCGAAGGGTATGTGCTGTTCAGGAAACACAGAAATAAAAATAAAGTTAGTGCAATAGCATTGTATATTAAAGATGAGGTAGACCATAAAGAAATTAGAAGTGATATAATGGATAATACAGAGTCTAGTTGAGTCAAAATCACTTTGGGGAGAAAAGCTACTAGAGGCTCTCCTGTGGTAGTGCATGGGTATGTTACAGACCCCCAGTATCCAATTTGGATATGGATAGAGACCTTCTTAAAATTTTATTGCAATAAATACTACTGGGAAATGTGTGGTTATGGAAAGGACAAGTGCTACTAGTCATAGTAGGGCCCAGATTTTCCTGGATGTCGTAGTTGACTGATTGATTTCTTCACTAAAAAGTCACCAAATCTATGAGAGGTGATGCCACCTTAGATTTGGTTTTGGTGAGTAGTGAGGATCTCATAGAAGAACTGGCTGTAGGGAACAACCTTGGTTTGAGTGATCATAAGTTAATTCAATTTAAACTCAATGGAAGGATAAACAAAAATAGATCTGCATCTAGGGACCTTGATTTCAAAAGGGAAAACTTTAAAATATTAGGGAATTGGTTAGGGAAGTGGATTGGACAGAAGAACTAAAGAATCTGAATGTGGAGGAGGCTTGGAATTAGTTTCTTCAACTTTGACTTAAAATATCTGAAGCCTGCATCCCAAGCAAGGGGAAGAAATTTGTAGGGAAGGAGTGCAGACCAAATGCAATGAGCAAGCATCTCAAACAGGTTCTTAAGAGAAAGTAGAAAGTCTACAAGGAAAAGAAGTTGGGATGGATCAGCAAGGAAGGCTACCTCTTGGAGGTCAGGAAATGTAGGGAAAAAATGAGAACTGCCAAAAGCCAGGCAGAGTTAAATGTTGCAAAGGAAATTAAAACCAATAGTAAAAAGTTCTGTAGTCATATAAATAAAAAGAAAACAAGGAAAAAAGAAGTGAGACTGAAGATGTTGGGGAGAAAGGATAGCTCAGTGGTTTGAGCATTGGCCTGCTAAACCCAGGGTTGTGAGATCAGTCCTTGAGGGGGCCACTTAGGGATCTGGGGCAAAATCAGTACTTGGTCCTGCTAGTGAAGGCAGGGGGCTGGACTCAATGACCTTTCAGGGTCCCTTCCAGTTCTGTGAGATAGGACTGCTAGTAGCAAATAACCCCAACAGCCGGTGATGGGACTCTAGAGGGGATGACTCTGATTTATTTCAGAGAATTCTTTCCCAGGTATCTGACTGGTAGGTCATAGCAAAATGCTCATAGTCCAGCTAAGCTATATTTGGGGTGAGGAAGGACTTCCCCGGGGTCAGATTAACAGAGACCTTGTGGTACGGTTTACCTTTCTCTGCAGCATGGGGCACAGGTCACTTGCAGGTTTTAAACAAGTGTAAATGGTGGATTTTCTGTAACTTGAAGTCTTTTTAAATCAGGATGAGAGGACTTCAGTAGCTCAGCCAGAGGTTATAGGTCTATTACAGGAGTTGGTGGCTGAAGTTCCGTGGCCTGTAATGTGCAGGAGGTTAGACTAGATGACTATGATAGTCCCTTCTGACTAAGCAGTTGGAATATCTTAGAATAATTTATCATGGCTGTATTAAACCAGAATAAATGACTCATTTGGAATTGGTGCATATAGAGGGGATTGTGATCAGCATTCATGAAGGAAGTTATCCTGGAGTGTTGCTTTTGTGTTAAACAATTCCTTACTCATTGGTCTGTCTTGTCAGTCCTCTCTGCCCCCAGGACAGGCATCAACTGTGATGGTATCTGAAAGCAGGGTTCTTAGTATGACATAAAGTATAACCTGCCAGTTCTAGCTTTGGGCTATACCTACTTGATTTCGAAAACCGAGTCTGATTAGGTGCCGTAGTTGACTTACTAGTTAAAAGTAGGGTATTACCCCAACAATATGGATGTAGAAATCTATCTGTAAAGGAAGGATTGGTTATAACTAAGAAAAACTACTTAAACTTCCACATCGCTGTCTTGAAGAATGTCCACATTCAGCTGAGTACACTGCATGTAATATTAAAATTAATATATTCTGTTATAGTAATTGGCTTTCTTGGTTCCTGGAGAAATTCTCTGCTTCTCTTTTTCTCTCTTGCCCTCTGTCATCATGAGGCCTCCGTGTTGTCCAGCGTACTTCAATCAGGGAGATATTTTGAGCCTATTGACTCCAACCTTCTGTCTCAATACTGCTTCAGATTATCCCCAGATATACTGAATATAATTTTGCTTCATTTATTTGAAGAACAACCTCCAGTAAGCAACTGGGTTTTTAAGTCCATTAAGTGGTTGCTTATAAGGAAAAAAGTGTGTGTGTGTGTGTGTGTGTGATGTAATGCAAGACATTCCTTCCAGCTGAGGCTGAACACATTATCCCCACAATAGCACTCAAAGGAGAGGGATTCCAAATGTGAGACCAGATCTTTTATGTAGTAATAACGCTATTGCCTGTGTGTGTTTGTGTGTATAAAATCAGTTGTTTTTGAGAAATGCCACTGATACACATCAGCTAAAATGACCAGTTGCTGGAGGTCCCTCTTCTCTTCTGCTTCGTAGAAGTAATATAAAATAACTGTCTCACCAAGAATACCAAAGCAGTCATTTCATTCCTGTGATCAGCAGCTTGGCGGTACAGTAGCTTACTACACTCTGTAAACGGATATGTTTTGCCATTATAAACCTAAATACAGTAAACATTTTTCAATGATGCATTTTAAAAAAGTGTTTGAAAAGCAATCACTAGAAGCAATAAATACTACATTTAAAATGTAGAATATTTTAATATACAACCTTCATCAATAGATATTCCAAGGGAAGCAGTGTGTGATAGTCCACTTTCACATTTTGAGACAATCAGTATTTGCAGATGGTGCGAACATCTTTTAAGTGTGTTTCATTCTGGTGAAATCTTTATAATTTGTGTTTCTAAAAATAGATTTCTCTCTTGCATAAACTTTCAAGATTTTTCACTACTACTTTTTAGATCTGTGTAGTTATGCCTATTAATTATATATAGTGTTCATACAATGTAATCTGTCAATATTTGTCTGATACAGGTGGTGTGCTGACCCTGCTGTACTAAGTTTTCTGAAAGGGAAAAACATTTCAGTAAGGTTAGTTTCGTTTTTTTCTGGGCTTTGTTTTTGATCTGTAACAGCTGAAGGAACTGGGCTCTGGGTAGTTAAAGGAGGGCAAGTCTTGCAGTTAGGGATTCCTTGCTTCCTCTTGCACCTTTGCCATAAACACGCCCGCCTCTTCAAATGACTTTACAGGATTCCTTTATCAAGACTAAACAATTACTATTCTCTCAGAATATCAAACATTTTACCACTCCAGCCAGACATCAGCTTTTTTCTGGGGTGGGCTAATGTAACAACTGGTAGCATGAGATAACCTTCATTGGGTTGTAAAATGTATGCCCATTCCATGCAAACTTAGTTTCCTTACCTTTGTTGTACATTTACTGTGGAAACATTTCCTGTATGGTTTGTCTTGTACCCCTTATTTTGTCTGTTAGAGGTTGTGACGTGATTCTGGGCCCTGGGAGTTTGAAAGAGAGGACAGGAAGTTTACTAGAGTGGTGAATTATTGGCAGTATGTGTCCATTCTGTTTGCTGTGATCTTGTGTGGCTGTATCCTTCATTAATATTTTTTACAGTATTTCTTCTTCCACTTATTTACTAGATATCCAAGGAAAAGAAATAATTTGGTAGAGCTTCCAGAAGACTACAGCTGCCTCCTGAATCAAGCCTCTCAGTTTAGGTAAAAAGTAGCAGTTTGATCTGTCTTCTTGTCAGTGTTTTTTCCTTTTCATATTCTTGCAGTTCGTGTAACCCATGTGACACGTGGCAAAACTATTACAGAAACAATTCTGGGATGGAAATCAGATGCTGCCACCTCATCAATCCAGGAAGAACCGTTGTCTGGGAAGGGTATTGCAAAATTTGAAGTGAACATACTGTTTTGTTCCTAACCATCAATAACCAGCAGTCCATTTTAAGCATGATGCTACTTACTTTTCACATCATCACCATATATAAAATATTACAGCTTAAAGCACTGACGCACTTCAGTAAACAAATGTAGGTTTGATATAGCTGACAGTTGTTTTCACCATTGCCCACTCCAGGGCCAGAGGTTTGGTACCGAATTTGAATAGGAATACTGAACCTTTCCCACAGATGAAGTGTTGGTAGCAGAGAAGACAGAGTGAAAATATGTCATTTCACTTTAGTTATTCTTCCTGTGGAAAAGCGTGGAAACATGGATATAGTCCAATGTGCTTTTTAATTCTTTCTAAAGAGAATTTTGCTCATGGACGTTTGTTTTGTATTTTAACTGTAGTGAACTTAATGCTCACGAATGAACCACTGTGAATAATGAGGAGTCAGGTTCCGAGCAAGTTATGCTATGTCACCCTGCCAGTGCTGCTCCTAACCTACATCACCTTACCCATTTTGGCATCCTAGTACTGTGCCTGTGTGTCAGTTTTGTTATTTGTATAAATGGGCTAGAATTTAGCTCAATTTACTTCCACTTTTGACTTGATTGAGTTCCTAATCCTGCATTTCTCAGTTTTTAGTTTTAATGAGGCACATTTCTTGAATTGGGTATCTGCATTATTGATTTACTGGAGAGAGATACATTATTCATGGAAAGGAGGAGGTTTTCTCACTCCATGCTGATTTAATATGCATTTTAGCAGTCTTTGGGTCCTGTTGGAGTCTATATGCTGATGCAGCTTTCTCCGTTCGTTTGTTTCCATTAAATATAGCAGGAGTTTCTCAATGTTTATAGTGCGATCCACATCTTAACAGAAAGATTGTTGCCAACCATTCCCTTCCATTCACAATTGCATGGGTCACCTTATCTGCCATTTGCAATTGAATAAGATTCCAATGGCAACTACAGCCATTGATTACATGGGACAACTAACAGGAAAATATTAAGTGTAGTTTTAGTTGTGTTAGCAGTTAGTAATTCTCTTTATTTCCTATGATGTGAGCAGGCCTGGACTTGGAGCAATGCTTTGCAAGACCGTAGCTTGAGAACCCCTGCAACATCAGTTGGTAGATGTAATATTGGGAAAAACAATGTCTCATGTGATCACAAAATTGACAGTTCCTTTAGAAAAGCTTTCACTGGATTTATATCAATTTTCCCCCCTCCCCAACTGATCTATACTAGAGAGAAGCACCTCTTCCTTGTGAGAAAAATTAGAACGAATTTTACCAGATAGCTTTTGAGGCAGCATTGTGATTAACGGTGCCTCTTTTCTGAAAAAGGCCTTCTGGTCAAAACAGCATAACTGACTCAATTTTTAAAAAAAACAACTTTTCAATGTATTTTCAATAACTATTTTGGTTCCATATTGCACTTAATAATTACCACCTTTCTCTTTACAGGTGCCCACGGTCTTTTGATGATGAACGAAAGCACCCAATGTTGTGTTTGTTCTGTGGCACCATGCTATGCTCCCAAAATACCTGCTGCCAGGAGTTGGTGAATGGGGAGGAGCTGGGAGCCTGTACCTCTCATGCTCTCCAGTGTGGAGCTGGAGTGTGTATGTTGCTCAAGTAGGTAACTGGTCAGGAGGCAATTTTTTGCAGAGGAAAATCACTTAAGACCAGATGACACAGAAGGGCAAAAAACCTCATACTCCTTGGGACTGAGGAAAAAGAGCAGGCATTTTGATATACACTGTAGGCCAATGGTTCTCAACCAGACTGCTGTATCCCTTTCAGGCTTCTGATTTGTCTTGCGTACCTGCAAGTTTCATCTCACTTAAAAACTACTTGCTTACAAAGTCAGACAAAAAAATACAAAAGTGTCACAGCGCACTATTACTGAATAATTGCTTACTTCTTTTTACCATGTAATTATAAATCAATTGGAATATAAATATTGTACTTACATTTCAGTGTATAGTATAAAGAGCACTAGAAACTAGTCACTGTCTGTATGAAATTTTAATTTTTATTGACTTTGCTAGTGCTTTTTATGTAGCCTGTTATGAAACCAGGCAAATATCTAGATGTGTTGATATACCCCCTGGAAGACCTCTGTGTACCTCCAGGGGTACGAGAACCACTGTTCTAAGCCACCAAAAGGTTAAATCACCTTGCAGTAAAACTGAAATGTTGGTCAATAGGCAGTGTATAGTCTGAAGATGTCCAGTGCACCCTTTGTTATGTGTTTACAGAACACCACAAAACGAATAAGTCTATATAAACAGTAACTACTTTTCAGGTAAAATAACAAGTCTGTGCTGCAGGACCTTGCAGTTGGCTTTCATTTTCAAAGTACTGGGCGCCCTACTCCTTTAGGCTTTTAGAAAATCCTAGCCTTTTAAGCATGTTTAGTCCCAAGTTGTTAGTGTATGTGAGGGACAAATTACTTACACTTTTAAAAATGCAGCTTTTTCTACATGGCTGAGTACTGTAAAGGGGCTAAATCTGATTTTTGTTTATTTTGTCTATTTGTTTTGTTCTCTGCAGCTTAAAAATGGCTGAATTGACATTAGGGTGGGACCAACTTGTTCAGCGGGCTTGAGGCATAGGATCGAGTGGTTTTGGAGGGAGCAGCATGCACACCTTCTCTGAGAGGTTTGCTGTAGTGTGGCGCTCTTAAGGGGGAGAAAGAACTCCAAGAGCATCTGGAGGAGGAGGAAATTATTTCCTGGAGGTTTCAAAACAGATTTAACTGGCATCTGAGCTTTTAACTCCTTGCACTGCCCATCGGGAGTGAGTTTGCTCATACATAGACACAGAAAAGGAAGGAGAGCAATATTTATTTTTTTTAAAGATTGCAGTAATTAACTAAAGTTTCACAGTTTTAATAAACATGACTGGCACTTAGCACATTCTCTGTATAAGTGGTCCTCCCAGTTAGTAAGATTAGCATGGGGGGGGTCACTATGAAATTTCAAGAATGGTCTAGTAGCCAAGTGAAGAGGCAATTGGCTGACCATACCCAGATAACAGAATAGTGCAGTCCACAAAATAAAGAAATATAATAGCTGATGATTCTTCAAGTGATTTCACATGTCCATTCCACTCTTGGGTGTCAGTATGCACAGCACACGGCTGTCAGAAACTTATTCCATCAGTGATACCCATTGGGCAGCTCAAGCTCAGCCTGCTGCTGCACACCATTGTGCAGAGGTGTAAAGGGCAGAGCTGCCCCTCACCCCACTCAGTTCCATCTTACTGCCAGTCATTGGAACTCTACAACACCAGGACAGTTTTCTTTCTCAGCCTTTGTGAATATTTTGTATGTGTATATTGTTAGTCCAGTCTTTAGGATAGTTATGACAGTTAGACTTCTTTTCAAACTTGACTTCCTTATTTGTGGGGTCTTCTGTTTGTGGTACTGGAGTATGCCCCAGTCATGGAGCTTCAAGCTGTGCACTTCATGCTCAAGGACTATGCCAGTGATCGAGCTGCATAATAGCTGCCTGAAGTACTTGGGAAGGCGCACATACAGGACTTCCAAGGGGATTTCAAGTCTAGGACAAAGAAGGATAGGGAGGCTAGGCCGACATTCTTGCTGATGGAGGCAGCGCTCAGGCCTCTGTCAGAGCTGTCCCGGTCTGCCTCAGTGCTGAGTACTCCAGCTTTATTGAGAAAAGCGCCTCCAGCTTTAGAGGAATCCCAGCACCATTCTACCTTGCCCACACTGAGGAAGAAATACAGACTTCCAGAAGAACCCCAACCAGGAGAAGGTGTCCACCTTCTAAGTCTGGTGAGAGGGGCGAGAAGGAATTGAGTAGAGTACACCTGAAACCTAAACACTCCTCCCCCAAATTGGTGCCTAAGTTGTCTGAGTTGACTCCAGCACCGCAAGGAGCATTGTCAAGCCTGCCAGAAGAAGTGGCACTGCCAACTTCTTGGGCACTGTAACAGGAGATCAGCTCCATGTCAACTATCCCGGAAGCACTTGCAGCAGCAAGAAATCTGCTCTGCCTCTCGGTGACTGTCTCCTTCCTCATAGGAGTCCAGTCCCTCTGTATTGCTGCCCCGTCTGCCAGCGATTTAACCTCCAGTACCTCAGTTGCCTGCTTTCTGGATAGATGGGCCCTTGGTACCCTCCAAGGGGAAGCATGCAATGATGGTGTCGCTTCATCCATCGCCAGTCTCTTGGAACTGGTCACCAGCACCTACTGGATCAGCCTTGCCATTGTCAGAAGAAGGGGAATCTTTGTTGTCTGGCTTAGAGGTGGGATTTGATGTGTCGCATCCCCAAAACAAGACCCTTCGGGCCCCTCAAAAATCCTCTCTTCCGACCTAGCACCATGACCTCTGAGTGGAACTTGCCATGAGAATGTGGCCAGGACAATGGGTCCTTGTCCTGTACCAGTGGTTGTTTTGGAATAGTTGGAGGTTTCTCCCAACTTTCAGATCTTCCCCACACCATGCATACTTGAGAACCTCATCTAGAAAGGCAGAATCTGCACACTGAGAGGGTCCGTCCCCAGAGTCCAGTAACAGGCCTAGTGTGAAGTACACCTCTACCCTGATATAATGCGACCTGATATAACACGAATTTAGATATAACGTGGTAAAGCAGCGCTGCGGGGGGCGGGGGACAGAGCTGCACACTCCGGTGGATCAAAGCTAGTTCGATATAATGCTGTTTCACCTATAATATGGTAAGATTTTTTGGCTCCTGAGGACAGTGTTATATCGGGGTAGAGATATACCAAGAAGAGATTACAGACCCAGAGAAACAGGCATTAGAAGAGATTCTACCCCTTTCAGTCTTGTCTTCCTCTCCAGGTGAGGCTGTTTTATCTGGGATAACTTCACCTCCTCCTCCTGAGGATTTTAAAGGTTATCAAGAGTTGTTAAAGAAAGTGACTGAAGACTTAAGTGTACAGGTCGAGGGGTTAAGGAGTCCTTACATCACCAATCAATGAGTCCAATCAACGAGGCTATACTAGAGCCTATAAAGGCTTTATGGCAGACTCCATCCTCTTTGGCTCCCACCTCTAAAAGGGCAGAAAGAAAGTACAATGTACTTGCCCAACGTTTTGAGTACCTTTAGACTCACCCACCTCTGGGCTCATCAGTCATCACAGCAACTAAAGAGAGGGCATGACAGGAGCACCAGGCTGCCATGCACAAGTCAGAAGAGGCTAATTCAGCAGAAAGATTTATTTGATGGGGGCTGCAATTGCATACTTCTAACCATCAGGCTCTGTTGGGGTATATAATTTTAATTTGTGGGGCTCCATGGAGAAGTTCAGAGAGCTACTCCTGGAGAACAGTAGCCAGGAATTCTCTCCCCTGGTCAGTGAAGGCAGAATAGTCGCAAGAATGTCACTGCAGGTGGGGCTGGATGCAGCAAACAGAAGCCATGACTTCTGCAGTTGCCAAGGATAGATCTTCCTGGTTGCAGTCTTTTGGTCTTCCCTGTGAAGTCCAGAATATTATCCAGGGCTTGCCATTTGAAGGTCCTTCTCTTATCTCAGACCATCAGCAAGCTCCATGAACTTAAAGACTTTAGAGCCACCTTGAAGTCCATAGATCTATACACACCTGCCCTGGTCAGGAAGCACTATTGGCCCCAGCAGACATACAGATATTCCATTTCTCCTTCTCAACAGGACCTGTCAAAAAAAGTGGTCCAGGGTTATATGCATAGGCTTCCCCATCCTGTTGCTTCGGCTCCAGCAGTGTTCCCTCTAATTTTTCCCACCCATGTATGGAATGAATTTTGTTATGTGCACCAATATGGAGGTGATATGTGACACATCACCCTCATATTGGTGCACATAACAAAAATCATGTGGGGTGGGGCCGAAGAGCTCTTCTGGGAGGGGGCTCAGGGCTGGGGCAGAGGATTGGGGTGCGGGGGTGTGGGGGGTGTGGGCTCTGGGGTGACGCTGGGGATGAGGGGCTCAGGGCTGGGGCAGAAGGTTGGGTGCAGGGCTTGAGGGATCCAGCTGGGAGTGCAGGCTCTGGGGTGGGGCTGGGGATGAGGGTTTGGGGTGCAGTAGAGTGCTCTGAGGCTATGCGAGGAGAGAGGACTCCCCCCAGCGGTTTCTCCCTGCAGCAGCACCTAGGCTGGGGGGGAGAGGTATCTGTCCTCGCTGCAGGAGATCTGGGGCTGCAGGATAGGTGCCCCTCCCCCAGGCCAGGGGAGGGGAGGGCCGCGCCTTGGGCTGCTCTGGCCGCAGCAGTTCGGGGCTGCAGGGTGAGTTGGGGCCAGGGGAGGGACGCCTCTTCCCCAGCTGCAGCCGGTTCCCGAGCAGGTTCCCTAAGTGCCTGTGTGGTGCTAAATAGGTTGCTGTGCGGACATGCAGCTTACAGGGAACTTAGGGCTCCAGCTCCAGGCTCTTCAAGATAGCCTGGAAGTGCAATCATTTTGATAGTCAATTGAGATTGACATACCAGTGTCCATCTCTTCAGATCCTAACTACTTCACCCTTGCAAACCATCTGTCCCACTTGCACTGTGCTTGGGCCTGAGTTACTTCAGACCATAGGGTCCTGAGCACTGTGGAAGTAGAATATACTCTCCAGTTTTTCTGCCTCTCCTCCCACCTTCCCTCCCCGTCCTTCAGGGACCACTCTCATAAGAAACTCCTTATCGAGGAAGTACAATAGCTCCTTCGCTTGGGAGCCATAGAGGAGGTTCCATGTAGTTGCAGAGGGAAGGGGTTTTATTCCAGATATTTCCTAATCCCAAAAATGAAGGGGGATTGCAGATCAATCTTCAACCTGCATCCACTCAACAAATTCTTAAAAAAGATAAGTATCAGAGGGGTAACCGTGTAAGTCTGGATCTGTAAAAAGCGACAGTCCTGTGGCACCTTATAGACTAACAGACATATTGGAGCATAAAATTTCTTGAGTGAATACCCACTTTGTCATATGAATGTAGTGGAGGTTTTCAGAGGCAGGTATAAATAGGCAGGCAAGAATTAGTCTAGAGATAACAAGGTTAGTTCAATCAGGGAGGATGAGGCCCTCTTCTAGCAGCTGAGGTATGAACACCAAGGGAGGAGAAACTGCTTTTGTAGTTGGCTAGCCATTCACAATCTTTGTTTAATCCTGAGCTGATGGTGTCAAATTTGCAAATGAACTGAAGCTCAGCAGTTTCTCTTCAATGAGAAGAGTGCGTCATCCTCCCTCACTGAACTAACCTTGTTATCTCTAGACTGATTCTTGCCTGCATATTTATACCTGCCTCAGGAAATTTCCACTACATTCATGTGACCAAGCGGGTATTCACCCACGAAAGCTTATGCTCCAATACATCTGGTAGTCTGTAAGGTACCAGAGGACTCTTTGTCACTTTTAAAAAAAGATAGACGCTAAGATAATCATGCAAAACTATTACCCCTTCCCTGGATCCTGGGGACTGGTATGGCATCCTCAATTTAAAAGATGATATTTCCATGTGATAATCAATCAGGGTCAGAGGAAGTGCCTCCAATTTCTGGTCAATCAAATCATTACCAGTTCACTGTACTGCTTTCAGTGAGTAAGCAGCTCCCAGAGTCTTTACAAAAGTCATGGCAGTAGTAGCTGCATTACTCTGAAAACTGGACGTTCAGATTTACCTCTGTCTGGACAACTAGCTTGTAAGAGGCCCAGTCTACATTGCAAGTACAGAACAGTGTTGACCTGATCCAATCAATATTCAATGCAGTGTGATTGTTATTCAGCCCAGAAAAATCTCTCCTTTCTCAGGCCCGGAGGATAAAGTTTATAGGGGCTCTATTGGACTCGTCTCAAGCCAGGGCCTTTCTTCCAGTATCCAGATTTTGGGCAGTCTGTTCTATTGTTAGACTTTGAAGGCTTACCCTGTCACAACTGTACAAAACTGTTTGAGGTTTTCAGGTCATATGGCCCCTTCTACCTCTGTGTTTCAGTACACCAAACTGTGCCTCAGAACAGTGCATGGTAGGCTGGCATTGGTCTACTAGCCAAGCTGCCATCAGTTAGGCTCCGTGGTAAGAGTGCCCTCACATATCCTCACCTCCCTAGATCGGTGGACAAATTCTGCCAATGTGTGTGTAAGCATTCCGTTTACCCACCCACAGCCAACTCTCATGTTAGTGACAGATGCTTCTGATCTGGGGTGGTGAGCCCACCTGGATTCTCAACAGACTCGGAGTCTCTGGTCCTCAGAAGACTCAACTTTCCACATCAGTGTCAGAGAACTGAAACCTGTCAGTCTAGCATGCCATTTATTTCTGTTGTAGATCAGTGGAAGCAGCTTGTTAGTCCTCACAGACAACACAATGAGAATGTTTTACCTCAACAAGCAACAGGGAACCTGCTCTTCTCCACTCTGTCCAGAAGCAACTTTACTCTGGGAGCTCTGTATTGCCAGCTTGATAGATCCTATCAGGCCACCTTAGCAGATCGTTTACAAGTCACCGCAAGTGATGTCTTTGCAAGATATGGCCAGGTACATCTTCCAGCAGTGGGGGCTTCCCCAAATAGACCTATTTGCAGCAAAGTCCAACAGAAAGTGTCCACTAATTCTGCTCCCTACGGAGTCACAGTCCAGGTTCCATAACAGGTGATAGGCTTCTCTGTGCTTCTCCACCAATTTCATTCATTCACAAGGTGTTACTAAAGATAGGACAGGACCAGGCCAAAATCACACGTAGAGCCCCAGCATGGACCCATCAGCACAGGTTCTCCACTCTCCTGGCACTATCAGTGAAACTTCTAATTTCACTTCCTGGGAGATTAAGTCCAAGTCTAGTGGATCACAGTTGCCTACTCCACCTGAGCCTACAGTCCTTTCACTTAACTGCAGGGATGCTCCATCGGTAGGCACTAGAGAGCAGGCCTACTTGAAAGACATCGAGATCCTGCTGAATAGCCGAAAGCCTTCTACAAGAGTAACTTGCCTCTGTTGATGGAAGTGTTCTACCATCTGTTCTCACCAGTGTGAATTATCACTGACAGGTTCTTCAGTTCAACATATTCTGGGCCTGAAACACAAAACCAGGTTTGGGGGCAAATTCCTTCAAGGTACATAAAACAACTATTTCAGTACTCCATCCTAAAATGGACAGTCACTTTATTTTCTCTAGTGACATGTCAATAAAGTTTTTAAAAAACTTAGTCAAATTAAACCCTTAGGTGCAAGATCAGGTTGTCCTGTGGGCTCTAAACTTAGTATTGTCAAGGTATGAGTTCCCCGTTAAAGCCATTAGCTACCCACTTTCTGCTGCATCTATCAATTAAGGTGGCATTTTTGGTGGCCATTATCTCTGCCAGAAGAATAGGGGATCTATGTGCATTAATGCCTCGTATATGATCTTTTTTAAGGACCTGCATTCTCTCTCAAAGGTCGTTTCTCCTTTCCACATAAACCTGCCAGTTTATTTGCCCATAGTTTACCCAAAGCCACACATTAGCAAGGGAGAAGAGCATTTGCATATCTTGGACATGAGGAGAGCCTTAGCGTTTTACCTGGACAGAACCAGACACTTTCTTAAATCATCCCAGTTGTTCATAGCAGTGGAAGACAGAAAAAGAGGTCAGTCTCCATCCAGAGAATTTCTTCCTGGATCACATCCTGTGTACATATGTGCTATGACTTGGCTAATGTTGCTCTGCCTGACAGTGTCTCAGCTCATTCAGTGAGGATGCAGTTGGCCTCAGCAGCCTTTCTAGCACAGGTTCCAGTTGTTGACATTTGTACGGCAGCAGCCGCCACCTCAGTCCACACATTTGAGCCACAGTACAGTGGGAGGCAAGACTCCAGAGAGGATGCTAGAGTCTTTATTGAAATAGACTCTGATCCCATCTCCTGTTCTTATGGCTTGTGAGTCACCAAGTTTAGAATGCACATGTACAATCACTGTTTTGTAACTATTGTTGCACATGTCCATTCCATGACCCACCCTCTTATCCCCCTCTACATCGAAGTTCCAGCAAGTAGGAACTGAGAGGGGGCTAGGGGCAGCTCTGCTCTTTATACCTGCATGCAGTAGTGCACTACAGCAGGGGGAGCTCGAGCTGCCCAACAGGTACCACTGAGGAATACGTTTGTGCTGGCTGTGCAGTGGGCACACCAACACCCAAAAGTGGAATGGACATATGCAGCACATCTTGGAACAGTTGCAGAACAGGTTAGTAACCATTTTATTCTTACTGATGATAAGGCCCCTTGTGTCACGGGTATCTAATACAATACAATCATTTACATATTTATTGCTTTTTGTGAAAGTCTGTAAGGGCTTGTCTGAACACAAAAATTGAACCAGTTTAGCTCAAATAGATTTTTTAAATTTATTTAGTTAAACTCGTGCAACCCCCTGAGTGCATGCTCCTTTATGTTGGTTTA
Organism: Chelonoidis abingdonii; assembly: GCF_003597395.2. Taxonomy (NCBI): domain Eukaryota; kingdom Metazoa; phylum Chordata; order Testudines; family Testudinidae; genus Chelonoidis; species Chelonoidis abingdonii. The sequence continues at coordinate 88,087,929 of NC_133772.1, forward strand.
GATCTGGATTATATCAGTTTAACTTTCAGTTAATTTACAGATGTCAACTAAACCAATATGTCAGGTTTAAACCAATATAGGAGTGTTCTCCCAGGGGGTTACGCTAGTTTGACTTTATCTGTTTAGAACAACACTTCTAGTTAAGCCAGTGCAACTTTGTGCGTAGACCTGTCAAAGTTTAAGCTTTCTTTAAGGTTGCATATAAATAGTACCTGAAAAATGATATGGTTAATATTTTAAATGTGATTATTTTTGCCTTCAGAATCAGGGAGTGCAAAGTAGTCCTGATAGAAGGTAAAACCAGAGGCTGCTTATATCCTGCTCCCTATCTCGATGAATATGGAGAAACAGACCCAGGCTTGAAGTAAGTGCATGTTTAACTCTTTATTTGCTAGGCATCTTAATTTTTTCCCCTTTCTTTGTTGTTCCCCTTATACTGCATGCAGTTCCTGCATAGTTCTGAGCAGCCCCACTTCTGATAGCCCGGTGGTGAAAAATAGTTACCAATCACACTGTCATTCAGTATTTTCCATGGTTATTAACATGGGTAGTTAATCTGGGACTGTTAATAGACACTTTGCCTAGACTTATTTGCACTTGACATTGTCATAGAGTCAACCAGGAAAGAGAGAAGAAAAGAAAAGGCCCAAAGATAGGGATATGTAATGTTGTAATGTGCTTAATGAATGTTCTCATTATTTTTCCCATGAAGAAGAGGCAATCCCCTGCATTTATGTCATGAACGTTACCGGAAATTCCATCTTCTATGGCAGCAACACTGCATCATAGAGGAGATTGCCAGGAGCCAGGAAACCAATCAAATCGTCTTTGGATTCAACTGGCAGCTTCTCTGAGTACTAGCTTTTAATTAAATCCCAATGACTATGGATGATGTTTTGACAAAGGAAAAGGGGGAGTATTACAGAGCCTTCTCTAAGGGTTCAGACACATGACTGATGCACTGAAACAAAATAATTCTCATTTCACAGGTTTTCCTTTTTAAAGAAAAAACAAAAACACCCTATGTGGTGATCGTTGTAGAATATTCAGGAACAGAAATATCTTTTTCCAAAGGTTGTAGGCTCTACTGATTAGATGAATGTAGTTTCCCACATTCACCTGCCTTCCATATGCACACATCAGAAGTCCCAAACTGCCATTTACTGGCACTGGGAATACACCTGGAGGTGTGTTGCTAGGAAAGAACCAAGTAAGAGAAGCTGTTAATATTTCCAGTCATGTGGTACAAGAGGTATATGAGCATTGATGTGATGTCTGAAATGGTTTGTGTCTTGAAATTACAACAGTCTAGCTGGAATTATGTACAACCTCTCCTCCTCCTTACTCTGTGTCAGAGTTCCTAGCTCTGGCTTAGAACTTAAAATGGCCAAGGTCTGTAGCATATCTTTCAGATGGAGAAGTGGTGCCAGGCCTCTGCTAATCCATAGCAACAGGCTCAGCAAGCATTAAGTGGTGCAGCAGAAACCTGCACTGTGCCAGACCCTGGGATTTATTAGAGAGTGCTTTCAGAGGAATGATGTTTCCACTAATCCAATCTTTAAAAGAGGGGCAGAAGGAGTGAATTGTGTGGGAGCGTTTCCATCTTGCTTGATGCATGTAAAATTAAACTGTGTGTGCTTGTTGCATTGCCAGTACTGCGCCTTATATAACGTAGCTTTAGTCTACTAATTCTGGAGACGACCCCAAGGAGTCCAGCACTACACTTCTGTGGTGTGGCTGTGATCAGCTTTACTATGTTTGTAATAATACTCGGCAGTCTGTGCAGAGACAAACTCTAGACTGCTGATCCAGTGGTTTAGCCATCTGTCCGCTACAAAAAACATAAACTGCAGTAAAATAAAAGCCATTGAAAGTTGAATTAAAAAGCAAGATCCTGTAGAAGATAGCATGGCAATATTATCTATTTAGAATCACTAAACACGGGCATAAATCAATACTTTGTATCTCCATGTTGGAGGGCCGTCCCACTCTTCATTCTTGTGTTATCTGTTTGGCGCTGTCCATAAACTGTTTCTGGAGTCAAGCCAACCAGATGCTCATTGTAACTTAAAGGAAAAAAATAGTTGTCTGTCTCTTTTTCAGTAACTAATGGCATATTGTGATTAAACCATTTTTCATTAGCTCATTGTTTTGTTTCCCAGATTTAAGCCATAATAATTTGCATGAAGGGATCTTGTGATGTGACAGGTAAAAGTTCTAAATACAGAAATTCCCTATAACTATTACTTTTCCAGGCAATGCCATCTCTGTCTGAAAAGCTGAACTATCCAGAGAATGCGTTTAGATCTGTGTGTTCTACTTTCCCCTCTTGGGGCATGCGTGCGTGTGTGTGTGTGTGTGTGTTCTGTGGGGGGGAGAGGTTGTGTTTTTTAATGCTCTGTTAAGGCTTAGAAAGGGAGGACTATAAAAAAATTTTGTGACTTGCTGTTTGAGAGCATGTGTGTGTACACGCACACACTGCTAAAACGTGGGGTTTTGGACCTATGCACGGTCCCGTGTTAACGCAGGGACCGCGTTACCATGGATTCCAATGACGGTAATTAAATTTGGGATCCATCCGTGATCCCGCGCTATAACCAAATTTGCGCTATATGGACGCACATTCTAGCAAGGGTCCGCTGTGTGTGTATAATATATAATTCTCCCTCCCACCTGGCATGTGCCTTCACTACACCGTTAAGAAAAGAATGCAAACTGTGTGTGTGTGTGTGTACATTCTTTTCTTAACGGTGCAGTGAGGGGACATGCCAGGTGGGAAGAAGAATCACAAATCATGATTTCATGCATAAGTATAATAATCCTCCTCCTAGTTTCTTGAAGTCCTAAGTGAACAGCAGTCACTACTCATTTAAAAGTGAAATTCAAATGGGTTGGAATATCAAATCATCATTTTCTACCATTCAAATAATCCTTGACATTTTTTGCTTATTTTTCAGCTTATTTTCCCCAAACAGTGTAAATAGTTTATCTTCAGTATCTTTTCCTATTTTCCTCTTACTGCAATGAAGAATTCTCTCTTCATTTGATATTTTCTGTTTTTTAAACTGAAGGTAAATCCCTCTGCAAAGAAACAGTTTTGTTAGTCTTGTCTAATCTGTGATTAAAACCTTGGGTTAGGAAAACCAGCTCCATGGAGACTTGTGTGCAGTGGTTAGTTCAAAGGTTACCAATAATACTGCTTACCAGCCAAAGCACTGTATTGAAATTAGCAAATGTACTTCACAGAGTTCAGCACTGACTTCATAGCTGTGTTCACTTACTGTTTCCCTGTGGTTTATCTAGTCATGTATCAGATATTTTCAGTACTCCCTGCACTTTCAATGATGTAATAAATTTGTACTCATGAAGTTCGGCTAACAGACATGCAGCAAGATCAGTTTATTTTGTAGTGTTGGTAATGAGCAATTTAAACTGCTATACAGAGACAGGGTCTGGTTTGAGCAGGCAAACTCTTGCTTAACATTCCCAAATGTCTTTCAGTTCTTGGGAGAGGTAGGAAAATGAGGGCAAAGAAAGAAATGTTGCATCATTTTCTGTACATTTGGACTTATTCTAGCAAATGGGCTCCCAGATCCTCACTAATGAGTGTGGTTATTTCTTATTTCATAAATTACTATGCAGTTTGGTTCACTGTATTATCTGTATTTAGTGATTGCAAGATACTTATGCCACTGATTTGAATTCCATCCAAGATAAACTGAAGAAGTTATTTGAATAATGCGTATATCGGTATCCTTAACTGCAAAAATGTAAATTTGAAACTTGTATAATGTTGTGCTTTTGAAATAAAATATCTTGTACATGTATATTTAAAAGAGGAAATAAAGTAACTTCTCATACATTGTTGGGATTTTATTGGGAGGCAATTTAGTATTGTACATTTCTCTTGCAGTGATGCTATCAGTATGGAAGGGAAAGAGGTGGTTAATAAATAATTGGCAAACAGTACAAGTTACTGTTACTGCTGATTAGTACTAGTTAACAGCTACTTAGTACTAACATCATAATTTTTGTTTCATTTTAGAGAAATGGATGCAGCCTTCTGTAGCAACTTTCAGATTAAAGTAAAGCTCTCAAACTGTCTTTTTAGCTGTACGTGCTACCAGCAGCTAGGCATCAGCCCACTCTCACTGGTTTTAATGTTCACATCAGCCACCATTAAGAAGCATAAGAAAATTGTGAATTATAACAATGACCTGTATGATCTTTCCTGGTGGGTCAAAAAATTATATAATGTTTTAGAATCAAGCTGTGAGGTTGGAAGAGAGAGAAGTCTGTAAGAATCTTCTGCAAAAATGGTCTAAAGCAGAGGTAGGCAACCTATGGCATGAGTGCCGAAGGCAGCATGCTAGCTGATTTTCAGTGGCACTCACAGTGCACTGGTCCGGGGGCTCTGCATTTTAAATTTTAAATAAAGCTTCTTAAACATTTAAAAAACCTTATTTAATTTACATACAACAATAGTTTAGTTATAATAGACATAGAAAGAGACCTTCTCAAAATGTTAAAATGTATTATTGTCACGTGAAACCTTACATTAGAGTGAATAAATGAAGACTCAGCACACCACTTCTGAAAGGTTGCCAACCCCTGGTCTAAAGTCTATTAGAGGTGGAGAGCCACTGGTTTAAAAAAAGCATGGCTGCGTTTCTTACGGAATACAAAATTCTTACATATTTCACATATCTTGGGATACAACTTGCAAAATTCCAGATACAAGAGTTTAGCCAGCATACACTTTGATTTAGTGGTTGAAGTCCACTTTATACTCTGACGTTTAAGATTTCTGGACTTCATGGAGTATAATTATAAGTCTCTTCTTTCAGGTATAGGATGAAAACCTAAATGAGTCATCTAACTCTCCTAACTATTTGCCTAGTTCATATTTATATTCTTCTTCAAAAAAGTATTGGCCTTATTCTTCCATTCAGTCTCCTAATTGTGATGGATGATCTGTTTGAACTCTTTTTTAACTGTATTTTGCTGTTGTACAAAATGTAATTTTTGAATACAGAAAATATAAATTACCCTTGACGGCAGGCTGCTACGCTCCTTTTCTGCGGTTAGCTATAGCCCTTTGAAAGTCACCTTTTAGGGTTCCTGAGCTGGTAGAACTGTGAGGAAATACAACCCTGAGGAGAGGGGGGTTAAGTTGGAAGTGCCTTGGTACTTGTAATGATGAGCACAGAGGGAGGCAAGATGAGAAAGTGTTAAAAGAGGTGTAAATTGGGGCTGAAATTGGTATTTAATTTCATTGGTTTTTCATCTCTTGAGATTGGGTTGTCAAGGATTGAGAATCTCAGTTTTCAGTTTGTGTTGTTTTATACTAGGTTGGTGATCAATATGGCTTCTACCAAGCACAATTTGAGGAGGAGGCTTCAGACTTTGCACTTGGTTGGATGATACTGCATGGAGTGCTCTGGTGCAGCTGGTGCTAACTGGGAATTTGATGCAACATGAGCCATAATGGGATCAACATTGAGGGGCTGTGCCCAAGCCTACAGAACAGGATGTCTCTCACCTCTAAAATGCATAAAATGTACTGTATTAATATTGTGAAAGTTCTGGAATAAGATGAGAATGGGTCTAGTTTTCATGCACAGTTCACCCCAGTGCATTGTAGAATCGCGGCTTGAACTAATGGAATGCAGCAGGCATTGACAGTCTGAGGTAGGAGCACCTGACTTTAGCTGCAGAAGTCTTGCGATTTCTTATCCCATTATTGATCTTTCTGCAAGTCATGTTTCTCACTGGTGGTGACTATGAAATTAAAATGTCTTAATCAGTTATCAAAATGATCTAGGCATGTGTATTTCCCTAATTCAGTGCTATGTGGAAGCCCTGGTCCTGCACTGGTGTGTGTGTGTGTCTGCACAGGAATAAGAGTCCACCTGTGTGTATTGGAATAAAGGATCATCCATCTAAGTGATCTAGGACCACCTTATAGCTGAAGACTCCACTTGTACTCAAGTCCCTTTACTTTTATCTGCTATCACTGGATGAAAAATACCTTAATATGTAGAACCTAAAACATTGTCCTGGATGTATTTTGCTATAAAACAAATGTGTATTTGAAAGCTTGCAGCAACTTGTTACTAACTTTGAATGTTTCATGTGTCTTGGGGAAATGTATTATAGTAAACAAAATTTTAAAATTTAAAAAAATTAAGAGAAATGTTGCTAGATCCTAAAGAACAAATCAGTTTAAAACCTTATTAGATGGTATGAGGAGCAGAGAATTACAACAAAAATGTCCTTCCAACTAAAGATATTTTTATATCCAAGAGGTGTATCCACGTTTAAAAAAAAAAATCTGTTAATCATGTAAGTATTTTTCTTTTCATTATGAACCCAGAGCAAGTATGAAGATGGATTTTTATTACAGCATCCTCAGTGATGACCAGAAATCTTTTAAATGACTAGAGATCATCATCTTGCATCTTATTAGGGAACTGCTGTAATTCCTTCACCAGAAGAAGCTGAGTATTAAATCACTGGTTTTATTTTCAACTCTATTAACTACACAGATTGGGGTCTTTTTGAGGCAGAAGTGAGTTCCTAACCCAAGAAGTTTCAAGTATTTAATGCAGAAATTTATTGTCCTTGTTAATTCTGATTGGATTAAGCATTGATGACAAATAGGATAAGAAGTCTTCTGCAAATCGTATTTATTTTTGTACCTGAGCAGATGCCGTGGTTTACAGGCTTGGCTTGCTAATGCTTTGTGTCTTTGTAAATTAATGAGAATTAGGGAGAGGGTCTGTGCTGCTAATTGAGTTTGTTTTCCTTGGTACAGCAGTTATGATATTAAAAACTCTGAGAGCCAAAACTACTTTGCCAGCAGGTTGCAACACAGTAGGTTATATCTCTGGGACATGACAGGTTCACTGACTAGCAAATCTAATAAAGCGGAAACAAATAATACATTGTGAGTTTCATGAAATTAATCTTCAAAGTAATGAAAATGTTCATTAAAAAGGTATATCTTTTTGTCAATGTGTGGTTGAGGATTCCAGATCAGTGCTGGAGATTTATCCTAAAGTCTTCAGGGCAGGGGCCATCTTTTCATAATACATTTGTACAGTGCCTAGCTATACATGGTCTTAAATCCTGACTAGAGTCTGTCAGTGTCACCGCTATACAATAATGAATAATTTCTGCAGCCAGCATCTCCCACAGTTCTGGACTTCTGGACTGCTCTTCTCTCTCTAGCTTCATGGAGGCGAATCACTGTTTTGGCGCTCTACTCTCTGGCCACACATCCTCTGTTTCTGCTTGCCACCAGATTCTCTGCCTTTGCAGCAGAAGACAATGGCTGTTTCTGTTGCTCCTACCTGACTCTTCTATTTTTAGGTTTTTTCTGCCCAGTTTTTGGGCAATGGAGAGTAGCATTCTCCTTCAACATTATTCCTCCTCCCTGGGTCAGTTAACTCCTCCAGAGTGATTAAGACACTGCTTTCATCTAGGATAGTATCAACATTAAAAGCATACTCTTATCTAGTTCAGATTCTACAGAAGCACAGTGCAAATCCCAGCAATCCTGAAATTGTGACCATTCTGGATATCCTCCATGAAGGCAGACAGAGATTTTCAGCGCAGTACAGTTGCATGTCAGCTGTCTGCTCTTAGCAGTATGCTATTTGAAGGATCCTGAGGCTCCCTGGAAGACAATCCACAGATAACCAGATTCCGTCAAGCAGTTTGTTTTGCCAGACCAGTAGTCAGAGCAGTCTTTCTGCTGATTTTGAGAACCTGACAAGCCATCCCTTTGAACCTTTGACGTCAGTGTCAGCCTTTTATTTATCCAGTAAGACTTGTTTCTTAGTAGCTGTCATGTCTATCATGTGAGTGTTGGAGCTGGCAGCATTCTCTATGCAGGAGCCTTACTTTGTGTTTCATGAAGATGTGGTGGTGTTAAGGACACCAGAATCCTTAAATAACAGAGGAGCCTTGAAAATCTATCTCAAGAGTACAGAGGGCATGAGAAAATCAGGCTCTCTATTCATGTCCTTCCACTCAAAATGCCAGGGACTTAGCATTTCCAAGTCTCCTGTCACTAGGTGGATTAGACTATGTATTGTGGAAGCCTGCAAATCATCAGATATTCCTGTCTCAGAAGGCATCAAGGTGCACTCCACAAGATCCTTAACCTCATGGGCAGAGCAAGCTAGTGCATCCACTTTGGAAATCTGCAAAGTGCCCATTTGGCCTACAGCTAAGCAGTTCAGTGTGGACTTTCTATCTTTGCAGCATCTTCCTGCCAAAGGAGGACTCTGCAGGTCAGTGGCCCAGAAATAATATGGATTTTTGAACGAGTACCTAAAAAGGGGGTGGTATTTTTCTACCATAAGCCTCCCTCCATATGATCACTGCTTGCTGCTTTCCAGACATCCAAAACTGTTGGGGACACTGGGCTGCAGAACAGAAAACTTCTTACCGATAATTTCCTTTTTGCAAGCAGCATCTCCCACAATTCTACGCACCCTAGATGGCTGATGAGCTACAGGTCATATATAGTAGAACCTCAGAGTTATGAATATCAGAGTTACGAACTGACCAGTCCACCACACACCTCATTTGGAATCAGAAGTGTGTAGTCATGCAGCACCAGAGACAAAAGGGCGGGGGGGGGGGAGCTAGCATGAACCCCTCTAAGCTTAATTACCAGCTTAGATCTGATATCGCTGCCACCAGCCAAGAATTCCAGTGTTTTGGCTCACTCTGGTCTCCCCAAAACTTCCCTGGGGGACCCCAAGACTCAGATGCTCTGAGTCTTACTAACAAAGGGAAATAAACCATTCCCCCCACCTCTCTCCCACCCAGAATTTCCTCTCTGGGCTAACCTGAGAGTTACTGATGCAACCTCTTTACATCACAATACCAAGAAGCATGTCTCCTCTCTTCCACACAAAGAGACAAACCCAAAGACAAGGAAACAGAAAAGATTCTCTCTCTCTTCCCCGTAGCTTCTTCCCGCCCTGGGACACTAGGAGAGTTAAACACAGAGAGCAGTTTTTTCCCTCCCCCTGTCTTTTCTTTCTCCACCAATTTCCTGGTGGGTCAACTAGAAAAAAAATCAACAGGTCTTAAAAAGCAAAACTTTTAATAAAAAAAGAAAGAAAGAATAGAATAACAGTTCTCTGTAATCTAGATGGTAAGATACAGGGTTTTCAACTTATAGAAAATGAATAAACAATAGAAAAGGGATAAACAGCCTTACCCAAAAACAATACAATTTAAAGTACTTATAGCCAAATACACATAAGACTCCACCAGCAGATACACAGATGCAAATACAGCAAAACAATTTAAAAGACTATACTTTTGCTACCTTTGTACTTACAACTGGGAAACAGAAAGATTAGAAGGACTGGAAAATAGACCCTCTCATAGCTGAGAGAGCACAGAACAGACAAAGACCCAAGACCAAGAAACACCCCAAATTCCCTCCTTAAGCTTTGAAAAATCCGGTTTCCTGATTGTGTCCTCTTGTCAGGTGTTTGGTTTTTCCAATCTGTACCAATAAGTGATCAAAAGCATTGCCATGTGACTGTTTATGGAATGGATCTCTGTGAAATGTATACTGATCCTCATTCCATAACCCATCACAACCATTCTCACAGCTATGCCATGTGTTGACAATATAATCAGAGAGATGAAAGGATTAAACCATGAAATATTAACTAACTTTACTCCGCAGAGCAGGTCCCTGCCAGTATAGGCTGACAGAGTAATCACAGTATACCCCCACTGGAGGATGTTTGCACTACTGCTCACACATACCTCTGTGGATAAGAGACCGGAAATAAAGTAAGCAATGGTTTTAGTCAATTTTCAGAGTAAGTAAAATGGTACCTTTATGCCTAAAACAATCTTCTTCTTTACATTGGTAATAAATGAGGAGTAATTGTTGACTTTAGTAACCAAAATTAGATGGTACTTTGCTCCAGCTTGATGAACTTAGTAGAAATCCAAGATTAGGCCCTTGTTTCAAAATGCATATATTCTTAACTTCTCCTGGAATTTGAGACAAAAGAAAGTTGGATGTGCGTAAGATGATTTCTGTAAAGTCATTAAAGAACATTGTGCCAGTTATATAAGTCTTCACTGATAGGGTGCAATTGGTATCTGAAAAATGTACCTCCCTTAAGCTTTGAAAAATCCGGTTTCCTGATTGGTCCTCTTGTCAGGTGTTTGGTTCCCTTTGTTAACCCTTTACAGGTAAAAGAAACATTAACCCTTAGCTATCTGTTTATGACACAGCCAACTTCCATTCCCAAGGTGTTTGTAACTTTGAGGTTCTACTGTATTAAGTGGAATCATTACCATAGAACCATATTCCTTGATCTAATGTACAGTTATTTCATTATCTCTGGAATATTTGTTAATGATATCCAAGTTTTACATCTTGGGAATAACTTGGATGATGGCAAGGGGAAGCAGAGGGGATGTGGCCAGAGTGTACAGTGCCAAAACGTGATCCATCTCTGTGAAGCTGCAGAGAGGGGAGAGCAGCCCAGATGTCCAAAATTGTGGGGTGACTGGTTGCATAAAATAAATGATCAGTAAGAAGTTTTCCAATCTTTACCAATAGTGATCAAAAGCATTGCCATGTGACTGTTTATGAATGGATCTCTGTGAAATGTATACTGATCCTCAATTCCATACCCATCACAAAACCATTCTCACAGCTGATGCCATTGTTGACATCATAATCAGAGAGATGAAGGATTAAACCATGAAATATTAACTAGACTTTACTCCCAGAGCAGGTCCTGCCAGTATAAGGCTGGACAGAGTAATCACAGTATCCCCACTGGAGGATGTTTGCACTACTGCTCACACTATACCTCTGTGGATAGAGGACCGAAATAAAGTAAGCATGGTTTTAGTCACTTTTCAGAGTATGTAAAATGGTACCTTTTATGCTAAACAATCTTCTCCTTACATGTAATAACAGTCAGATTTGTTGACTTTAGTAACCAAAATTTGATGGTTCTTTGCTCCTGCTAGCCTTGTAGAGACAAGAGAGAGCGATGTGGATGCAATTCCTCCTCCTGGAATAAAGCAAAGAATTTTATTGTTTCAATCTTTTGTGTAAAGTCAGTGAAGGCAGTGGAACTATATGGGTGTTACTGAAGGCATAATTTGAAAATAATGGGGCTGAACAAGTGTTAATGAGGTCCTAATCTGGCCCTCAGAACCTTTTAATAGTGGTGACAACGCAACAAGAAAAAACCCATTTAACTTCCAGATGAGTCTGTAGGGCTAACAGTTAAACATCTTTTTACTGGTAAACTGAGTGCATCCGATATGCAGTCACTGAGGTTGTAATGCCCTTTAATCTAGCAGACTAAGGGTATGTCTACACTATGGGATTATTCCGATTTTACAGAAACTTGTTTTTTAAAACAGATTCTATAAAGTCGAGTGCACATGGCCACACTAAGCACATTAATTCGGCATTGTGCGTCCATGTACCCAAGGCTAGCGTTGATTTCCAGAGCATTTTACTGTGGGTAGCTATCCCGTAGCTATCCCATAGTTCCAACAGTTTCTCCCCGCCATTGGAATTCTGGGTTGAGATCCCAATGCATGATTGTGCAAAAACAGTGTAGCGGGTGATTCTGGGTAAATGTCGTCACTCAATCCTTCCTCCATGAGAGCAATGGCAGACAATCATTTTGCACCCTTTTCCCTGGCAGACACCATAACATGGCAACCATGGAGCCTGTTTTGCCTTTTGTCACTGTCACCGTATGTGTACTGGATGCTGCTGACAGACACGGTACTGCAGTGCTACAGAGCAGTATTCATTTGCCTTTGCAAGGTAGCAGAGACGTTTACCATCCCTATTGCACCATCTGCCATTGTAAATTGGCGATGAGATGATGGTTATCAGTCATTTTGCACAGTTTGCATTTGGAAATTGGCAATGATAGTTCTTCTTCGAGTGCTTGCTTATATCCATTCCAGTAGGTGTATGCGCTGCACGTGCACGTTCGTCGGAGAACTTTTACCCTAGCAACTCCAGGACCTGCTCGGACAGAGGTCTACTCCCAGCGAAGTTACCAAAGCTACAGGTTTTCAAACACAACCAAGCCCTGCTGAGAACGGAGCGAGGACCGCTAGAACAGAACCCGTAAGAGAATTACTGGCGAGGTGTTACACGTTCTGATGAATGGGCAATTTAGGGAAGCCTATATACGCCTATCATAAGATGGAGAATGCACTCGAGGCAGGTAAGTTCAGCGCCCTATGGATGAAGCAGAAGTAGCGACGCTAGACACGCAGTTGGGTCTGTCAGCTAATCAGAAAGCAAGGCGTCTTTGGACGCAGCAGACTCAGGCACTGAGGGACCCTCCATACCTTTCTGATCAGGCCTGCCCGCCTCCGGAATCACCATGACTGCGCACTCGTGACACATGCTGTACCTGGCTAAGGTTTCTCTGGACCCTAGGTCTCACTCCTGGAACGTACCACTCAGAACACAATACAGGACCTTCGTTTTGATGTAGGCCGGACCCTATTTTCTTGACAATGACAGATCTCATTGTCCAATGTCACAAGCTCAAGGACAATAGGGTCATTTACGCTGTGATGATTTTAGTTTCCATGGCAGAGATGCGAAGCTACGCCACAGTACACAGTTCTTTCTGCTTGTAGCGTCGTCCCTTCTTGTAGGTGCCAGCAGCAACGTAGAGGCAGTGTGGCCCTTTGGTTCGCCTAAGGCAACCCAAAAGGCAAACAAGGCAGGCACTTTGCACAGCGAGAGACGCAAAACTAGAATGGCAGGCGCACACTCTGGCACACACTCGCTGATGTCGGGGGGACCAAAAATTCGTCACAGAGATGCCTGCATTTTCACAATATGGCGCACCGTACTACTCTAACGGTGCGAAGAAGCGCTTGTTCGCTTAATGAGTGATAGAGTGCTGCCCGGTGAGTAGCGCACGTAACCAATATATTTCACCCGTGGATACCATATCCTCCGCTTCTCTAACAACCTCCTATTCAATATGGATAAAATTCCGCCTCATCGTTGATGTGTTCAGCTCTCACTTTGAGCTGATCGAGAGTTTTGTGGTTAAAATCGCTCCACTGCGACGCCACATAGCGGGGAATTAGGAGGTTCCTGTGTTTACTATGTTACTATGTCAGTTTGCTCTCGTGAATTGGCACTCCATCACATTTGATCACACACCTGAAAGATATAGCTAGATACGCTGCCTCTGTAAGATTGCCTCATCACCTGGCGCATCGAGTGCACCTGGCTTATATCAGGGCACCTCCTCTGCACGGCTTAACTACGTCCTTTACACTACAACTATGGAGCACCCAATTAACTATCCATGCGACTCACATGGCGACTCAAAGAAGGGAGAGTCCCTACGTAGGAGAATGCCGGAAGCGAGCAGAGTACGAGGACAATGGTTCTACCTTAACTCGCACCGTCCCGGCTATTACTGTTGAGTTCTGACTAAACTACGTGCAATCAAACCAAGGGAGTTCTCGGAGAGATTCGCGAGCGAGACTCAACAGATATATCTGAGTAACTGAACATAAGTTGTAAGGCGGTCGATCATGTTTATCCCTCTACTTTGGGACCATTAATTCCTTCCCTGGATCCCGGAGACCCTGGTACGCCACGCCTGCAGCAAGGCCCGCCCTCCAGTATTCACTCGGTTTCGAGCGGATGGAGGATTGTCTAGATCGACCTGTCCTAGCCATTATATCCTATTCTACTTCCCTTGCTCCCTACTTAAAACTTGATGAGATGTCCTGCTATCGCAGTTCATGTGCGCGGCCCCGGTCACACTATCGAAATTCACGTCCTCTCACGTTCGGACTCTCCAACGGGATCGGCAATATATGGGGGCCCCCGAGAAAGGAGGTAAGATACCAACAACTTTCCATTCAAATGCATGCGCTCGTAAAAATCGTCCGCCCTTTCTTCTGTGGGTCCGCAGCATCGTGACTACAGTCGTGTCCTCTTATCAAATTCATTTCTACCATCGACTCGATTCTGGCTTACCCGCGACCCATTAGTCACGAGGATTCTGAGTACCGGGAGCCGTACCACAGGGCTGGAATCAGAGCATGAAAGTGTGCAAAAACCGTTTAATCTCTTCCTGCAATGTCCCCAGTCACGCAGGGCAGTGACTACAATGCGGAAGCAGTCACTCTATCATCACCTAACGGATCTCAGAAGGGAGGACAGTAATCTATGGTCTATTATGAAGCCTGCAGTCTCTTATAACTCTCACTATAGCCAGGGCGGTCCTCCTTTGTTCAGGCAACGGTCTCATCAGCTGCAGTGTCAGCGCATAGCAGTAGCCACCGCAGGCTTACAGATCATGCACCTCTGATCCTCGCCTGCGCACTTTGCTTGACAAAGTATATTGTGGTTTGGGTGTACTTCGCACAATGGCAGCCGGCAACTTTCATCCGCATTCGCAGACGTAGCACCTAACCTTGGAATTTTCTATTCCAGTACATAGCTCGACCTTGCAATTCGTGGCTCAATTCGTCAGTCATATCTAAGCTGGCTCATGCCTCTTAGGACATACCACGGATTATTTTAAGTCAAGTAAGTTGCATTTCTCAGGCAGCCGCTTATAGTACCTATGGTTGTTCCAAACAAATAGATTTTCCCTTTAATAAGTGCGTTGCATACCTTTACTTTCATCATCTCTCCAATGGGTGGCTAGGATGGTCAGATTTCTTCTCGTAGTATGTTGGTCGTTGGACACCAGGACTTCCGTTTCATCAGACCCCAGCCTCGCTCGTTCCTTTACACATGACTGAGGAAACAGAGACGCATAAAATACAATTGGAAAGAGGGGGGCTAGCTATCACACTAGGGAACACGCCAAGGGTCGCACAGGCTCTCACTCCCGAGCTCGCCCTCCATATCAACATCCGCAGAGTGAGAGCTGGTCTCTGCTTGTGCTGCTGGAGTGTCTCAGTCACGTTCCACTATCGTCATATCATGGAGCTGCATCGTGTAGCATTCCAGTTTACTTTCATTCGCACAACCTTAACAAAAAACGGCGAGTCTTTTAACTGCTGAAACGTGAACAGCTCATGCGGCAACAAGCACGAAATCTCCTCTCTTTCTCAGGAAGGCAAGCTAGTGCGTGGAGGAATTTTGTCAATACCACACTGTCCGAATTTATTACACAATCTACTGATCGCTACCTACTGACAGGGGGCTACGAAATACCAGCTCAGGGCGACACCAGTCTCAGTCCCGTCCTAGACCTCAGCCCCACACAATGGATCCTAGTGTCGCAAGGTAACCGGACGTGCGACCCTTATGTCTGCTCTCTTGTCCGAGCGTGGGGGCAATCCCAATGGACTCTTTGCACACCTGGAACAGGAACAGGAAAGGACTCGACATTGAAATGTTCTGCTGCTTTTTCTCTAGGGCGAGGACGCCGGGCTAACGAGTCATAGCGCACTGCCTTTTTGATGATTTTCCCTCGCTGGGACAACGAATATCTCTATCTATGCGTCCGCCGTTTATACGACAATAATCATGTTTTAAGATGTTAAACCACAAGGCCTTCTGAAGGCGCGCAAGGGAAGGGCACCGTTGAATTTGATCGCTACCCGGCATGGGCACGTCAGCATTGTGTACTTCTCTTGTGTGTGCTGGACCTGTCGGAGTCGACGCCGGTTCCGCCTGCCTCTTCCTGGACCTGACACACGCAGACCACGGCCATCGTCATTGCGTTGTGTCACCTCTGGTGAGCCTACCAGTCGTCCACTCTCAGCGTGGCCCTGAGTCTAACTCTGGTCCCGATCTAGTACATTGCTGTCTGGAACCCAGTGAGAGCAGGATTTCTTTTCTGGGAAGTAGAAAACGCTCTACCAAGGGCACATATGTAGCCAATGGAAACGTTTATAGCACGTGCTGGTAGGCGCGGCAGAACGGCTTATCACCACCGCAATGTTTCCATACCAAGATGATTTAGATTACTTTGGTCGCTCAAGAATCAAGGCCTGGCACTGTCCTCTCTCCGGTCTTCACTTAGCGCCATCTTCAACACTTTCCACCCAGGGAGTGAAGCAGCTCGGTCTTCCTCGCATCCCATGGTGTTAGATCCTCAAAGGGCGGAACGCCTTTACCCGCAAGTCTGCCAACCAGCCCCTCGGATCTTAACCTGGTGTCATTCCATCTCCTGTCTCCCCCGTTGTAGCTCGCTGGCTACGTGTTCCTCTCTATTCCTGGAAGACGGCATTCCTGTGGCGTATCATTCCCGCTCCTGGCTAGCGTCTGGAGCTGCGCGCCCTCGTCGTAGATCCCCGTATACGGTATTCCATCGGGACAGGGCAACGAGTCCACCGCATTTCCCAGAGGTCGCTTTGCGGCCATACCATATCTGGTCATCTGAGTACTTCTAGTCCAACGGGCATAGTTCTATAGTCACTTCCCCAAAACCAGCATCTTCGAAATTCTTGGCGGAGCACAGTTTATTCACTTTTTAGACTGCTGCGTCCAGCGCTCCGCCTTTTATATAGAGCGGCGACACCTAAACGCATTCCAGTAGGTCACCCACTCTTTGTCGCGTCATGAATGATTAGAGGGTTACCAGATCCCTCTCAGAGTGATTCCCTCATGGTGACTCTCCTGTATACGGCATGTTGAGACGACCTGGCCCATCTCCCTCCGGGCAGAGTAACGGCGCACACTCTAACAGAGCAAGGCTTCATCGACAGCGTTCCTCGCATGAGTCCCATCCAGGAGATCCTGCAGGGCAGCGACCTGGTCTCCGTGCACACTTTGCTAACCATTTGCTCCTGGTCCAGCAGTCCAGGGACGAGCGGCCTTCGGCCTCTTGCTGAATTGCGACACTGTGACCTCTCAATCCGACCCACCGCCTAGGTAAGGCTTGGGAATCACCTACTGGAATGGATATGAGCAAGCACTCGAAAGAAGAAAACACGGTTACTCACTCTGTAACTGTTGTTCTTCGAGATGTGTTGCTCATGACCATTCCACACCGCCCTCCTTCACCAGTCGGAGTAGCGGCAGAAAGAACTGAGGAGCGACGGCCGGACAGGGTATAATACACCGCCATGGCGGGCACTCTAGGGGAACCTGCCGGCCCGCTGGAGTTGCTAGGGTAGAAAAGTTCCCGAACGAACGTGCACAGCGCGGCGCATAACACCTACTGGAATGGATTGAGCAACACATCTCGAAGAACAACAGTTACAAAGGTGAGTAACCGTGTTTATTATCAATCCTTTTGTACTGTCTGCTGCTGTCATGGGTGCTCCTGGCTGGCCTCGCTGAGATCGGCTGGGGGCGCATGGACAAAAATGGGAATGACTCCCAGGGTCATTCCCTTCTTTGTTTTGTCTAAAAATAGTCAGTCCTGCCTAGAATATGGGGCACGTGTACTAGAGAACCAGAGAGCACAGCTGCTCCGGGTCAGAGCCCCAGAGATCCCACAGAAATGATGAACTCCATGCCATTCTAGGGAGTGCCCCTGCAACAACCCCACTCATTGCTTCCCTCCTCCCTCAACCCTCCTGGGCTACCGTGGCAATGTCCCCCCCCATTTATGTGATAAAGTAATAAAGAATGCAGGAATAAGAAACACTGAGGTTTTTAGTGAGATAAAATGAGGGGGAGGCAGCCTCCAGCTGCTATGATAGTCCAGGGAGTACAGAATCTTCTTTAGACACGGGGTGGGGGGGCTGATGGCGCTCAGCCTCCAGCTACTATGATGAGGACTGTTACCAAGCCTTCTGTACCATCTGCCGGGAATGACCAGGAGTCATTCCCATTTTTACCCAGGCGCCCCCAGCTGACCTCACCGAGGCCAGCCAGGAGTACTCACGGGCTGATGATGACGCTGGATATCAGTCATTTTGCACCATCTGCCACCAGGAAGGGGATGCTGGTGTTCAGCGCTGCAGCACCCTGTCTACCAGCAGCATGCAGTAGACATAGGGTGACATTGAAAAAAGGTGAGAGAGGATTTTTTTTTCCCTTTTCTTTCAGGGAGGAGAAAGGTGTAAATTGAATACATACACCCTGAAACACCCGGAAAAATGTTTTTGACCCACCAGGCACTGGGAGCTCAGCCAGGAATGCAGATGCTTTTCGGAGACTGCGGGGACTGTGGGATAACTGGAGTCCTCAGTACCACCCCCCCTCCATGAGCGTCCATTTGATTCTTTGGCTTTCCGTTATGCTTGTCACGCAGCACTGTGCTGAGTCCCTGCTGTGGACTCTATCATAGTCTGGAGATTTTTTCAAATGCTTTGTCGTTTCGTCTTCTGTAATGGAGCTCTGATAGAACAGATTTGTCTCCCCATACAGCAGTCAGAACCAGTATCTCCCATACAGTCCATGCTGGAACTCTTTTTGGATTTGGGACTGCATCGCCACCCGTGCTGATCAGAGCTCCATGCTGGGCAAACAGGAATGAAATTCAAAAGTTTGCGGGGCTTTTCCTGTCTACCTGGCTAGAGCATCCGAGTTCAGATCACTTTCCAGAGCAGTCACAATGGTGCACTGTGGGATACCACCCGGAGGCCAATACCGTCGAATTGCAGCCACACTAACCCTAATCTGACATGGCAATACCAATTTCAGCACTACTCCCCTCTTCGGGGAGGAGTACAGAAATCAGTTTAGAAAGCCCTTTATATCGATATTAAGGGCTTCGTTGTGTGGACGGGTGCAGGGTTAAATCGGTTTAACGCTGCTAAATTCGGTTTAAACACGTAGTGTAGACCAGGCCTAAAGGCATAGCAAATTCCTGTGGCTGGACACTGAAGTTAGAAAAATTCAAATGGGAAATAAATTGCAAATTCTTATTGAGGGTAATTAATCATTGCAATGTCTTACCAAAGAACTTGATTTCCCTTGAAATCTTTACATTGAGACTGGAGGTCTGTCTAAAATATATGGCCTACTTAAACTACAAATTAGAGTACTTAATAGTGTTAATTTACATAGCAGTGAAGAAAAATTCCCTCAGTTGCAAGAATTACTGAGTGAAATTGTTTGGGCTGTTTTATGTAGGGGACCAAACCGGATGATTATAGTAGTCCCTTCTGGCTTTAAAATCTAATCTATTTTACAGTCATATTTTCAGACTAGAACTGGACTTTACCTAAGTTTTTAATGAAATCTCAACTAATAATGTTAGGGTTTTTTTTTTCCATTTGTGTGGAAGTATTTGAATCAATCATGTACAGTGCTCCTAGATATGGATTTTGTATATTTTGTATTCTCTCTACCAATTGAAATTGGTTAGTTTTAAAATTATTTTACTCAAAATGTTTGTCACTTGAATTCTTTTCTCAGAAAATATATTAGTTTTAAAATTCCCCCTAGTGTTCTGTCTGGCTATTTTCTTAAGATGTCAGTTCCATAGCAGTATTTTGTCCATAGAAGAAATCATTGTTTTTGCTGGTGGAGTCATGAATTAAACAGTCAAAAAGAATCGGTCAAAAAAAAAACAAACCCAGATTTTTTAAATGACATTTGTTAATAGTAGTGCTAATAAAAGTGAGGGATTAATAATAGTGGCTAGAGGTTTTTGTGAGCTTCCCCACACAGCTCTAATAATGTACCTCAATCCTGATATGCATAATTGCCAGTAGTCTGGTCCTATATCGTAGTGTGATACAATTGTGGAGAGGATAGATGAATAGTAGAGACTGAGATTAAAAGCAAAAATATTGGTTTCAATGCAAATAAATATAAACCCAAACCTCCAGAATTGAGACTAGTTTCGTTGCTTACTGTAACAAGAACAGGACTGCCAGCGCAATATAGCATGTTGTCAGCAGCAAAAAATAAAGCGGGGGGGGGAAGGAGTGTGGATGTGTCCCTTTTGGTTAAGAAAATGATTTAAAATGGACTCTAGAGTCAATACATCAATACAATGAAGAGGAGATTTAAAATACATCCCTGGCCCAGTTTTGTTTAGGAATGGGCCCTGCGCATAGAAATAAGAACTCAGGCTATCAAGGGATCAGTCAGTTCTGTGTTTCAGCAAGGGTCTGCCAATTTTCTGTTGCATTGAGGGAGAGATCAATACAAACTCCGCCTAACAATTTAGGCTACATCCACACCTGGAGCTATGGGTGTGATTAAAAAATAGTAATGTAGCCGCAATAGCACGGGTAGTGGCTAGCAGTAGAATGGACTAGCCACCCCAAATATATATCCACAGGGTCCAGGGTGGGGGAGGTGTACTCATAGTGGCTATCCTGTGCTGCCACTTGCCACTACCGCAGCTACACAACTATTTGTAGCACACTAGCTCCATGAGAGCTTGCCCAAGTATGCCTACTCAAGCTGGTAATCACACCCCCAGCTCCAAGTGTAGACATAGTCTTAGTGTGTAGCCCATACTATCATGGTTCTTTTAAAATGAAATTTTAAAAGCATTAAAACCAAACTAACCTTTCCCCAGTATCCTCATCTATCATCCTTTTTCTGTTCTGGGGATTAATATTTAAGAGGAAGAGGTATCTGTATTTGGATTATACTGAGGTCCTTGCTGTCCTTCCTATGACCCCAAAAATCACTTCATATATCATAAAATACAAATGGATGTTTGTTTACATATGAGAAGAAAAGGGTAGGTTTTTTGTTTTTTACTAAATAGTTAGTGACTTGCACATTTTATGGAATTGTCTTGCATCTTAAGTATTTAATATTTAGAAATGAATCATCACATAATATCATATTTATTTCAAAGCTGCAAAATACCAGAAGTTCTCATTCTCCCTTTCTCAGCATGTCTCTGTGTTTTAATTAGGGCCCTGATTTTTCTACAGTCTGTGGCAGCACAAAAGATTAACTTTCAGCGTTCACACAAGAATGAAATTACATATCCAGTCTGCAGCAGGAGGGATGGATATGTAGGTAAGGTCAAGGACATGGATTTGAAATGGCTTTTAAATAACATTTAAGTAGTCTCCTCTCTCCAATTTATTAATAAAATATGTTCTATAGTAATGGCCCAACTAAAGCACTCTGGTACCTCTATTGAAACATGTAGCATGTTAAGACTATTAATATAGAATACTACGTTCCTTAAAGAGCCACAAATAATTTTCTTTTGGTTGCACTGGAAATAATTTTATATCAGCCTATATGATAAAGAATTTACCAGCTCTGTTAGTGTGGGACTGGCTATGTGACTTTTAAACTACTGGACAATTATCCCTGCTATAGTGGAGAAGGAAATACAGCAAAGAGCATCTGGTTGTGTTTTCCCCCATATCTGAATGTGTTTTGGCATGCCAGGCAGAACATATTTCTTTTCCTATACATGTTGTGTATATGCATGTGAACACAAATACCCAATTTAAATTAAAGGGTAAATTACAGCTGAAGTGCCAGGAATTCTGCAGCCAAGCATGCATTCAGAGATGGATAGCAATATTTTTTAGCTTTGGCAAAATGTATTAAAATCAATTTCAAGGATCATCTTAGTGGGGAAAATTGCACTTGAAGTCCTGTGCATTTCTAGGGACCTTCACAACTATCTGCATGCTACTTTTCCCTGGGTGCAAAGACACTTCAAAAAGAGGAAGCATTCAGGCCAAAGAGAACACCAAATCATGCCATACTACAAAAACAAAACCCACGAATTCAAGAAGCATATTCATGCCTCATTGTTTGGTTTGTGAGGTAACTCAATTTAATAGAAATAGAGTGCAGAGTCAAAGTAGAAATGTCAAGGTTCAGTCTGGCTAGTGGAGCTAGGACTCATAACTTGGATATGAGGATACGGAACAAGCTCAGCAAACATTTTGGGGGCCTAGTTTTAGACATGTAGAGGCCTCAGAGGGGCTGAACACTAGCAGCTCTCATTTACTTCAGGTAGAGAAATGAATGCTCTAACACTTCTGAAAATCAGACACTAGACTTGGGATTTATAAAGGATCCTAAGGAGATTGGGTATCCAACTCCCTTTCAATGGGATTTGGAGCCTTTGGATCACTGAGGCTCCTTGGAAAATCCCAGCCTCAGAGTCTGAAGTTGAGAACTCAGTTAGAGAACACATTTGAACACTGATCCTTAGGACAAGATTTTTCAAAACTGGGCCCTTAAAGGTAGCATCAGTGGGAGCTGAGGGTATTCAGTGCTTCTGAAAATGTGGCTGAATTTATTTAGGATCTTCACTTTAGGGCCTTAAGTCTGAAAATGTTGCCTGTTGTGTTCACTACAAAGACAGTGGAAGGCTCAGCCTTTCTTCACACTGAACATAGCTCCAAAAGCTCCTTTCTTTAAATAGGTTTTGTGAGGGGAAACAATTGTCAAAGAAATTAGAGATGTGAAAAAAAAATTACACCTCTACCCCAATATAATGCGACCTAATATGACACGAAATCGGATATAACTTGGTAAAACAGCGGATCAAAGCAAGTTCGATATAATACAGTTTCACTTATAATGCGGTAAGATTTTTTGGCTCCCAAGGATAGCGTTATATTGGGGTAGAGGTGTATTAAGTCACCTTCTCTAGGCCAGTACACAATTTTTTCCTTCACCTTATCCTCCAGTTCTTTTCCAGGTATAATAATAATGACCTACATTACAGAAATGTCAAGAGAAGTTGTGGTGTGAAGTTTGTGAACCACTCAGATGATATGGTGATGGAGGCCATATTTGATAGATTTTTTTTTTAAATATCACAAGGGCTTGTGCTTCCTCCTTTTCCTTTGGGGAACTATTCTACATTCAAATATATCTTAACATTAGGAAGCTTTTCATATAGCTTAAATTTTCCTTTTTTAAAATTCATGCCATTATTCCTTGTTTTATACCCATATTTATCATGCTAAAAAGCCCACAACCTTGTTGGTGTTTAAGCATTGCACCCTTTGAATATTTCCAGATTCTTGCACAGTCATTACTTATTTACTTTCTGATCTTTCCTTGCAAGTCAAACCTACAGCCTTTTAAAATAATTTCCTTTACCTATATCTTTCTGTTAATCATAGAATCACAGGACTGGAAGGAACTTGAGAGGTCATCTAGTCCAGTCCCCTGCACTCATGGCAGGACCAAGTATTGGACCATTTCTGACAGGTATTTGTCTACCCTGGTCTTAAAAATCACTGATGGAGATTCTACAACCTCCTTAGGCAATTTATTCCAGTACTTAACCACCCTGACAGGAAGTTTTTCCTAATGTCCAACCTAAACCTCCCTTACTGCAATTTAAGCCCATTGCTTCTTGTCCTGTCCTATCAGAGGTTAAGAAGAACAATTCTTCTCCCTCCTCCTTGTAACAACCTTTTATGTACTTGAAAACTGTTATCATGTCCCCTCTCAGTCTTCTCTTTTTCAAACTAAACAAACCCAATTGTTTTCAATCTTCCCTCATAGGTCGTGTTTTCTAGACCTTTAATAATTTTTGTTACTCTTCTCTGGATTTTCTCAAATTTGTCTACATCTTTTCTGAAATGTCGCGCCCAGAATTGGACACAATAGTCCATGTGAGGCCTCATCAGCGCGGAGTAGAGCGGAAGAATTACTTCTTGTGTCTTGCTTACAATACTCCTGCTAATATATCCCAGAATGTCTGTCTGCTTTTTTTGCAACTGTGTTACACTGTTGACTCATATTTAGCTTGTGTTCCACTATGACCTCCCAGATCTCTTTCCACAGTACTCCTTCCTAGGCAGTCATTTCCCATTTTGTATGTGTGCGACTGATTGCTCCTTCCGAAATGGAGTATGTTGCATTTGTCCTTACTGAATTTCATCCTATTTACTTCAGACCATTTCTCCAGTTTGTCCAGATCACTTTGAATTTTAATCCTGTCCTCCAAAGCACTTGCAACCCCTCCAAACTTGGTATTGTCTGCCAACTTTATAAGTGTACTCTCTATGCCAGAGGTGGGCAAACTACAGCCCATGGGTCACATCCAGCCAGGGACCACGTCCTTCCCATCCCTTGCTCTCCCGGCTGGGGAGGCTAGTCCCCCGGCCCCTCCCCCATTGTTTCCTCTTCCCCCTGCAGCCATGCCACCACGTGGGCTGTGCTCTGGGTGGTGGGGTTGCGTGCTCCTGCCGAGCAGCACGCCAGCGTGTTTGGCTCTGGCTGGGCGGTGAGGCGGCCAGACATGTTGCTCTGAGCAACACGGTAAGGGGGCTGGGCTGGGGGGTTGGATAAGAGGTGGGAGGTCTCGGGGGGCAGTCAGGGGACAGAGAGCAGGGGTGGTTGGATGGTGCAGAGATTCTAGGGGGTGGTCAGGGGATGGGGGAGAGAGTTGGATAAGTGTGGGAGTCCTGGGGTGGCCTGTCAGGGGCTGGGGTGTGGATAGGGGTCAGGGTATGGGGAACAGGGGGGTGGATAGGCATGGGGTCCCGGGGACCCTGTCAAGGGGCGGGGAGCGTGGATAGGGGTCAGAGCAGTCAGGGGACTCAGAACAGGGGAGTTAGATAAGGGATGGGATCCCGGGGGCAGCTAGGGGTTGGGGGTCCTGGGAGTGGACAGTTAGGGGACAAGAAGTAGGGGGGGGCAACCTATGGATCAGTTGGGGGTTCTGAGGTGGGCAGGAAGTGGGAGGGGTCGGATACGGGGCATGGGCCAGACTGTTTGGGGAGGCACAGCCTTCCCTACCTGGCCCTCCATACAGTTTTGCAACTCCAGTGTGGCCCTCAGGCCAAAAAGTTTGCCCACCCCTGCTCTATGCCATTCACTAAATCATTGATGAAGATATTGAACAGAACAGAACCCAGGACTGATCCCTGCGGGACTTCGCTCAATATGCCCTTCCAGCATGACACTGAACCATTGGTGACTACTCTCTGGGAATGGTTTTCCAACCAGTTTTGCATCCATCTTATAGTAGCTCCATCTAGGTTGCATTTCCCTAGTTTGTTTATGAGAAGGTCATGCGAGACAGTATCAAAAGCTTTACAAAAGTCAAGATATACCACATCTACCTCTTCCCTCTATCCACAAGGCTTGTTATCCTGTCAAAGAAAGCTATCAGGATGGTTTGACACAATTTGTTCTTGACAAATCCATGCTGACTGTTACTTCTCACCTTACTTTCTTCTAGATGTTTGCAAATTGATTGTTTAATTATTTGCTCCTTTATCTTTCCAGGTACAGAAGTTAATGAGATACTTAGAATTAATTCTAGTCTTCCAGGTGTAGTTATACCAGTTTTGTTTTGTTTGTTTTTTAAGAGGAGGGAATTAACTGCAGGAGTGGTGGAAGCTCTCTAAAAGCACAGGATCACAAGTTGCTGAATTGTGGCCTCACCCCCTGCCTGATGCCCTGGCCCTGGCTTGCCTCTTCCCTCAAGATTCTGCCCCCTGCTCACTCCTCTCCGTCCTTTTCTCACCTGTTGCTTGACCTTACGATACGTAAAAAGTCATGGGGCCATGTCCCCCTCTCCCCCACCCCCGCATTCTGATGCTCTTGACTCCAGGTGTTGTACCTACATATTCAACTCTAAAACACATTTAATTTTTTCACCATATTCCATTGCAAATTCCTTTCTAATTTGCTATCCACTACTGTATCAACCCTAAATTTCTTTTAGCATTACTGTTGTCTGTGTTCATCCTTCCCATTAATTATTAATGGTAAATATTTATATTATGATAGCATCCAAAGGTCTAGGTCCCCATTGTGCTCAGTGCTGTATAAAAACAGAAAAGAGACAATCCCTGCCCTGTGTTCCAGATTATTGCCCCCAGATGTTTAATTTATATATATTTTTAAGGATTTTTTCCCAAACTGAATCTTATTTTATTTCTCTGTCTTCAAGGGTATCCACTATTTGTCCTAAATTAGTAGCAGTTTAGTAAGCCATTGCCCAGAAAAGCTAGACTAATATCTCTATTGTTAAAGCTTTTTTAATGAGGGGAAAGTACCATTTTTTCATTGAACCGCATGGCAAATTTTACAGGAAACCATTTAAATTTCACAACACATTTTAATGGTCAATGTACAATGATGCATTTATAAAGTGTTTAAAATTGTTTTTAGTACCCACCTAAAGAAAAATATTTTCCATGTGCTTTTAGCTTGTTGGGTTTTACTTTGAAAAATTCCAGGAATCAAAAACTAGCTCGAGTATAATCTGTTTAAAACAAATTTTAATCAAATCAATTTAAACAAACATCCTAGAGTTTGTATTGTAATAAAGTTTTTATTCAGTTAAAATCATTGAACTACAGCATGCTGTCTAGATGCAAATGATCTGGTTTTATACCTCTACATTTCTCATTAAGCAATGCAATATAATCAGAAAAGAATTTTCAGCACTTGCACTGAGGATTGGCACACAGACAACCAACCGCAATGTTTGCCAGTTCTGGGAAACATTATGTGGTGGCCTACCAAAGCTGAATTATATTTTCACTCCAACTGAGCTGATTTCTTGAATTGCTCAAATGCAGATTCCAAGTAAGTAATTGTTACAGTAAATGAAAAATTGGCAGAGAATTTGAATGCCACCTTTTCTCCAGAGATTTTGTTTTTAACTGCAAATGCTTATTTTAATGTTTTTTTATTAAATAAATGATGACTATGAAAATAAAAGTTTAACTCAAACTATGGACATTGTAACTTGAATATCATGTTTTCAGATAGGATGCACAGACGTAAATTGCTATGAACAGTTATTCCAGGGACCGTCAGATCTTTGGAGTAAAGGATTAATGTTGGCTGTGTATAGTTTCTCACTGATGGTTCTAACTAAGGCCCCAATTCAGCAAAGTATGTAAACCCATACCTAAACATTTGAGTAGTCCGATTTATAATCCATAGACGTGCGCTTAAGTATCTTGCTGTCAAAGAGCCTAAATTATCACAAGATACATCTTATCTACAGTACATCCTTGATTATTCTAATGTTATAGGAGACATTGAATAAGTTTGGATATTCAAGGGAATCGTTTCACTGTAACTATTGTACAATATAACAGTGGGATGCAGGGAGATACAGAAAATTGTTTCTTTATTGTATTTGGTTATTTAAATGAATGTATTAGGTGCCCGATACCCCTTTCCAACAAATAAGTTAACGAAGTATGAAGTAAAAATGTTTTATTTGGCCTGTTCTGTATCTTTAGTTACATATTAATCAGCTTAGTATGTGATGTGTGCAATATATTGTCATGCTATTGATGAATCTCACACCAACATTCAAAGGACCAGGCTGGTCATCTAGGAAAGTGACAGAATGGGAAAGAGAGTGCCATTCTGTCTTCACTGGTCCCAAGTAATCTCCAGTATTTCACCTCCCAAATCTGTAGCAGTTACTTGGACAGTAGGGGATTTTCGTGGGGGTGAGGGCAAGAAGAAGTGATTATATCTTATTCTACAATACATCTGCTTATGAGAAGTGCCGTTTGCTTTCTGTTAGTGTGTTTTATTGTTGGTACAACTCTAATTTCAACATTTAATATCCTTAGCATTAAGACTTCAATTTATTTCCTGTATAAAATTTCATTGAATGGGATCTCTTTTAGCATCTTCCATTGACTTTGAAAGACTAAGGACTGTTGAAATCCTCTAAAGTGTGAGAAAGAGCAGTCACAGTTGAAAACAGATTTCAGGGTTTTTCTTTAAAAATTATATAAAATTAACTTGCTTTTTCTTCACTCTATCATTTCAACTTGATTGCAGTTAGCTAATAAATTCCCTTTGAAGCTCAGTAATACACTGGAAATTTGTCCATGGTGCTAAAATTTAGTAGGTTCACTTGGATTTTATTGTAGCAGCACTTTCGCTGATGATAGTTTGTCATTTATTTAAGAACGTTATAATTCAAGTGTAGAAAGACTGAAATAGTAGCTCCTTTGTAGGTGTCCATTCTGACTTTCCTCTGCTATATAGTCTTCACTCTGATTTTCATGTTTTTCAGACCGTGCGAGGAATATGTGGGACAGGGTATGCAGTGAGAGATTGGAGAAAACTTAATCCATGCCATATCATTTTATGCAGTATTAAAAAGCAGGGCTTTCACAAGAGTGAGTAAAGAAGCCAGGGGGACAGGAACTCTGGCCTACAGAAGCTATGTCCAGCCCCAGGATTCTCAACTTGCCACCACGCTGTGATTTGTCCAATTACCCAGTTAGTGTTCTCATTTTGTCCCCACCAGTGAAAAATCTGGTAACTTCAGGATTGCAGTTAAGGTATCTCACCATATTTAGGGCTTTAATAAAGCACCTGTCATGTCTAGCTAGCTGTGGGGATGGATTTTGATTGAACATTTTCTGGACCATAGTTTGCAGTTTGAACATCCATATTGGGATCATTCATCTCTGAGACAGTAGAGATCTGATTAGCTTTGCCAAGGTTCTTAATGATGCTAAAGTTGTATTTGGCAGTTTCTACAAAGCTGTTCTCCAGTAACCAGCCATCTGACTCACACTCTGGATCACTCAATAAGAGAACACTCTTCATTGCCGTTTGCAGGTAACGGACCCCAATAAGTACAGAGATCTGTAAGAAAAGGATAATAGTGAACTATGGAGTGCATATTACAGCCTGAATTCCACTAGTGACAACTGGCTGTGTCCATTAGACATTAGTGTGATTCTTAGTATTGGGTAGAACTGTTGAGATCCAGTAATAGATCTAACAAGTCTCCTGAAAGTGTTAGAGATAATTATACCACAGACAGTTTTATTAAACCTCTGTACTTCAGTTAGAATTCTCACTACAGCAAAGGACAGTATAGAATTTCTGTTGAGTACTTCAGACAGAAGAGCTACCATCACTTACTGGCACCATTAGGCCTGGGGGTGAAATCCTGGACCAAATGAAGTAAATGCAGTGAGTGGGGTGTGGGCAGTTAGACCTAGTGGCTGGGGCTAAGTCACGCCTAGTAGAAGGCGGGGGAGCAGGGACCTGGAGTAAGGCAGGACAGCAAGAACTGGGACTGAACAGGAGTCTGGGAGAGGAAGACAGGAACCAGGAGCAGGTGGGGAAACAGGAACTGGGATCAGGCAGGAATGCAGGGCTCAGGAGTCAGGTAAGCAGGAGGGGTCCATAGTAGCAGCCAGCCAGGGATTCCTCTAGTTAAGTGGTTCTCAACCTATTTACCATTGTGGGCCTTGGGGAGAATAGGCAGGGCAGGCCCAAGGCCTCATATGTCTGGCATCCAGCAATTAAAAAGGTGGTAATCCTATGATTAGGCTGCAAATGGATTGCAGGTTGAGAACCACTGCTGACAACTTCCTCTTGTTACTTCCTGGTTTATATAGAGTCCCTCAGCCAATTGGAGGGCTGGATGTTCCCATTCTTGGGAGTTTTGGGGGCAGGGCCCACTATCAGCTAATGCTTCACTGGATCTTTCCCTAGTTACTCATATGAGCAGCTGGGAGGCAGTTGTGGACTGGGCCCTACCTGGAGACCCATGGGCCTGGGTTTGAAGCCTATGATTCCTCTCAGTAAATGGGAATTTTGCCATTTGCTTCCATGGAGCCCCAGTTTTATTAATGAGCTTTCATCATTCAGGATTCAGTCATGTACCTACATCTCAATGCAGGAATTGAAAGAGGATAGCCTAAATGTAGGGTAAAGTCTAATCTTAGGGAGAAAAAGCTTCCCACTCCCATAGATCAATGACAACCTGGAGGGTAGTTCTCCTGGTGGATTCCTGAGACTGAAATTTTCAAAAGTATCCAAAGGTACGTTGGAACTGAAGTGGTGGCTGTTTTAAAAGGCAAATGAGCGCTGTTTTAAAAGGCAGGAAGAGCAGTACTGAAAATTTCTGGAACCTTTAAAATGCATAGTGAAATTCTCAGAGGCAGATCCTTCCCCAGAACATAAATGCATATTGCATGAATGCATTTCAGTGAAGATGCAAGAAACTGTCTTATCTGAAAATTGTTACTGTGTAATATTTAAAACAAAATGTTTGATGCTTGTACAATAAAGTAACACTCAGAAAAAGTCAAACTAGTATTAAAGAGAGATGGAAACTGGGTTTAATCTCTGCCATTGGGCTCCTTTGAATGTGGGTCAAAGCTTCCAGTCAGTTTTCTCTGCAGCCCACAATAGCATGAATGCATTTTTGCAGATGCAACCACTTTGTCTACATGGTTATTTTGGTTGCAGAGCTGGAGGCTGCAGCTGAATATGTATTCCATAATGGTATTTTCTAGCTGTTTGATAACCCCCAGCAGGGCACTCTGAGATATTGATATTAATCCAAACCTTTATTCATAGATAAAATTAACAGTTTATTTTAGTCTCTCTTTCCTCAGATTTCTTCTTAAAATTCACTTTTTCAAGCCATTTTTCTCTTTTCCCATCTATAATCCTTACACCTACCTCACCTAATCTGCTGTCCTGTTTGTCTCAGATTGTAAACTCTTCAGGGCAAGGTATGTGTTTTAATCTGTTTATACATTTACAATGCTATATACATGATTTCTTGTAGTTATAATTTTCAGTGAGATTTGCTTCTCCTCTTATGGACTTGGAGAAAGCCGCCTATACTCAAGTAAGTGTTTCTGGAATTGTATTGGAGACATTAGCTGACCAAGCCACTGGATGATTGCAGATGTGCCTCTCATGCATTACACTCTAGTCAGTCCCATTCCTATTTCCAGAGATCAGGCAGCCTGAATGTATTCATCTCCAAGTTCTGATATAGGAATCTCTCACAACCCACCTTCTCAAACCTTACCTCAAACAACCAGATGATGAGCACTGTGAGCCCAATTGACCTCATGATATCAGTGTAGTAATCCAGAAGGGCCTGCCTGCATCCCTTCATCCAGATATTGAGCTCCTCCATCAGAAAATCATAATTATAGTGAGCGGTGTTATTTGTAAGATGGTACTGGATACAAGGCCGTGGTGAACTTGGATTACAGCAGCTGAAGGGCACTCCGTCCACCAAGAACTTCCCATCAACGTTACTTTTCAGACGGCTGCAACAAGATGGAAAGTAAAGGCATTATAGAGCTGGTAGCAGCAGCAATAGATACATTGGCAATTTCTGTCGCTGTTGTTTAGAAGCTACATCCTAACTCTGGATAGCTGCAGACCTTTCAAAGGTGGAGTAGGGAGAATGAGAATACATTTTCCCAATATGCGATGCTGCTCAATGAGGAAAGGAGAAATTTCTCTTCCGCTAAAGTGTTTCCTCAAGTGTAGCATCAGTTCTATGTTAAAGATGACCTCTGATGAGGGGCTGTGTCCTGCATTTGCAGGGAGCGGATTCAACGATGATATGGAGAACAGGACAAGGTATCTTTCTAGACACCTGCACTGAGAATATTAAAAAAGCAAAAACTATAATTTGGTTTTCTTGGTGCAATTCCAGTGCAGGACAGAACATTATAATGCTGTGTTTTGCTAGCATCTCTGCTACTCTAGTGATTTTTTTTTTTAATGTAAGAATGTCTAAAAACCATCACCTAATACAGGAACAAATGTGGGCCACAGTAACCATGAGAGATTCCTTATTGACTGTTGAACATTGTATCCATCTGACATGGCTGGAATGACATGTATTCCGTGACCATTTACTATACATGAATGTCCAATCTTTTTATTTTGCTAGTGGTCCTATTAGAAATACTGAAGTTGCTTGTTTAACATCCTGTCAAAATGTTATCTCTCAGTGAGGTACTGCCAAGTTTCAGGGAGGTTTCCTGCTATATCAACTACAGGACTGAGGTAAGCATGAACTCCTCTGTCTTGTAAAGTCTCTACCTTAATTTTGCTCCTCTGATTCTCTGGGCTATTCTACACCTGCCAATGGGAGCAGAATAAACAGAGATAAAAGAACCTCATCAGTCAAGTGCCTGAAAGTGCATGGAGTATAAGTAGTGTAAGTGTCAGAGAGCAACAAATTTGGCAGAACAGGAAGGTGAACCAAAGAGACATGGAACTGAGGCCAGGAAAGAAACCACAGCGAAGGGGAAAGGCGAGGGTAGACAGATCAAATGGGGAAGGAAAAGGTTCCTACTTTGGCCTGTAATTCCCTTTACTCATGAGCCTCACTCCCAATGTCCCCACCACGTCTAAAATGATAGAATAACGGCTCCTGTATCTCAGTGACATGACTCCATTAGCTACATGGTAAAGGTTAAAATTCACTCATTTTCTGGGGTTCTAAGCATTCTTTTATTTCTAGCCATCATTTTTTCATTTCCTTGTTACTCACTCCAGGTAGCTGTGGTGAGAAGGGTACTCTATTTCTAGTATCTGCAACAGAAGGTTCAAAAATCTGCCATAGTATTTCCCTCAGTGATGGCAAATAGAAAATTCTGACAAGTAATGTTATAGGTAAGAAGACTGGGCAATGTGGGGAGATGCTCATTAGAACTTACTACCTTAATTCAGTTTAATCAAATTACATGGGTTCTTGCGGCAGGCATTTTTATGGTGAACAAAAACAGATAGGTAACCATGTTTACTTTTATACTCCAATGATGTGCTTGTAATTAACCAAAGCAATCTCATGATCTTGTTGTTAGTGCCTTTGTCCCCCTTCTACAACTTCCAGCGTTTGTTACCATTTCTTGTCCCAGTGTGGTTTAATTTAGATTGGAGGCTCTTCAGAGCAGGGACATTGTTTTATTTGTCTACACAGTGCATCATGTGCATTAATGGTGCCTTATAAGCAAATATATTCAGCAGATCTGCTCTCCATGGGAACACCAAACAATATCGGCTGACTTTTCGAGACAAAAATAAAATGAATTGCTTTTTCACTCCTATCAGTCCTGGAGAAACACTGTTCTGTGTCACATCTCATTAAGAACATCAGTTATATCACTTTCCAAAGTAGAACCATGCTTTAAAACACCTCTACAATCAATCTGCCCTCTCTGGTCAATACTTCCCACATTCTCCTTCTCCTAAGCAATTATCCTAAGCCTTATTTTATTTACATGGTAAACTGCTCTGGGCAGGAAAAGTGTCTTATCTATGTGTAACACGGACAGACTCCAATCATCATCGGGCAGGATCTAACCTGGGACCTCTGGCGCTTAGTGCATGAGCCTCTACTGCATGAGCTAAAAGCCATATGGCTGTTAGCTAAGGCTGTAAAGGAGACTCATTAATCTCTCTAAGTGATCTTGGTGCCACTAGATGGGACAGAACACCATACCCAGGAGGTGTGTAGGTTACATATGCTCTCTAAAGACCCTGGTAAACCTCCAACACTATGTAAATGTTTAATAATAATAACTGCAATTTTGATTTCCAAGCTTTATGCAAACTGGATCTTTGGTTTCACATCACCTGGGTTCATGCCCACTGACTCCTGAGTTCAAACATAGCCAGAAACTCACTCCAATCCAATTAAAGTGTGTTGTTTTCCGTAGCTTCATGTTGAAATGATCAAAAGTTGAGTTTTGAATGGCATTGACATCAACCTGTCAATCAGTCCAGAGTTGCTCAGACCTTGGGCCCAGGTTTTCCTGAGAAGTCTTCAAGTCTTTTAACAAGCTGGCCTACATTCTGAGCTTGATATGAAAGCTGAAACCAGGCAGGTTTCAATAACATTTGCACAGCCTTGGCTAACCCTTCTTAGTTCTTTCATCAGAGACCTGCTCTCTCCCCACCAATCATGGGGTTATCTCACAACACATTTTTCTCTTCCTGCTGCTTGTGTATTAAAGAAAAACTGCAAATAATGTTGATTTGCTTGAACCAGTGAAAAGCATAACTTCTTTAATTTATTTCTTTGAAGAGTCGTATGTATATTTAATTATTTTACATAATAGAGCAGGAAGCAGCCAAAGTATCAGTTTGATGACTTGTAAGAAAACAGGAAGACAAGAAATGCCATTTTTTCCACCTGGGTTCTTATGCAGACTTTCTAGGCTTCTGGGAAATTAAATGCGGAGGGGAAAAGATAAAACTTCCTGTGTCTAGCTGCATCTCTGATCTTTCTGTCTTGATACATGTCAAACTTTGTTTCCTGTTGGAATTATTAATATGGTCAGCTTTCAGAGGTTACACAGCTACACAAATCTCCTCAGTGAAAATTCTTGAAAAAGGTTTTAAAAAATTTACTGCTTTGTCAGCTGCTGCTTTAACATTCTGATTGTTACTTTTTATGTTAAAAGAAGACTGCAGTAATTCTTTCTTAGATACGTGAACAACTCTTCATGCTTTTCATGGGAAACCAGCACCAACACATGCAACTTTTCTCCTGAGATTTCCAATCACCCCTACATCTTTTTATGTAATGTATATGGTGTTCACAATGTCATTAACTCTCCAGAATGGAAGTGCACTGAGCCTCGAACTTAAAGTTGTAGAGTCGTATGTGAAGGAAGAGCTTTCAATTTTTTTTAAATGCAGTTGATGACCAGACAGTGTGGTGGCAGCACAATCAATGGTTTTCCTTCACTTCCAGAAAACTCACTAGCAGACTGCTATGATTGAATTTCAGGGTAGCTGACTTGCCACCTTACAGAGGGAGTGAACATTTCAATGCATTGTGTAATATACCTAAAAGATTTTTTTTTAAAGGCAGCTTTTTATCATCCACATAGTTAACACATTTTGTAGATAGAATGATAATTCCAGATTTGACTCTACACTCTTATTCAAAAAGAGAAGTCCAGTGGACTTAGGGCTTGCTTCTGCTCCCTTTTAAGTCCATCAAAACTCTCAGTGACTTAAAATGTGAGCAAGATAGTGCCCTTAAGGGCTACCACACTAAGATTATGTTCATCCTTGGTCTTAAGGTGACCATGTGGCCTAAACAAAGTGCTATTATTGTCATTATCTGTCTGGCTAATACCATCAGATGTATTACACAGACTCTGCATGTGTTATGTTGACATCTCTGTGCTAATCTGATCACAGAAGTACTTCCTTTCCTTGAGATGGACACACCACCAGAATTGATCAATGTGATCTTTGGAAGAACTCTTCTTTCCCTCACCCCCAAAATGTCCTAATCCTAACTACTGGAGTTTGATCTTCAAATGCAGGTGGAACAGCCAGCTTTGCTCTGCTTTCCCACCCTTCAGTGCTTATCCTCATGTATTAACTCTCTAATGTGCCTCTACCTTTTGCTCAATACAAATTCTTTTTGAGTGAGGTGGGTTTTTTTGCGTCGGGGAGATTTATTCCTTCTCTGGCTTTCTATCATGACCAATGAATACTTACTCCAAAACCTCTTTGGAGGCCATATTCAGATAACGAACAGATATCCACTGAATTTCAAACCAGTCTCTGAAGCCATTGTTTCCACAGCACTGGAATCCAATTTGTAATAAGTCTATGGTTTTCTTTAAGAAGCACCGTCCAGGGATGTCTGTGTCCTTGTAGAACTTAATAGCATCTCTCAATCCCAGATAAAGAGACTCCTCCAGCTCATTCCTCATGGTGTAGCACATGAGAGCACCCACCAGGATGCAGAAGGTGAAGCAGAAGGTGCACACAATGTAAGGGAGCATGACTAGCCTCCATCGAGAGAACTTGGTGGTGTCCGAACAGTCATAGCAGATTTTGCCACCAAGGAAGTTGATGATGCAAGCTATGACCCCTACTGAGATGAGCATATTGGGAACAGAGTTAATCTCCCCTTTTGCCATCACCTCACTGCGCTTCTTGATCTCTATTTTCAGAAAGAGACCTAGGCTGAAGAGAGTGACGCCGGTCGCTACAGAAATCCAGTTGAGGATCCACAGGATCTGAGCCAATTTGTGTCTCTTAGTTTTTGTGAATTTTACTTTGAAGACAGCCATGGTCAGATCAGCATTGGAAAAAGAAGCGTAGATCAGGGGAAGCTCATAAGCAGATTAATAGCATGTATCTAGAGTGACGAAGGCATGCTGTAGACGCCTGTGAAGGAAAGGAAGAGAGATTACTGTCTGTCCTTTGTTGTACATTTATATAACGTGCAGGGAACTTTCTATACAACTTGAAGCCGTATTGAAGATCTGCCAGGAGCACCCCAGCTCCTGCTTGAATTTCCTTCACGAGGGAGGAATTTAGAAAGATATAATTCTAGGGAGAGACTGAAAGCAATTAAAAGAAAACAAAACAAAAAGCCTTCCAAGCAAACAACAAACACAGTATATCAACAAGGGTGGTTTTAAGATTTTCACTGATGAGGGAGTGCTCGGTTAATGTAGTGAAAATATTTTGTTTGCCCAGACCAGGAATACTGTGGTCAGTTCTGGTCACTGAGGCTAGAACAGAAACAGAAGGGGTTTAAAGCCCAGCAAAAATGATGACCTCAGTGCAGTTACACAAGGAATAAACTTGCTCCGTTTTGTTAAAATACCATTTATGCTGCTGTTTTTCTAAGACTAAACTTCTCCAACTTTTGGAATATCTAAAAATACATTTTATTTTTATAGTGTGAAAAGCCGAATGAATTCCTCATGAAAGATGATAAACTCCCCTCCCCCACAATTTA
This sequence comes from Chelonoidis abingdonii, assembly GCF_003597395.2. Lineage (NCBI taxonomy): Eukaryota > Metazoa > Chordata > Testudines > Testudinidae > Chelonoidis > Chelonoidis abingdonii. The sequence continues at coordinate 88,124,321 of NC_133772.1, forward strand.
TTTTTAGTAACTTGATCTGACATAAAAACTCTGTTTCCATCGTCTGAAAAAAAAAAAGTCACCCCAGAAAGAATAAACATTCTCACAAACTAAAAATGAAACTAAATCATCTAAGATTATCTGTCTGACTGCCTCTTCTCTGCATTTAAAGGTAATTATTAAAACTGAGTGTTTGGAACAGTGCAATATATTAGTTGTCTATCACGTCTGGTCATCACAACTGTCCTTTCCCTAGACGTTTTTTTTTAATGAGTTCCCCACCTTCCTGTCAAAGCCCTGAAAATCCACCCCAAATTTATTTAACACCCGTGCCACCTTCACGGCCCTTGAGAAGGGCTTCCATCTTTCTGGCAAAAAAAGACTGGAAAAGGCTGTCTTCAGAGGCCACCCATATCTTAGTCACAGAGGTTGCTGGTTTGATCAATGTAAGGAACTCACTAACTACTTGATACCCCATCATTTGCCTATACCACTTTCTTACTTTTGATATATTCTTTTCCCTTTCTTTGTTAACCTTCATTGTCCTCTTTAAATTGGATATACGTTGAATTATCTTTTGGATGAAATCTAAGATCCTAATCACTTGTCATAGATGTTCCATTATACTTTCTCCAAGAGCAGGGTTTTTATAACCCCAGTGTTGTGGCCAGATTTAAACTAAGATAATTACATTCCTCCTATCTCACCTCCCCCTTAAGATTCATTTAGATAAAGAATTCTTCATTTCCCTTCCCAGGCTGTTGTATAGTGGTGGTGGTAAAAAGTTGCAGTGCTCCAGGAGCAGGTTGACTGAAGTGGAGTCTGGATCCTCCATGGATTCAGCACCTCCACCCAAATTCTAGGATCTTTGCCTACTTCCTTCCATCTCTTTCTTTCTCCTGCCTCCCACTTCCTTACCTTGTGTAATAATTTTCCTTTTCCTCTTTCCTGTTCATTTTGCTGGTTTGCCACTCTTTTGAATGGACTCCTGGTAGTGTGGGAATTGCTTGGAGCTGGACAGGATCACAGCTGATGCCAGCCTCCTGTTTTGTGTCAGGTGTGGGCCCTCTTCCACAGCTGCTGCCACCTGCTGGGGGTTCCTGGAGGAGTTTCCACACTGGTTAGAACTGCTACTACTGCTTCAGTCTACTGGAGATTCCTTGGTCCTATCTTTCTAGCTCTGGAAGCATCATGAAAGTATCAGCATCTGATCCAATTTAAGGTCTTTCCCGTCAAAGCCCTCAATTTCTTAGGGCAAGAATGTGTCTTCCTCTGCACCTCTCTCATAACATTCTTTTCAACAGATATAACATAAGCTGATGGTGCCCAGGGACAAAGGTTGCTGGAGATGAAAACAAGAGTTTCTTCATGGGGGGTATATGGCTGTGGAACTCCGCTGAAGCAGGTTAAAATCAGCTCCTGTTGTACCTCCTTTAAAGCACAAGACTCAACTGTTTGCAACAGGCTTTCCTCTGCAGAGGTGATGACATTGAACTCTCTCTTTTCCTCTCCTCCTGCAAAACATTCCACCCTGAGGCCTGGTCTACACACAGTTTTAACTAAGGATGAGATTTTTATACTGATATGGTTAAATTGGTGCAACCCCATATGTGGATGCAGTTATATAAGTATAAAGATGTTTACCCTAGAATTGTTTAATCCCATACATTTATAGGAACAAGATATGTTGGTGCAAGTGTTTTTATGCAGCTATAACTGCATCCACACGAGGGGTTTATATTGCTTTAACTATACCTGTTTGAAACCAATACAGTTACAGTAGTACAAAAAACACATATAGGCAAGCCCTAAGGAACTGATAACCCACAGAACTAGAACTCCATAGAGTAGAGAATATAGATGTGTCCTGAACCTTAAGACGTGTATTTAGTATCTAGACACCATTGTGATTGGTGTATTATAAATACATATGTATTAGTTAAAAAAACATAATGGAAACAAACTAATTGTTGATGATACTCAGTTGACTTCAGTTGCACATGTGAGAAGAGAGCAATTCTATTTGCACATCCATGGAGTGGGTTGCGTTGTTTTTATTTGGATGTAAGTGTGTGTCCTCATGATCCTGAATACTAGTGTGATGCCTTAATGTGTATGAGACCAAATTAATTCCTGATGCAACTCTATTAAATTACACAAGGGATGAATTTGGTCCCAGGATTACACGTCTGTGATTTTCCTAAAAAGTTAATGGCTTGATTTTTAGAGGTGCTGAGACCTGCAACTCCCTTTGACGTCAAATGGAGTTGTACCCCGTTAGCATCTCTGAAATTCAGGTCCTAATTTTAATACTCATGAAGAGTGGCAAATTTTGACAGGCCTGGAGATTAAAGCTATTTGTCCACAAAACAGCTCTCCAAGGAGCAGTAAGAGAGTATGCTTCCCTCACACCATTCTTCAACAATGTGCCTCAACACTGTTCTGACAGGACCGTCTTTACAGGTGAGCAGATAGTTTAGCCTATGTATAAGCTGAATACTGGGACTGTCTGCTGAGCCTGATGACAGTATCTTTGACTGTTTCACCAATTAAGCTGTTCATGACCTGAACCTAAATAGCTGTATGCAGCTGTTGCAAATGGGTTTATCTCGCACTGATACTCAGATCTTGCAAACAACGTCAAAGAGAATCTGTTTTAAAATCTCTTCACCACTGACATGCAGTGCACATTCAGGGGCCAGGCTATTTTAATGCATCTCCATAGTTTCTATGAAATGTGAGGAGGCACTTACATCAGGCCAGACAGGTGCCTCTTTGCTGGCAGTATGTAGTGTATGTCTGCAGCACTGGATAGACCACTTAAATCTTTCTTTTACATCTGAGCAAAATTTGCAATCTAAACTTTAAATTTTGTATTCCACCTTTCCCTTCGCCTTTATCCACTTGAGTTGAGATGCATGGCTCAGGGTGAAAAAATTGAACCAAAGTAAGCGCATGTATTATACTCCAACAATCATAGATTAACTCTGGTTGAAATTCATTGCAGTGCAGGGTGACCACTAGAGGCCCTGTGTAATGGAGTGACTTTAATCTTATGTACTCTACGGCCACATCACTTAATTCCCTGTTTTTTCATCCCTTGAGATTGCTTATAATAATTCAATTAAATTTTCATATTAAGGAGTGACTCCACTAGGCAACCCCGCCTCAAGTAACTATCTCCCTATAAACTATCCCCAATATTTCTATTTGATTTTAGTTGAAGCATTTCATACACTGTATATTTCCAATTGCATCTGCCAGTGAAACCCATGCTGCAGACTCCTAGCAACAGAATGTCTGCCTAGAATGAGGGTTCCATTGTGAGCTATACTACTCGGGGAAAGACCTTATGGAAGAGTGTAGTGAGCTCTGTGAGACTTCCACTGTTCTCCACAAGTGTTGTAAAATCTGTGGCATTTCACCACAGATTCCTGGATGTGTGACAGCTCTGGCTTCACCTACCCTGGAGTTGGGGGACAACCCTTCCATCCATACCTGATAGACTGATCTGCAGGAAACTTCAAACTGAAAGTCAGAGTTGCCTAGACCCTTTGTGGATATTTCCCATATAAGAACAATTTGTTCCTATGCTAGTAATCTATTAAATTCCTTAGGGGGTTAAACTTTTAAACCAGGTGATTCTTTCCTAGCATTCCTCTCCATTGTAATAATTTCTATAAACATATATTTTATTGTTATACTTCCACTAACAGTTCAGTTAAATGGTATATGCAGGCATCTAGCTCAAAATGGAATACAGCATTAATAGTGCCCCATGTCAGCCTCTTAATGCCTCACAGTGAAAGACTCATTCTCCAGCATACAAATTAAAGTGCAGTTACGGTGTAAAAAATGACTGCAAAAATTATATTCTCTTACACTTCACCATCAGTTCCTATCTGTTTTCAAGTTACATATGCAAATTTTCTGCTGTAAATCACTTTTATTCCTTTTAGCCAATCAGATCTCGCACAACTGTCTGTCTAGACTATGGAAATACACATCACTACTGATTCCCTTCCAGAATTATAAATGTGTAGACAAAGATCTATTTATTTCTCCCAGTTATGGGAGAGCATTCTGGGTTCTGTTCAGTGAGAAATATTTCTCTTCCAACAGCTGAAACTCTAAACAGGGAATCCCCATGATACCATTGTCACACTTTTCCTATTTTGACTAAAATCGCCTTTAAAAATGGGGCCTTCTGCAGTTCATTGCACCTTCATTTCAGGATGTCCACTATCTATTGCTTGTGCTATGTCAAACTACACTTGCCTGTCATAGGACAGGCACTAATTGTTTAGTTTTAACTTATTTATGGAATGGAAATCAACACAGGAAAATTGCCTCAAAGTTATGTTACAAACTAGCTACATCTTATCTCACAAGCTTCACTCAAACCTGCCTCTTTAGTCAAACATGTCTTCTAGGTTTTAGCCCACAAAAGCTTATGCCCAAATAAATTTAAGTCTCTAAGGTACCACAAAGACGCCTCGTTTTTTCTCATTTATCGTACAACTGTTGCAAAGGAAACCACTTACCTGTTTCAGACTATTGGAGACCATCTCAAAACTGGCACCTTCCTGATAAAGGGTAACCAGGTATAGGGGGTCACTGGATCAGGCATCCTGAGGAAGAGTCAGCCACCAATATCCAACCATCTAAAATCTTTACACAATACTTACCCAGGGAGATGGGGAAAGACTTAAACTCTCCTACCCATACAATCCCTGCTGCATTTCTAATCATGGCTAAGAGATTTATTGCAGGGTTCTTATGCCACCAGGTTAAATCCTGCAAAACAGGCCACTTAACCAAATGTAATCTGAGACCTCTGTGACATACTGTACTTATGGCAGCTTCTTTTATCAGCCATCTCTAGGCCTGGGGCAGTAAGCAATTAATATTGCCCCTTGACATAGAGTACCCTGATTCATTCACCATCTCTTAAACCACTTTTAGGGTATGGCTACACTGGGACTTTACAGTGCTGCAACTTTCACGCTCAGGGGTGTGAAAAAACACCCCCCTGAGCACTGCAAGATACAGCGCTGTAAAGCCTCAGTGTAATCAGTGCCGCAGCACTGGGAGCGTGGCTCCCAGCGCTGCAAGCTACACCCGTAGAGGATGTGGTTTACTTGCAGTGCTGGGAGAGCTCTCTCCCAGCGCTGGCGCTCCGACCACACACACACTTCAAAGCGCTGCCACAGCAGCGCTTTGAAATTTCAAGTGTAGCCATACCCTTACACACACATTCTCTCTGTCAAATATAAATATGCCCCAATGCTAAAAGGCTAGAGTAATTAAAGTCTCAGCTCTTTCTAGAATGGAAAGTCAGCTCAGGCCTTCCTCATTTATGTGAATTCTAATGTTACTTACCCATAGTTCCACGTATGGTATTTTGTTGCTTTAGTTGGAATTTGTCTGAGTATATACAAAATTGTTACTGTAACTGTAAACATGGAGCGCATAGGAATTGTACAGGACATACCCTGGGATGAGTGGTCCACCCTGACTGTACAAGTAATGGGTTCTGGTTTGGGAATGGTATTCAGATTCAACAGGAATATGTTAGAGGGTTTTGTCCCAGAGACAAGGAGTAGGTACCAGACAGCAGGGACTCGGTCTAAGGATTCTGTTTTGTTCGGGGGTCTCCATGTGGAGCTTTTGAACCCTGCATGGAGTGGTTCAGTGAGATTGTACCAAATGCAACCATGCTGAGCTGTCAGTGCTGGTGGCAGAGAATTAACTTCACAGTAAGGCTTGACCAGACTAATGGAGGTGACACAGAGCTGACTTTACAGTGAAGCCTGACTGGACTGGTGGCAGCGACAGCACCAGATCAGATGTCACAGAAGTAGACCATAGACTGGGACCTGCAGACTTCTCTGGGCTGGAACAGACCAGTAGAGAAGACAATTCCCATGACTCCTCCCTATTTATAGTTCCAGATCCCTGAGGACTTCAGAGTGGTTATGAATGGGGAAGAACTACCTAGAAAGGTGAAAAGGGAGTTTACTCGGAGACAGCAGCAAAGAGTCCTGTGGCACCTTATAGACCAGACGTATTGGAGCATGAGCTTTTGTGGGTGAATACCCACTTCGTCAGATGCAAGACAATCCTGACAATGCATCTGACGAAGAGGGTATTCACCCACAAAAGCTCATGCTCCAATACGTCTGTTAGTCTATAAGGTGCCACAGGACTCTTTGCTGCTTTTACAGATCCAGACTAACATGGCTACCCCTCTGATACTTGATACCCAGAGACAGAGATAAGTGTTCAGCTGTGGGTTGGGACTTGAAGCCATTGTTTTGTTTTATTTTAGAAAAGGATCCGTGGGCAGTTAAACCTGGCCTTTGTTTCTCCCATTGACCCCTGTCAAAAGGGTTACACAGATAGATAATGTCCATACAAAACATTTCTCTCACTTACAGATAAGCTTGTTCAAGTGTGTTTCTGCACAGAGCAAACACTAACAGCCAGGAACCATAAGTTAACACAAAAGTTACATCCAACATATACAAATCTCCCAGCATTCACATACTGCTATCATGGCATTCATCACACCAATGCACTCAGACCATCTGTAAAATATTCAATTCAAAAGTGTTACCACCCTCCATGCAGTCATCAGAGAACTGCAATGCACAACATTGTGAGAAACTGAAGCACAGAAAGGTTGAGGACAAAAAATGTTAAATTATCCTCTAATTTTGGGTGCTTGCCCCCTAGACCCCTAAGACCCATCTTTAAAAGGTGCTGAGCAGCTGCAGCTCCTGTTTATTTTTATTTGTGTTGTAGGTGCTCAGCACCTCTGATAAATGAAGGTGGCTTGATTAAGTGCATAAGCACCTAAGCTTGAAAATTTTGTCCTATGACTTTATAGCATCATGTGCATCTACATTATGTCCATTTGTATTAGTAATATAGAGTAGAGAGCTGAAACCAAGGTTATCTATAGTTACAGCAAAGAATTGATCCTGGGTTTCAGTCTGGCAACTGTCCACCTATGTGATGCTGGGCAAGTTACTTAGGCCCAAGTTTTCATAAATGGTCTCTAATTTTGGGGTGCACCTATTTATACACCATGGGCCTGGTTTTCATAAATACTGAGTACCCAGAACTCCAGTTGCAGTTGATAAAAGCTGGAGATGTTCATCTCTGAAAATCAGCCCATTTTCTCAGGGTAGACACTCAAAATCTGAAGCAAACAAAATTGTGGAATTTAAATGTAACTTTCCTGCACTTCTGTAAAATGATACATCCCTGTCTCACAAGGACAAATCATGTTGTTCTAACTCCCCCTTCCTACTACTGCCTCCTTACTGCTCACTGTATCCAAAGTGTCTTGGACTGGAAAGGTTGTTCCCTGATTATTTCTTTTCTGGAACTTGCCTCTTTCCATCTAGCCTCTACCCTATTAGGGTTGCCAGCCCTCCAGGATTGTCCTGGAATCTCCAGGAATTAAAGATTAATCTTTAATTAAAGATTGTCATATGATGAGATCTCCTGGAATTCGTCCAACCAAAGTTGGCAACCCCATACCTTATGCCACTTGAGTTAAGGTGATGTCCTCTGCAGAGTCCATTTATGTAGTTAATGTGGTAGAGTACGATGTGGTTAAGAAGTTTGATAACAGTATTAATAAGAATTTAGAGTTTCCAGAATGCTTTGGAAGTGCTCATCTGAAATAAGACCTAGAGCCTTTCAAACAAGTCTGAGATTACTCTAGTGTTTGCTGGAAAGAGGCATATTCCAAATGTGTCAGAAAGGGGGAGAGGTCAGCCCCAGAAAACAAACCATCAATAATAAATTTTGTATCATCAGATTAGGAGAGCTGCCAAAGTTCTAAATTATTTTTTTTTTAAACTTCCTTCACTTCCTAGGATCTCAATGTACTCTACAAACATTAATGAATTGTGTTTCTCACACCCTGGTGAGAAAGTTAAGTAGTTCTTCAATTTTATAGATAGCCTCTCTGTGCCTCAAGTCACTGTAACTGATTTGCCCAGTGTCTCATGGATTCCATACTGGAGCTTGGTATAGATCCTTAAAGTCCTGACTGCGAGTTCCCTGCACTAGTCATTAGAGATTTCCTCAGAGATGGGAGATCATTGTTAGGTTCTGCTATAATATAAAAGAAATGGGCTTATCACCATCAAGGCCTCATTGTGCTAGGCATTGTATGTAGTCACAGTGCCTGAAAAACGTGCATAAATAATACTGTCAATGCCAGCATTAATTTACTCAGGAAAATCTTCATGTTTCTTGGAGGATGATGCCAGAGAGAGATTCTTTTCCACTTTTATCCCTTCCCAGTACTGCCAAGATAATATTTTAACCAATTTTTATGCTAAAAATGTACACTATCTCCATCCAAAATATCTGCAGAGCCCAGCTACAATAGGAGTGGATTTTCCATGCCTTTCACCCGCTCCAGGGGGAATATCTAGGGATGATATGGCCTCAAATGCCTTGTGCTAACAGACCAAGGCATCTTCCCTTTTACTTTGAAATGTAAACCTGGTGCTTGTCTGCACTGAAGGAGAGGGTCCAGCCGGTGGCAGTGTTGGTGCACGTACCAGCCTATGGACGGTGCTATAGGAAGACAGCATTTGCTAGTTACAGAGAATAGAGTAGAATCCACCCAAGTGGATGCTCAACGAAGCACCACTTCAAGAAATAACATAAATCCAACCTTGCTGCTGTTAGAGGCCAAGGATATTGGCTTTTTACCCCCTGGTTTCTTAGCTCGTGATGAGTTCAAGCTACAAAGTGAAGATGCAAAGCAGGGAGCATTCAGATCTAGGATTTTGGATCAGGAGCAAGCCTGATTATACCTAGGCTTGGCAGAATTTGATTTTTTTAAATATAATTTTGATAGATATCAATGCTTATTTTAAAGATTTTTTTATTTTTAATCCATTTTAATTTTCACAGTTGTGGGAACTTATGGGGAAGGGTCAGATAGCGAAGGTCAGACAATTATTTAATGACAGTGGGTGGTAAGATTAAAATAGTTAAAGCTTCGTAACCATTAAAACACAAATTGTCAACAACACATGTTAAAATATACAAAGTACATAATCTTAAACCAAACTCTAAGTTCTCAAGCACATTTTTCTTACCTGGCTGATCTGTAAATTTTGATGATTATCAATGGAAAAAATCATTTTTTGTGTGTATGGTGAAATGGATGTTTACCAGTAAAAAGCTAATCCTTCCAAGCCTAGTGTGGCAAATTGCCAGTACTATTATGCTGGGTCTCACGCTCTCTCTTCTTTGGGGAAGATTCAGGGCACCACTGCTTGCCTCTGAACGGGTATTTTAAAGACCCCACTAGTGTCCTTGAAGAAGGGAGTGGAGAGGGAGGGACCTGGGCCCGCCCTCTTCTCCAGGTCCTAACCCAGGGGCCCTGAGGTTTGTGGTGAACCACTTGAACTAGCAGTTCCTTCCCCTGGGCTACTTCCCTCTCCTGCCCTTCAGCTTGTAAAGGCTTCTTGCCCTCCTTCTTCACAAGCCAGGTGCCCCTTCTCTAGGGTTTCTTTTGGATTTCTCAGCCCACCACACCACTCCTCCAAACTTTCCTTTTGTCTCTCTTCAAAAACGTTCTCTGCTCCAACTCCCACACTGTCTGACTGAAGGGCGGGGGGGAGGGGTTATCACATGACTGACTGCTGGTGCTCTAATTGGCTTCAAGTGCTCTAGTTAATCTATAGCAAATCTTCCTCTCCTTGCAGGGAATAAGGCTCCCTGCTAACACTCTCCTGCTGCCCTTTGGCCATATACCTGTATTACACTAGGTATATCTGATGCAGCTTAGTAACATGCTTGCTGGGAGTGTCTGTATGCCAAGTACATAATATGCTAAAATAGCACTTTGGGACCCAGCAGGAGTACTTGTATGTGTGTGTCTACCATCTAGTGCTGGAGGCCTGGATAGAGAATAAGTTTAGTACTGCTGCTGAATGCTAATGGTGATAGCTCTGCTGATTAGAACAGTGGCTTTGGGATCTGAATGAAAAATATTTATCATTTTTCAACAAAGTTAACAAATATATATTACTTAGCTGCTTAGCACTGATAATCCACATGTCACTACATACCTTTGTGTATGTATTAACCCAATTAACCACATGCATGTGAAAATGGTTTATGCTGCAAAAATACACAAGAAATCTCTTTCCAGAAGCAAATATTTTAATATTACACTTTGATAGCTTTTTTTCTCTTTTTTTTTTTAATGTCATGTGAATTTTTGTGATTGGTGAAAGGTGCTAGAATGACTGACCTGGAGCCTGAAACCACAGAGCAGGTAAAATACAAGTAGGTGCCATGCAACCTTCCTCCAACATGCCTCAGCCTCATGGGAGAAGAATCTATCTTTAGGAAAATTCTTTTTTTTTTTGGGTGTGGGGCGGGGAAGAGCTAGGACTTCATGATCCATTAATTCCTTGGCTTCTTTGCTTAGATTGTCAACAAAAGTTGGTGTGCTAAATATGTGTCCTCATCAAAATACCACCACCCTGTCTACTAAGAACTGTTCTTAGACCATCAAACTTTGCTAAAGGTTTCCAAAGAAATGCAGAGAGAGGGGGAAACAGAGGTAATGCTAAAAGTCAAAGGTAACGAGAATGGGGATGGTGGAAATTAAAACAAAAAAAACCACCTAATTTATGTGCTAGAATGCTGCAAGGCAGATTGTAAACAAGGTAATTTATAACTTATTTATATTACAGTAGTGCTGAGAGGCTCAAATCATGATTGAGGCCCCCAAGTTCTATACAGATGGAGTAAAAGACAATCCCTTGCCCCAAAGACCTTATAGTCTAAACAGAGGAGACAGACAAAAGACGGGAGAAAGGAAGTCGTTATTGTCCCCATTTTATAAATGGGGAATTGAAACATAGAACAAGCTTGCACCAGAAGTTTGTGTCAGAGCTGCGAATTTAAACCATATTTTAGACTTGTTAGCAGGCTAAAATTTCCGGGTCAGGTCCGGCTGTCTTCTATGGCAATTGCCCACTTCTGTGGCACTGGACCCAGTCACGCCAAGCAATAGCCTTGGTCTTCACACTCATGTTCTACAGTCAGGAAAACATCACAGGCCAATAATCAAGAAACCTGTTTTAAAAGGAATTGTAACCTCATTCTCAGGGCTCTCAGGAAGCCTCCTTTTAAATAACCAAGGCAAATTCCTTATGTTACTTTTCCTTTTAAGGTTACCTTTCTCAATGCTACACCTCATAAGGTCAGTCAGTTAGGAGCCCTATACTATCAAGGAACTGTTTTTCCTCTGATAAAGTTATCCTCAGAACCTCTCCTGAATTTCTTCTCAAGGTCAACTCAGCCTTCCACATTAATCAAGACACTTTTCTTTTATCATTTCATCACAAACCTTCTCCTAAGGTTGTTCATTGCTCCTTAAATGTCATGTGAACCAGAAAATATTACCCAGATAGGGCATCGTGTTTTAGAAAATCTGAGGCAGTCTTCTGTAGCTGTATCCTTCAAAAAGAAAGTCACAGTGTCCCAAGGCTGTCAGCTCCATGTGTGTTTGGAGAAGCCAAGTATCCATAAATTTCCTCTGAAAGAGATCTATGTGCCATTGCCAGTTTAATGACAACCTCATGGGCCGAGAGAAATGTGACATCTTATGAGGAGCTGTGACTTGAGTACCTCTCCATACTTCTATTAAACTACATAAAACAGATACACTATATTTAGCTGGTGCTTCCTTTGATGACTGGATTTTGAAGGATGTCCATCCTGTAAAATTTTCTCTTCTGTTCCTCACTTAAAGCATTTCTTCCTGCCTCCTTACTTTTTAAAAATGACCTGCTACTTCCAACAAATTATAAGACTGGCAGATGTTCGTTTGCTGGGTAGTCAGATTATTTTATCTTAATTATAAATTTGTCTTCTCTTGGGAATTAACATGCATCAATCTTGTGCATCTCTGCCTTATTCTTGATCATTTCTCTTTTGTTTCTCCCTGCTTTAATTTTTTTCTCTGAGGCTGTGCTTGCCACATACAGGGCCAGTGATTGAGCATAAACATATTCATGTAAGTTTGTCAGCAATTACAAGATTGGTAGATGTTCTATGCAAAAACAAGACATATTTGGACACAAGTCAAAATTATTTCACTCAAATAATTACTGCTGAGATATGGGTTCCCCCTTGAAATTATCCACCCATAGAGTCGTAAACAAATTTGAAGAACTTCTGAGTCCTAATCAAATAAAAAATAGTAGCTAGCTTGCCAAAGAGAAATTCCATTAAAACTACTTGACAATAGTGTATTTTTTCAGAATGGATTATTTGGTTCCATACACTAATTCATTTTACGAAAGGTAAATTAATCTCCTCAGCTAGTATATTTCAAGCGTTTCTACACATTGTTAATCAGTTGCTGAGTTTCTCCCCATGGGTAGATGTGTGTGCATGTTTGTATACAGGCATGCCTGGAATTTTTAAGGCTTAGATAGTGATATGCAATCATTTAGGATATATGTATTCTATAAATTCCAGGCAGAAAAATACTAGAGAAAATCTCCTCTTCTTCCACTATTCCTCTGTTAAAAAGAGTTGCCCATGGAAATCCTGGAAACTATATTTATCATCCCATGTTTGTCCATATAAATCCAATAAAGCAGCAGTTGAAAACCTTCAGTGGGTTGTGTTCAACCTATAGAGAACCCAAGAGTTTTTTCTATTCTAGTCCATCAAATCAGAAGAATCCTGTTTGGGGTTTGGCCAGCAGATGACTCCGCTCTCAATTTCTGAAGAGAGAGAAATTATAAAAGTTTGTGTCCATTCTTCCCTTAAGATTGTGCCAAAGATTTTCTTTGCACTGTTTAAATTAAGATAAAAGATAACATATATACTCTTTGCACTTAAATAAAAGAACGCAGTTTTGTCTAGTGGTTATAGTACAGGACTGATCATCGGAAGTGCTGGATTCTATTTCTGACTCTCTTCCACTGACTTGATATGACAGTCACTTTGCCTCTGATTCAGTTTCCTCTCCTGTAAAATGGGATTACTGCTACTTACATTTGTAAAGGATCCTTGGATGGGAGACTTATTATTAAATAAGGTCCTTACACATCAGTTGTAAATTACTATCTGCAATATTGGGCTGCTTTCTCACAGTTGCACAAACTAGTAAATTACATTGCCTTCTCACACACTAGTCCTGCTAAACTTTTTATTCCTTCCTTTACTTACAACTTTCAATAGTAACATGTTACAATGAAGTTTTGACAGATGAACCTTTGGGCATTTGCTATAATTAATGGCATCTATCCTCTTGGCTCTCCATCTGAAGCTCTGATCCTCAACACTTGACTTCCCTCTCCTTTCTATTTGTAGCCAACTGAGCTCTTGAATATAGCCTTAAGACATGACAAGGCATGTTTTATTAGTCTGCTTCATGCCTTTGGCCACCAGAGAGATTTATTAATCTTCAGCACATGCATAGGTTTTCCATCTCTGAAGTGTTTTATAAATATTAATAAAACATTCCCACTTGTGCCTCAAGGTAGCTATTATAGGACTACCGCATTGTAGAACATTTAATACAAAAATAATGTAAACAGAATCTCTTGTTTTTGAGTAGATCTTTCCTAACAAACAAAGAGGGGAATAAGGAAAAATAGCAGAGATGGTGATGGGATTTTTTTGTTTTTGGCACTCAGTTTGCAAGTAAAAAGATGCCTTGTTTTGTTGCCAGCCCTGCCAGCTCCCTTTGAGATTTGAAAGTCAAGCTAGATTCTCTCATTCCTAAACATCATAGCACGGAATAAAGATTAAGCAGGTCAAATGTAGTCCTCTGTTCAATCGGCGTAACTCGATTCTCTTCATATTATACCCTCGGTGACACTTGCACAACCTCAGTACTGCCAATAGGTTTGCACAGGTGTAGTTGATTTGGTACATTAGTAATCAATTTTGTTGATCATGCACAAACAGGAACAGAATCCAGCTCTCCCTCTCGCTTAGCTGTGTTTATTGGCTTTGTAGGGCTAACAGGAGTAAAGTGCAGTTAAAAATTAGTTTTTTCACTATAGTCAGCAGATGTGATAGAAGGATCTGATCTACTGAATAAGAGGGTGTCTTTTTCAGAGAGTCAGTTTTCAGAGACGTGCACTTTACATTTTTTGCCTTCTCTTTGTAAAATAGTTGTATTCTTGGCAGTACCTGACCATTTCCCTACATGTATTCCCCACTTGGGTCTCACCTTGAATCTGAAGAGCATTCCCTCAAAATGTCTTAAAGTTAAGTCCATTAATTTAATTCCTTTCTATATTGCTATATGTAGATCAGGGGTCGGCAACCTTCAGAAGTGGTGTGCCAAGTCTTCATTTATTCACTCTAATTTAAGGTTTCGTGTGCCAGTAATACATTTTAATGTTCTTAGGTCTCTTTCTATAAGTCTATAATATATAACAAAACTATTGTTGTATGTAAAGTAATTCAGGTTTTTTAAATATTTAAGAAGCTTCATTTAAAATTAAATAAAATGCAGATCCCCCTGGACCAATGGCCAGGACCCAGGCAGTGTGAGTGCCACTGAAAATCAGCTCGCGTGCTGCCTTCACCACCCGTGCCATAGGTTGCCTACCTCTGATTTAGATGTTGTCATGCTGTTTTCTGATCTCCATCACTTTTGGCAGGAATTAGGGTAGAGGTAATGACATGCTAGCACAATACAAAGAAATATCTGAAGGGCTCAAAGGTGGAATTCCCTTGTGAGATGTTGCTGTATGTTTGAATCCTTTTAGATTATGTAGCAAGGATGGTTCTCTGAATGATAGTCTACTGATCTACCAAAATCCATAGTAGCTAACAGTTAAGTTTGTGGCCTACATAATTCTCTCAGGGGAGAAAAATGTGGGACACCAGTGTTAAGATCACCATTGTTGTTTCTGTTTGTCGTGTGTTTGCCTCTCCCCCTATCTTTTTTACTTGGTTTTGGCTCTTCTATCCAGTTCTCCTTCCCAATGAGTTTTATCTTTGCAGGTGGCTATATCTGTAAAGTGTTTCCCTGCTTGAGCACAATTTTGTGCTGGTGGTAGCTAATGGTTATTATGGAGAGAAAGTATGGCAGAAAGACAAGCTACTCTGGCTGAACAAGTAACCCCACAAAGGCCTGCCCCTTGCATTCATCATAGTAAACTACAGATGCTGAACCTAACAAAAACCCATGCCTTGAAATCAGTCCACAAAGGTGGAAGTGCTGAGCTGATGACCACAGTCACCCTGTCTAGACAGGTAAAAAGATGCTTTTTCCAATTGCGCAAACTTAATTTGATTGAAATTCCACTTAACACTGAAGTAGGCACAGTTCAGTGCCTTTAGCTTGATTTTAGTAGGTCAACCTATGGAGACTTTGCACCCAATTCTTGCTTCTTTAATGGCTGTGAAATGGAAACTCATTAGGCAGGAAATTCTGAAGTGGGAGCTGATGTGGAGGAAGGGAGTTTGTGGGGTTCCAAGCCTTCCTGACTGTAGATGGAGCTACACTGGCACCTGATGAGAGAAGAATGATCCAAGCTTCTCTCTCTTTTTTTTCTTTTGTTTCCAGTACATTTCCCCTCTCTGCCAACGTGGAACAGAGGAAAAAGAGGGACAGCATATCACATCCATCCATTAGTGCAATTCTAGGGGAAACGTAATGGCGCTATAAAGTCTCTCTCACTTCGTGGAGCTCTCTAGTGACGTTTGTGGGAGGGCAGGCTTGTTGGGAGCACAAACATTGTTTTTACCTCTTTCATGTTCTGTATAAGTGTACATACATGCTTATTCTCTTAAGTCTGTCTGGCTGTGGGTATGCTTAGGGACACTGTCAGGGTTTCCTCCCCCCTCTGAGCTCTAGGGTACAGACATGAGGACCCGCATGAAAGACCCCTAATCTTATTTTTACCAGTTTAGGTTAAAAACTCCCCAAGGCACAAATTCTCCCTTGTACCTTAGATTAGGTAATGCTGCCATCACCAAGTGATTAGACAAAATTTAGGGAAGGGACCACTTGGAGTTCCTACTCCCCTCTAATATCCCCCGAGCCCTACACCCCCTTTCCTGAGGAGGTCTGAGAAAAGATGAGCATAGACCAAGCATTTTTTTTGGACACTAAAAAAAAAAAAATCAGATTCTTAAAAAACCAGAACTTTATTAGAAAGAAAAAATGGTAAAAGAAGCACTTCTGTAGACTTAGAATGGAAGATAACCTCAAAGGGCAATTAGATTCAAAACACAGAGGATTTCCCTCTGGGCAAAACTTTAAAATTACAAAAAGAAAACCAGGAACACATCTCCTTCTCAGCACAGAAAAAATCACAAGCCAAAATAAAAATAAACCAACACATTTCCTTACTAGTACTTACTAATTCTAATGGAGTTGGATTGCTTGCTTTCTTGATCTGTCTCCAGCAAGCACCCAGAACAGACAGACACACAGAATAGACAGACAAAGCCTCTTCTCCCTCCAGATCTGAAAGTATCTTGTCCTCTTATTGGTCCTTTTGGTCAGGTGCCAGCCCGGTTACCTGAACTTTTTAATGCTTTACAGGTAAAAAGGATTTTGTGCTTCTGGCCAGGAGGGATTTTATAGTACTGTATACAAGAAGGTTGTTACCCTTCCCTGTATATTTATGATAGACACAAGACTTCTTTCAGATATGTTTATTGCCTTGTCTCAGTTCTCTTCCCTAGGCCATATCCCACCACACAAGATAATGCAATGACACATCACAGGACATCAACACCCATAGTAATGTACAGTCACAACAGAGGTAAGCTCCACCTCCGCCTATTTTGATAGTCTTCACCCACTGTGTGATGCTATTATGAAACTCCCAACAATTGTGATAGTTCCCCTCTCTGTTGGAAAACTAGGCCACCTTTTCTCCTGGCTTAATTTAATTGACTTGTGAGGAGTTACACCAGCAAAGATTTAGGCTCCTGCCTGTCCTCCTTCCCCAGGTGAAATTCTCCCCACCAAGCATCTAGGCTTTCGCTGAGACAGAAGTGCAATTTGCTCTTTTTGTGCCAAGCAGAGTGAACTTGACATTTGCAGAATAATTTATAATTAAAAATATAAACAAAACAATATAGTGTTTTGGACAATGTTTTGGAACAACAAAACTGATGTGATGGTTATAGGAAGAAAAGACATTCCTAAACCGTTTACAAGCATAAGGAGAGTAAATTACAAATGTGCACAGTAAAACCCACCATAGTTTGCATAAATGTTCATAGCAGTAATAGACTCTGAGACCCGCAATACATCTGAAATTAGAATCTAGGAAGACAGCTAGAATCCTGCACTTAGGACAGAAGCATCCCATGCACTGCTAGAGACCAAGCAGCTAGGCAGCAGTTCTGCAGAAAAGGACCTAGGGGTTACAGTGGACAAGAAGCTGGATTTGAGTCAACAGTGTGCCCTTGTTGCCAAAAAAAGCTAACAGCATTTTGGGCTGTATAAGTAGCATTGCCAGCAGATTGAGGGATGTGATAATTTCCCTCTGTTTGACATGGTGAGGCCTCATCTGGAGTACTGTGTCTAGTTTTGGGCCTTGCATTACAAGAAGGATGTGGAAAATTGGAAGGACAAAAATGATTAGGGCAACAAAAATGATTAGGGGGCTGGAGCACAAGACTTATGAGGATAGGCTGAGGGAACTGGGATTATTTAGCCTGCAGAAGAGAAGAATGAGGGGGGATTTGATAGCAGCTTTCAACTACCTGAAAGGGGGTTCCAAAGCAGATGGATCTAGACTGTTCTCAGTGGTAGCAGATGACAAAACAAGGAGTAATGGTCTCAAGTTGCAGTGGGGGAGGTTAAGGTTGGATATTAGGAAAAACTTTTTCACTAGGAGGGTGGTGAAGCACTGGAATGGGTTACCTAGGGAGATGGTGGAATCTCCTTCCTTAGAGGTTTTTAAGGTCAGGCTTGACAAAGCCCTGGCTGGGATGATTTAGTTGGGGATTAATCCTGCTTTGAGCAGGGGGTTGGACTAGATGACTTCCTGAGGTCCCTTTCAACCCCGATATTCTATGATTTTTGACAACTTCTTGCACAAATTAACAAATTGAGAAGTTTGTATCTAGTTTTTCTCATTTTATAATCTCTGTCAAATGTAAAATCAGTAGGTAGTAAAAGAAAGTTCAAATATGGATGAATAGGAGCATTGGAAACTGGATTACCTTTTCTTTGCATGGACTAGTACTAGTTAAGGTTAGGTAAAGTGACTTGATGAATTCACAGCCAAGTTAGAGTTAGCTAGAGTTAACTTGCTAACCAGTGGTTTTTTATCTGTGCTACTGACTCATTCACTGCAGCTTAAGATCCCCCTTTTCCGGCTCTTCCAGAACCTTCTCCTAAGCTTCTAGCTGCACTTTTCCCCACATCTTCTGATCTATGTACACCCTGTCCGTGGCTCCATAAAGTTGCAAGATCTCCTCATTAACTTCCTCCTGGCACTGGCCTAAATGGCCATGTAAAATACCAGGAGGAGGATACTGGATGAGGGGGTGCTCTGTGACTATGGGACCTACCTCTGTTGCTCCCTTGGCTCATGTATCTGGGCAGAGGTCCTCTGGGCCACATCTGTTGGCTCCCTACACACCTTTTGAGGAGCAGTGGGTGCTGTCCAAAGTTCTTTGCTCGGTGTCCCTTTCCTGATTCCTGGTTTTGTTACTTGTGACACTCACTCCTGATCCTGTTATTCATTAGTTGTCCCCCGTAATTATTTGAACCCTGGGTCTAGGAGCGTCTCCTTCAGGGTGGGGGAGGGGTCTTCAGACACAGATTTCAATAGGTGCAGCTTAAGATCTTTCTGTTTAAACAACTCATCACTTCTGGCAAATAGATACAGAAGTGGCACTTACCTCAATTATCTTTGATTTATTAATTTCAAAGGCTGCATGACAAACTTGCATATGCAGCATACAATAACCAGACTAGGGCAGTAGTGCACATTGCTACGTCTATGTTTTCACTGCAAAAACAGGTAAGTTTTTACATCAAGATAACCAAGTCAATTTACACTCTGCTATTCTAATCCTGGGCCCCACATGGCTCTTATGAAACACTTTAATCCTGACCTGCTACTGCAGTAGCTTGGGCATCTCTTGAGCAATCCATTTATTGATTTCAGTGTCGATTTTTCTGGAGGACTAGTAGACCAACATACATACTCACTCTATTCTAAACCCAGTTTTAAACTTTAGAAAAATTTTCAGTTGGAATTTTCAAAAACAAGTCCATTGATCTTCCTTCTCTTTAAGGGAAGTAGCAGACCTAGGTTCTACTTTCAAGTCTCCTGCAATCTGAAACACTGCTCAAGTCACTTAAACCATTCAGTTTTCCCACCTGTAGAATGGGGATCATACTGACCTAGCATTCAGGAGAGTTGTGAGGCTAAATTAATGTATGTAAAGTGTTTTGAAATCCTTCCTATAGAACAGTGTGAAGTATTATTGTTAAAGAAACAACTTATTTGACCCCACAATTGCCAATTGTTGTATGAGGTAGTGAGTGCTATCAGTTTCTGTGCTTTAGTAATGCCATGTAAATATAAATAAAAACACAAATGTGCAGAGAAAATTAAGTTTACAAAAATTAAATATAAAAATAAATACACACCCTCCTCCAAGCAGAACTTTTCACTCTGCTATGATTGTTTTTACGTGGAGGTGTGCAAGTACTGTAGTGATTGGTGGCAATATAAAACCCTGAGATACAAAAGTTAGAATCTCTAAAGTGAGTAGCATATGTGCACCATATAGTACAGCTATGAATAGTGTTCGTGGGGAATAAGTGGGATTGATCCTGGAAATTAATGGAAGTAATTTTGGAAAGGCTACGATCTATATTTTTGGGAGGAATTTGGAGAGAAAGTGGTGGTTTGATATATGAGAATAGGTAAGAAGCAGGCGACTCCAGCCTTCCTATATGGGGGGGGAGGATATGTGGCCCCCCCCATGTGCCTCCTCTGTCCAGCGCCGCCACCACCCCTCCATGCCCAGCTCAGGGCTGCCATGCTGTCTCTACCCCACCAGAGTTACCTGCGGGGCTGTGTGTGTGTGTGTGGGGTGTCCTTCTCCCAGGCTGGGGAGGTAGTCGTAGCAGGAGCAGGCCACCCCTTCTGCTCTTTGCCCTGGCCTGGCTGCTGGGCACAGGAGCTGAGCAAGCCGGAACCATGCTGGGGGGGGGGAAGAGGGGATGCTGGCTTGCTCGGCCCCTGTCCCCAACTCAATCGCCTCCCAGCCATGCTCTCTCAGGCAGCAGCTGTGCTGTGCTGCACAGAGCAGTGACCCAGACCAGCCAGTGTGAAAAGTGGCTGCTCCTGGAGTCCTGCCTCTTTCATTCTGGGCCTGGGCCTGGCTGCCAGGGAAAGCGGCATAGGGTGCCTGGCGGCGGATGCATTAGAAGGACAGAGCCCCTCTCTCTTCCCCTCCATCCCCCGCCCCCCAGACATGCCAAGCAGCACTCTGTGGGGGCACTTGACCCTGCATGTCCCTCCATGCCTCACCTATGGAACTTTCCACTATAAGGATAAGGGCTCATCAGTGCTGGAGAGATGGAGCCTAATTCAAGGCTGGGCTAAAAATACAGATGGAACTCCCATAGGAGCGAAGAACTGTCAAAAACCTCACCACAGAGTGCAAGGTGCACTCTTAAACCTTCCTTTACTATAAACACAGAGCACCGTGTACCTACAGAAAACAAACCCTAACCCCTACTCCGGCAGACACAGGTGGAGATGGAGAATAAACTACATGTAACAGCTGCAAGTCACGTCTCTTAGAGCCTGTCTTCACTGCAGCGTTAGCATGAAGCATCATTCGACGGTTGCACTATCCCCACTCCTGTGCATCCACACGCACCTCTAGCAGAGGTAACACTCAGCTCGCTGGCTGCTCGGGGAACGCAGGCTGCAGCTGGAATGCTGCTGAGGGTGGAGTTAGCAATGCAGAGGGGACGCAGCTACTCCGCTGCTCTCACTCGAGCGAGGGGAACCAGAGCCTGGGCTGCAGAGGCGAGATGCTCCAAACGCACCACGGGAAGCCGCTTGGACGCTGCGGTGATGACAGCAGACTGTGATCCTGCACGGAACAGAGGGCACCTCACTGCGCCTAGGTAAGTCACACGAAATCAGGATACCCGGCTCCTAGCCCTGGGCTTTAACTATCACCTCGTTCAACGCCTCCCGGCCACCCACCACCTCCGCAGCGGCAGCCAGAAAACTACAATACCCACAATGCATTTCTGCCTTGCGCATACGTGCAGACCATTGTGACTCTGTGAACTGGTTACCACCGCTCTCAAGCAAACCTGAAGACAGCGGTATTTCAAAGGTACGCCCCCCTTTCATCATCAGTGATATTCCTGTTAGCCAATCGGCGGGCGAGAAGCTCGGTGGCCGTCAAATCATCGTCCAGCGTGACTGCAGATGGGCGGTGCTCTCCGAGATGGCAGGCTAGTTGGCGCCTGGAGGCGGGGGGGCGTTTATTGCGACGGTACCGAGACCAGTCGGGTCTAGCGGGGACTGCAGCAGGCATGGGCGAGGCGGCAAAGAAGGGGTTAACCCTGCTGGGGCGGGGCACGGGCCCCGCAGTACCCCACTAGCACTCCTTGCCCCTCGGCACTAGTCACCCCGCCCTGCGGGCTCTCTCCCCGCCCGCCAGTCACCATAGAGACCGCACGCGATGGGCAGCCGGCTGAGGCGGGCCCCGCGGCGCTAGCCCCTACTGCAGCTGAGGGGCCGCAGGCGTTAACCCGGCCCCCCGCCGTCTGACTCCCCATCGGGGAGGAGCCGCAGCCGCCGGCTCGGCCGCGTTCCAGGTGAGAGCAGCCCGCGAGGCTCAGATGGTCTAGACCTGCCCCCCGCCGCCTTACTACTGTGGTGTTGTTATTTATGGCTGGTCCTTTGTCTCCACGCTGGGGACGGGGGCCCAGGGCGAGCGGGCGGGATGCCAGGGGAGCTAGAAATATCCTGGCATTATTCGCCGGCGCATCCCGCAGGGCAGTGGTTCCCAAATGTTTGTACTGGTGACCCCTTTCACACAGCAACCTGCTGAGTGCGACCCCCCCCCCCAAATTAAAACCACTTTTTAAAATATTTGACACCATTGTAAATGCTGGATGCAAAGCGAGGTTTGGAGTGGAGGCTGACAGCTCGCGACGCCCCCCCATGTAATAACCTCATGACCCCCGAGGGGGTCCTGACCCCCAGTTTGAGAACCCCTGCCTTAGCAGATGGTGACTGGGGCTGGAAAGCCAGTGGGACCATTCGGGATTGGCCCTGCTGGAGCTAAGGGAGAATTGTTAACAGGCACATACAAATTACGGGTAATAACCGATGACATAAGGGTGATGAGCGCTAAGGGGCAAGGGAGGAACCTTCCGGGCTACAGCAAGATAAGATCCCGTTGCTAGATAATTTCCCGATTGGTTGCAGATGGACTGCTAGTGACGAATGGGTTTTTGCTGCATAAAAGCACTTTGGGTCGTTTGGATGAGAGATGCTGTTATGTATTGCAAGACGATTATTATTGAAATCTTAGTTCTGGTGTAATGCTGATGGCATGAAAGGTGCACAGAAGCTTTGGCATGCTACAGGGCATTCTGAAAGATATTGTCATTACTATACAACATAGATTGTCTAGATTGGAGGGGGAGAATAGTTACTCCTTTATTTGATATAAGGTCACCAGGTACTGGAGTCCAGCAGCTTTACTCTCCACCTTGGCCTTTCTACTCTGAAGTTAAATTTATAGGCACATGATTATGCTTTAGTTTGTCTTACTAGAAGAGGATATACAATGTTATTAGCAGATATTTGTCACTTGATGTTGAAACAGCCAAGTTTATAATAGATTTTGTCTGTTTCCTTTTCTTATACAAATATGCTATGGACGTGTGTGTGTATTATATACATGTATGGGCAAGAATGGATGGAGAATCTGTCTGGTATCTGTCACATTAAGCACTGGAGACGTTAACAACAGTTTCATCGATATATGAATACAGATATGAGATATGCCTCGGTAGGCCACAGTTGTAACAAATAACCAAACAAAGAAACCTAATACAGCAAGGGCCTTTTAAAAATAAGATTTTATCTGCCGCTAGTAGTATTTAAGGATGTAACAAAATATATTATTTCTGAATGTATAGATGAGGGTTGAAAGCTATATTACAGCATCCTTGCACTCCTGTTATCATGAGAGCAAAAGCAGTGAGAGGACAAAGATTGGTATGGAATTTCTAACCTTGACGGTATATGCTGTGGAAATAGGAAACACTGTTTAGAGTAGACAGGGATGGACTTACAAATTCTAATCAACTATTGTATGTCAATTGGAAGAACAAAAGCAATGGCATGTTTATGGCTTTACATCTTCTATACAGTGCATAGTATTTATGATGAAGGTGAAAGGAAATGTGTGAAATGGATTATAGTGAAGACATTTCTTATGCAGACAGTGTACATGGAGAAACAATATTTAAAATTAACAAGCTGCTTTTATTTTAAATGAGAGAAATTTATTAAGTGCCTTGATACATTTGTTGCTATATACATTTTTTTAATATTAACAAATGAGGTCCTGTAAAAACCTCAGAATGAGTGGAGATTCTGAAGTTGAGCGGTGAAGTTGTAATATCAGAATAATAATTTAAAGCCAATAAGATATATTGATTATTGGGGTGAAAGATGCAAAGAACATTGTACTGCTTATTGTTTAGTTTAGTATCTCTTAAATATAGTTAACATTGAATTCATTCTTTCATTTCAATGTTGCAGATCTGCCAAAAGCTTTGTTTTTGTTATAAATTCTGTGTAGGCAATGCTGTGTCTTTGTTGGGGTGTATCTGGGTGTGTGTTAATTCATTTTTGCTACAGCACTTGAGAGAACAAGAGGTTAAAGGTGATATGGTCCTGCAATTTTTTTTGTGTCTGCAGTAGCATTGACTCTCAACAGTGAAATGTGGGACAAATGTATTCAATATTCTGTGTAGCTCAGTACAAAATCTTTTCACCTCTTGACAATGACTTCTCAGGATTATACAGTGAAATGCCCTAGTAATATATTTGAGTAAGCAAAGTACTAAGTCTTAAAGTTAAAGTATTATTCCAGAGGTAGTCTTGTTAACATCAGTTTGATTTGCAAAGGATGAACAAAGTGATTTGTGATGTGTATAAAAAAGTGACTATGTACTTTTTGCTAATGCTTTTTATTTGGCTTTCATAAAGTTATTTTTGGCACAGTATATCTAAATACTGTGTACAATGGAAATGTATTGTTAGCTTTCTTCAGAAAACATTTCCATTTTTATTTTGATTTGCTTCAGATCTGCTACTGTGTACTTGGTAGCCACTGTGTCTTTAACCTCTTTGGGGTATTTTGGAAGCAGTAGGGAAATTCAGACTGATGGCAAATGTGTGAGTGGAAGTCCATGAGACATTAATCAGGTCTGATGGAGTTATATAGTACTGTATGTTGCATTTTCTGTTAAATTGTAACACTGCAGTTTTTCAGGCCACAGAGGGTTATATATATACTAAAATAAAAGTTGGATTGTTTCTAAAAGGAAAACACTTTTTTTTTAATCCATAACCATATTTTAACTTTTATTGCAAGAAAATTATAGAGAGCCCTGATACAGCCAGTTATTTTTGTATATACAATATTAGACATCAATTTGGAATGTACAAAGTATAGTATAAGAGAATCAACAATATTCTTCTTATATCTCCTGTTAAACTAAGTCTTGATCCTACTGTAAGAATACACTGACAATTCTAAAGCTGGTCTTCTATATAGTTTTTGTGTATTCCCATTTTCTGCATCATTTGTCACCTTCTGCTCTCTTAAACCACTATTCAAAACTGTAGAATCTGGCTAAAGGGGCAGAGGCACAGCTGCATATTCAATTTAAGACAATACTATTCTTTGCAATCTCAGAGGAATACTTGGTATATGGGCCAGCCAGCCACTGTTCCCCCTCCCCTTTCCACCTCTTGAAACACCCTCTCCTCCAGTGACAGATAAACCAGGAACCTAACAGACCATTCAAAATTTATCATGTTTAGTAGACAATGTACTAATCATACAAGAGTTAAAGTTTGCAGAATCAGATTACTACAAATTGCACACTAAAATATCCAAGAACTGTAGATTATGCTTTGGTTAAAAATGACTTGCCATCAACCAGACAATGTATTGATTTGTTCTTGGCATTAGTAGTGAAAGAGATTTGTTCATCAGATTAAAATAAAATATATATATTTACCTCTTTTGACTTGTTAGAATATTAACATAGGAATTAAATATCCCATTTATCTTTCATAATTTTTGTATCTATTGCATTTCACTCAGTTTAGAAAGTGAAACTAGACAGAATAATATAATTTCTTATGCACCCACCCTGTTCTTTATTGGTTGGACTGTGTATGCTACAGGACAACATTTAACAAAGGTCTTCATTGAAAATCTTGAACACCACATAATGTAAAGTGTTTTTTAAAGCAAAATTTAGGCCTAGACATTTTTTTGCACCATGCCTTGTGATGCCTCTACATATCCCTTCTCTCAAAACATCACCCAGCCTTTTACTTGGTCTGAGTTTATAATCAAAACCTTCAGGATGTTGTGTTTTTTTTTTTGTTTGTTTGTTTTTTTTTAATTGTCAGATTTCTCCAACTTTTGATATTTGTATACTCTCCATTTGACAGCTTCTTCCACCCCGTTTATTAAAAATGTGTGATATGTGCCCATTACATTTTTCATCTTGAGCTAGGTATGGAGTGCTCATAAGAACACAATACATATTGTTATGACTGAGCTGGATGAAACCTTGTTATGGGCTGAGTTAAAAAAACTCAGTGAGGTTGATGTGTTTGAATGCACACATCAGTTGGCATAACTATTGGGAGAAGTTAATCACAAACCCCTAACTAAAAAGGAGTTTTAGGCTAGGTGGTTCGGGGGGCGTTTGCTTGAGTATTGTTTTGGGGTAAAGTGTGTGGAGGAGGAAAGGTTTAAGAGGTTTGGGACCATAAATTAAGAAACTATTCTTGTGTTTCTGGTTCATCCTGCATTTGGAGAAGTAGGACTTTGCAGATTAGTTGTAAATAAACAAGATTGCATCAAAGAAAATATGGGACTCTTACTGTCAATTTCTGCCCCCAGTTAGAATATTCTCATGGCCTTGAACTTTGATGAGCTGCTACAGTTCAAAAGGGACAACACTACTAATGATATTTGATGTTGGGATCTCCTATTCTCACATTATATCTGGTTCTGAATAATAAGATCTGGAATCACAGAAGGATGGATGCCAGAAAATGGTATAACTTATCCAGGGCAGTTGGATTGTTCTGGGTCTTAAATGTGGACTTAATATTTTTTTTTTTTTTAAATAACCTACTCTACTTTTTAAATAGCATTGGTGACTTTTGTGAGGAGTTTGTCTATTTAATATATCCTCTTAGATGTGAACCTGTTTACTGATATGATTGTCACCACAGAATCACATGACCTTGTTTGCCATGTGATAGTCTTCTCCTGAGCATGTTCTCTCTGCAGTAGAAATTCAGTTCATGCTGGTTTTGGCATCCGTCTTTCTGCATAATGCTTTCAAAATGGTGAAAAATTTGTTAAAAGATCACTTGTGATTTTTGCTGGTGGAGCACTCATTGCTATAGGTAACTTTAGACATTATAAAATGCTGTACTACTATTAGGGTTGTGTCATCATTATTCAAACTTTTTTTTTTTAAACTGATTCACTATCCCATAAAAACGATCTTAGATTTTTTTTTTTTAAATTTACAAATGAAAAAAACTCTGTTCAGTCACTCTTTTTTTTTTTTTTTTTTGAGTCAAAACCTTTATTTCTTTTAGCCTTTTTACTTTGACTTTTAAAATATGTTGTTCTGTGATACATAGGGGCTTACCAAATTCATGACCATAGAAAATGAGTCCTGGACCATGAAATCTTGTCTCCCCCTGTGAAGTCTGGTCTTTTGTGTGCTTTTACCTTATACTATACAGCTTTCATTGGGGAAATAAGCATTTCTCAAGTCGGGGGTCCTGACTCAAAAGGGAGTTGGGGGGGAGGGGTGTCCCAAAATTATTTTAATGGAGTCGCGATATTGCAACTGTTACTTCTGCGCTGCCTTCAGAGCTGGGCAGCTAGAGAGTGGTGGCTATTGGCTGGGCACCGAGCTCTGAAGGCAGCACTCTGCTAGCAGCAGTGCAGAAGTAAGGATGGCAATACCATACCATGCCATCCTTACTTCTGCACTGCTGCTGGTGGCAGCGCAATACAATACATACTTTAAAATGTAGTATGAATATTTAATATTGTTTATTTTCTAAATATGGATTGCATGAAAGGCTGTAATGGCTTTGAGGAAACTCTTCTTGTCTGTTAGATTAATAATGGAAGTAGGTTTGTTTGTGTGTTTTATTTGGCAGCTCAGCTGGTGAAAAGAACATCTCTGCTTGGACCAGGACTCTTGTATTTTGTAAGAAATTGTGTGACATGACTTCTTTGGCATATTGAACCGTATGTTTGCAATACACAAATTGAACTACAGAGAAGGTCACCAAAAGACTTACAAGCCTCTTGGTCATCTGACAGCTGGACTATTAGGTATACAGTTGTGGTCTAGGAGCAGTGTTGTGGCTAACTAATTTACATGGGAAGATTATTATTTGATTACTAATGCTACTTTGTAGTCATCTTTTGATGATCGAAACAGACTCTTCACTCATCTCATCCTAAACACTTTCTCGCTGTGAAAAAGTGTTTAGGATGGAAATATATATAAAAATAAAAAAAGGACAGAAGGAGACCATTGTGATCATCTAGTTTGAGCTGCATAACACAGATTGTGGGACTTCACTGAATTAATTCTTGCTTCAGGTCCAATAACTGTGGTTGAACTAGAATATATATTTTAGAAGAACATCTGATCTTGATTTTAAAAATTCCCAGTGATGGAGAATCCACCATAACCCTTGGCAAGTTGTTCCAATGGTTAATTACCCTCACTGTTAAAATATTTGCATCTTGTTTATAGTCCTGACTTTGGCTATCTTCAGCTTCCGGGCATTGGATCTTGTACATTATGTCTGCTATGTAAGGATCTGAAGGAGGTGGGCCTGGAATCTGGGGCTTTGAGGACACTTGGTCACTGACACTCCTTTGTCACCACCAGGAGAGACAGATGAAACAGCACCTCACTAATCTTGAAAGGTCAGGTCATAGAGGAAGTCCTGTCAGTACATCCAAGGTCTAGAGTGCCTGATTGATTGGCTTGCACTCATGACTTAAGCCAGGAAGTGACCTGGTTGGATTGTCCAAACAACTGAGCAGACTTCCTATTGCTTCCACATTGGACTCCACTCTTTGCTTGTGTCCTATGATCTGTGTCCAGTCCTGTTCTTGGTTCCTGACCTGCTTCTGTCCTGTTCTTGGTTTCTCCTGCCTTACTCCAGCACCCAATCCCAGTTCCTGCCTTACCGCTGCTCCTTGTCTCATATCTGGTTCCTGCTGCTATGCCTCACTTTTGACCATCAGCTCTGATATCTGACTCTAACCCCTGGCTCGATTCTTGACTCTAACTTCAGCTCAGACCTCTTGGTTTGACTCCTGATGCTGACTCTTGCTCTGATCATTAGATAAGGCTGCCTATATCCTGGTTCCAAACATGTTAAATTGAAGAGCCCTCCGTCATTACTTTTTGATTCTCCATTTGAGAACCTACAGTCTGTAGTCAAGTTAAGTTTAAACATTCTCATGGCTCTTTTGAATCCTCTCCAATTTTTCAACATCCTTCTTGAAGTGTGGACACCAGAAGTAGACATTGTATTACAGCAGCGGTCGCACCAGTGCCAAACAAAGAAGTAATATAATGAGGTGGCCAAACCACGGCTTGCGAGCCTCATGCTGCTCTTTTACAGTGAAAGTGCGTCTAGCTGTGCTCCCCCATACTCCTCTCATTCTCCGCCTACCAGACTAGGAAGTGAGGGAGGGGCTCAGGGTTTCTGCCCTGCTGCAGGGTGGTGAGACTAGGAGCTTCTGGCAGAGATGACTAGTGCCTGTTGAGAGTGGAGGGACAGAATTTAAAGCTTTGTCCTCCCCCCAACAGCTTGAGTCATGCCCCCCTTCTTATCCTCAATGGCCCCTCCCTGCAGTTCCCAAGTACTAGCTCCCTGGGGAGGCAGCCACAAACGGCTGGGAGCTGCGGGGAGGGCCCACTGCTTTAGCTTTGTGGGGAGAGGCAGCAGCAAAAGCAGAGGCTCTCTCCCTGAAACTTCCAGCTGTTTGCCGCTGCCTCTCTCCACTGCCGCAACTCCCAGCTTGCCTGCTACAGCAACTGCCATGTAGGGAGTCCTGTGCCACCATGTGATCGAGTGGGGCAAGCAAACCCTGGCAAAAATCTGGGGCGTATGTGACCCCCCATGCCTCACCTCTGCTTAGAAGAGAAGGGGATCTTGAGACTTCAGCCCCATGGGGCGTGTCTGCTGAATCTTGGGGCTTTCAGCCCCATGGGGCGTGCCTGCTGAGGCACAGACTTTTTCAGCAGGAGCAGGGCAGAGGGCGGAAGCCCCAAACCCCTGCAGGTGTCTCCCGTGTGGCTGAAGCCCTGAGGACCCCACCACCACCGCAGGGCTGAAACCCTGACAGGCTGCCCTGGCTCTCAGACTTCTGAAGGTTGTCATGTGCATCTCAGAGGGTCAGTAAGTTTGGCCACCTCTGTAGTATAACTTTCCCACTTCATATTCCTCTGTTAATACATGGTAACAGGATGCTCTGCTCCTTTAAGGACCTGGGCCAGCTAGCACTGCTCAGTTATCAGACTCAGCTGGGAAGTGTTCAGGTTAGGCCTGGGAAGGGCTGAGAGCTCACTTGACAAGGAAGCTGTAGGAGGCAGGTTGACTTCTGTGGCTGGCCCTGGAGTAGAGTAAGAGGTGTAGAGTAAAGTGACTCTGGGCCCCTTTAGATTCTGTTGGTCAAGGGTTTTTGTGTATCTTATTTATTTAATAAACCATGTCCTCACAGAACATCCCGAAACAGACTTTGGCCTAGTATTAGTCTTTCCTGGAGTAAGGAGACAGACAGCAGCTTACATATATCCAAGGATCACGCAAGGCCTTTTAGCTACATTATTACGCTGGGAGCTCGTGTGCAGCTGACTATCCTCCCAAGTCTTTTTCAGGATCACTGCTTCCTAGGATAAACTCCCCATCCTGCAAGTGTTGCCTATATTTTTGTTCCTGGATGTATGCCCTTACATTTGGCCATATTGAAATGCATATTGTTTGATTGCTCCCAGTTTACCAAGTACCCAGATCACTTTGTATCAGTGGCCTATCCTCTTCATTATTCACCTCTCCCCCAGTCTTTGGAGAGGACACAAACTGAAGTTATTAAGTAAAATATTAAATATCATAGGGCAAAGGGCTGATCTGTGTAGGACCCCACTAGAAACAAACCCACTTGATGATTCCACATTTACAGTTACATTTTGAGACCTATTGTTAGCCAGTTTTGAATCTGTTTAATATTCACCGTGTTAATTTTGAATCATGTTAGTTTCTTATTCAAATGCCTTATGTGAAGTTTAAGTATATTGCATCAAGACTATACTTTTATCAACCAAATTCATACTCTCATCAAGATCACGTTATGTTGACAAGATCTGTTTTGCATAATCTTATATTGATTGGCATTAACAATTACCCTCTTTTAATTCTTTATTAATAAAGGCTAGTATCAACTGTTCCATTATTTAGCCAGAAATTGTTGTCAGTCTGACAGACCTATAATTACTTTGGTCATTTTGTTTATACTTTTGAACTAGTAAGACAGCATTAGCTTTCTTCCAGTTCTCTGATGTTCCAAGACTTACTAAAATCAGGCCAGCTCTTTTTAAAACTCTTGGATGCAAATTACCCAGACTTGCTGATTTAAAAATATCTTACTGGTATTTCATCATCATCATCATCATCATCAGGTATGATATGGTAGCTTTTTCCCCAGAACAGACCAGACATATTTATTGAACTCTTCTGCCTTTTCTGCATTATCAACAGTTCTACCGTTTCAAGCTTATAATTGACCAATACTGTTGCTAGTGTTACTTTTTCCTAATATACATATGATTCCTCTTTATTGTCATTAATTCTGCTGACCATAGATTTTTTTTTTTCTGGGCTGCTTTGGTCAGTGTCCTATAATTGACATCTAAAAGGCAGCCTTTTTCTCACTGATGATCTTTTAGCAGATCATATCTACATAACTCTGCTGTCTTGCATCTGTTTTTTTAAATGACCGTCTTGTTCATTAAATAAACTATTGCTAGTAAAAAATTATCAATAAACCCATCCTTCAATTCAAATTATCTTGTCAACTATTGCAATATTAAGCTTCGCTACCTGAGTTTGAGTAACGTTATTAAAGAGCTGGTAGCAAACTGTCTTCAGCAGCACCCTCTCTTCTGCTTGTTCTGATATCTGTCAGACCAGGTTATGATATGGGGATAGAACTGGAGGGTATCTCCTTAGTCTCATGGACAGAAGACAGATTTAATTGTTGATACTAGATGTATGTGTCTTCAATATCATTAGTCGCATGTTGCTGTTGGTTTGCTTTCAAGAGACCTATCAGGAATTGGATGAGTTGCACAAAGCTGGCTTTCCTGGTTTCTTTTGATTAGGTAACCTAAAATCATGATGGGCTCCTCCTTCTCCCCAATATCTGACCTTTGGTGTCACTTGGAGTTCAGTTTTCTCACATTCTCTATTCAGTATAGGTCCGAATAGCAAGGGAGATCATGAGAATGTGTGGACTTAGGAAGTTGACACCCAGTTCCAGATCTCATCTTTATCAGACATAGCCAGCACTAATACTTGGATGTTCCAGTGGCTGAATGAGAGAAGTATGAGAATGAAAAATAGTTGGCTCAGGCTCAAGCTGAGAAGGATGGAAGCATTGCTGGATGAAAGGGACTGGCGAGAGCTCTTGCCTTATCTTCTATAGAGGGTATTTATTTGCCTTCCTGTGGTCAAGGTGATGAGAAGACCTGGGTAATCATCTTAAATCCTTGACAATCAAATAGAAACTGTAGTCAGGAATGCATTTTATCTCTTTTGCATCTCATTCGTTGGATCCAGATGTAGCCACAGCGATCCATGTCTTTATTGCCTCCATGCTGAACTGCTGCAACAGGCTGCTTCTGGTAGCCAAGTCTCAGGCCATGTAGCAATGGCAAATGGTCCATCATGAAAAGGCTCATTTGTGCAACGTAAACTGATGAGCACCTCACATCTTTTTTGTATATACCAGCTCCTCATCTAGTTGTAGATCTTCTTTGAAGTGTCCTTATATTACTATAATGTTTTCAATCAGTTGTAGTCAGGCTCTCTTAGAAACTGTTTCTTGCTCCAGGTTTCACTCTGACATCTTAGAGCCTAGATGTTCTTAGCTGAAGTCCTTAATTGTGGAATTCTTTACCAAAGAAGGCCAGGTTGAGCCTGGCTATTACCACCTTGAAATACAAAGCAAAATGCATCTATTTGTTCCCTCAGTAATGATGGCTACAGAACAGCTGATGTGGTCAGTCAAGGAGACAAAGCAAGAACATTTCACAGAAGAAAGTGATATGAGTGATGGAAATTAGTTCTCTTTCAGATGACAATGATACATTAAAACTTGTAAGGGGTTGGTTGGCACCACAGGGGTGAGTCCCCTTGCCGGTTGTCTCCAGGCATTAGCTCATTTTCCAGCCAGGAGCACCCTCTGCAGGCCGGTGATCTGCCTTACCTCACTCTGGCCCCATGTCCCTCCCAGGACCCTGGTTCCCCTTCATTGGGTTTCTGCCCCCCTTCCAGAACTCCTCAGTCTCAGGGTCTCGCCTCCCAGGGGAACTCCCACCTCGCCTCAGTGTATGGCTACTGCCAATCACCATCTAGCCCCATTTCCTGGGGTAGACTGCAGTACATGCCACTCATCACAGGCAAGGTTGGGTTGGACCTGCTGTGTCTCTCTATAGCTGGGCTGACCCGGTACTGGTCTTAGGCCCTCAGCTAGGCTCGCAGCCTGGAGGTTTTCCAGGCTGGAGCGCCCCAGCTCCTCTAGCATTCCCCAGCCCTGCTCCACTCCCAGTACCCTGCTCAGCTTCCTTGCAGCCAGGCCCTTTTCTCTCTACAAGCAGAGAGAGACTGACTGGGTCCTGGCTCATTGCCCCTTATAGGGGCCACCTGGGCCTGATTGGGGCATGGCCACAGCTGAGCCTACTTTCCCCAATCAGCCCAGGCTTCTTGCCCCAGCCACAGTCCACTCCTGGGCTGTTTTTAAATCCCTCAGGGCAGGAGCAGGTAACTACCCTGCTACAGATCTCTAAATGCCACTGAAGTGGCTGCGTTAAAAATGCCAACCGTAGATACTGTCTTTAAGACTCGCAAAAAGAATGGTTTGTATATATTACTTTTGCATTCTCTTAGGCTGCAAGTTAGGGATGGTATGGTGTTGGTTTGTATTTGACCCCGATAAACCTGTCCAGTCTCTGCCAGAGACCATTACGTATGCTTCCTTTATATCTGAATGCCATGGAGGAAAATTATGTTTTTTCGCAGTCTTAGGATAGCAGTTATGCAGAAGCCCCTGCACCCACTGGCTGAACACTTACATGAAAGTGATGAGTGACCATCCATATTTTGATTGTTGTTGATAGCCCTTTGCTTGTTCTGGGTGATTTTTTTGTTAAAAAGTTCACATAATGTGCCTTCAGTCACTTGTGTTTAAATGCATTTTCTTGAGTTCCTCAGTTTGAGACAATTTTTTTTTGAAGTCATTTCATTTGGCTACTGTCTAGATTTTTTTTTTTTTTTTTTTTTTTTTAATGACGAGTGTTCTGTGGATGCCCTATCTACAAAATTCCCTCTTTTGGACTATAATTTGATTTATTTTCAGATTCATTTTTATAAAAATACTTCCCCAATACTAAGGACAATTAAACTTCAAAAAGCTCAATCTTAATTCTTTTAACTCAAATTTTAGCTGCTTGTTCTGTCTTCTGTTTTACCAAAAAGACTCAGGCTCTAATTCTTTTTTTGTCAATATTGGACAAAGTTCACTTTCAGTCATTGTCTGGAGTTCTCTTACTCCACCTTGAATCTCTGCGGCGCATCATGTTGAGATAACTTGTTTATTGCTTTGAGTGCTGTTGAAAGAAAATCTGATCTGAGTATTTTTAGCACAATCTTTTTATTATAAGGATTAAATGTATTTTTCACTTATGCAACAGTTTTACATTTCTTTTATAGAGTTTTATGCTCAGTGGCTTTTTAATATGTGTCCATTCTTAACTCCTCAATTTTGTAATGGTTCTCCAGTATGGTAAATTTGAAGCTCTTTTAACTGGCGAATGCCTTTAATTATTCTCTCCTGTAATAGATCTAGGACTGAGTCTCCCATTTCCTCTCATTCACTTTCTTTGCCCTCGTTTTAGTCTTTGTTTTTCTGTCCCTGGAGATGTTTCAGTTGCATCGCTATAATCAGTCTTCTTCCTTAGGTGTAAAAAAATTGTGTAAGAAAATCATGAAAAAGCTACATTTTTGATGTTTGAGTAGGCATCCAAAATGCAGGAAGCATGATGCAAACTTGTAGAAATCAAGGTTATAATCAGCTTTTTCATTTTTTTAGATAAAACGATAAACGTCAGTGCAATCCAAGAAGAGATGAAAAATTCCTATTGTAAGACTTGCTCATAAAAATTAGTCTTTGCTTTTAGCAAATAAAGACCATTTTGCAACAAATAAATTGTCAGTGTCCATTTGTTTTGGGAGGGAGGGCAATGATTGTGGATTTGCTCCTGAAAATATAATAAATATACACAAAAATTATAAAGTAGTTGGGCTTTCTACTCATACAGTGTATGACCCACAAAATCAAGGAAATGAAAAGGTAAGTCACCCAATGGTAAATAACTCTTCAATCTACAAGCTCATACCTTACCATTACAATTTCTGTATACCGGAGGGGAGCCCATGCAGCGCAATTTAACCCCCCCCTTCACCTTTCTGCACGCACCACTGTACCAGATTATTTTCCCCGACACTAGTAGTTGGTTAGTTGATTTCCTTTAGGGAAAGGATAATTTGGTGATGGATGGTAGAAGACTGGCATCGCTAGAGTGGCAGAGTTGAAGTTCGCTACTTGTGGTAGTAGTAGTAATTTGTGTGCTTGTAGGTGGAAGAGTTTTATTTACCATTTTGTGGGCTAAATTTTTGTTTCCTTTGTGGATTTGTGTTGAGCAACTTTAAGTACTTTTTTAAGTAATTTTTTTTTTTTGCATATTAATTTCCTAGGTTTTTTTAAATACTTGATGCAGGAATTGGAGAAGGTGGTCCTGTTGGAGGTAAAAATGCAGATGCTGATGGAGAATTTTATCTGTCAGTAGCTGTGCATTAATCATTCTTTGTTGTAGGATAAAATCTGACAGGAAAATAGTGATCCCAAAAGAGAAGCTTTCAGGTGAACTTGTCCCCCACACACCAGTCAGTTTTACATGCACCTGACCACTGTCAACTAATTGGGTATGTATGGTTAAACTTTTTGGTTAGAATATGAACAGTAGTAAAAAAACTAATATAAATCTAATAATTTTTTTTAATAAAACAACTAGTTCTGGTACATCAGGTAATCAGGATCCATTTCTTTACCAATTTGAGTAGGTCAAAAATGTTAAAGACAGAGAGAGTGATCAGCATTCCTAACTGGATTTGCTAACAAGTGCCTCCATCGTGTTCTAAATTCTTATTGCAGATGGTAGGGGCCAATGAGGAAAGAGACATGATATTTTCTGGCCAAGTGGCTTCAACTTTATTGAACCTGGATATCTCCTAAAAGCAGCACAGCAGAGGAATGGTAAAATGGAAGAGCATGGGAGCATCTACATGCCCTGATACCTAGCCCAAGTCTTCTGTCACCTGGTGATCATGGAAACAATCTCCAGTGGCATAAGATATCCTGCTACTATTTGTTTCCTGTGGTAAGGACTAACGGATCTCTGATCAGGGCTTGGGAAGAAGCATGCAAAACCTACTTATGGTTGTGAAATGTTCAGGCCTTAGAGTGAGTTGCCGTTGCTAAACCTCTTGCACACCAGGTCCATGGCTATTCCTTGTTGTAGTGACCAACCTCTTTTCTGGAGCAACTACCAAAACCTTTTCTCCCTGGCAACAGGAAAAGGAAAATAAGCAGTGTTGTTAGCAATGTTCATTACAATCCTATCCCTAAGAGTAGTGGTTCTCAAACTTTTGTACTAGGGGACCCCTTTCGCATAGGAAGCCTGAGTGTGCCCCCCCCCCCGGTAAATTAAAAACAATTTTTACATATTTAACACCATGATAAATGCTGCGGGCAAAGTGGGGTTTGGGGTGGAGGCTGACATTGTGACCCCCCCGCCCATGTAATAACCTCACGATCCCCCAGGAGTCCCGACTCCCAGTATGAGAACCCCTGCTTAATCATAGAATATTAGTGTTAGAAGAGACCTCAGGAAGTCATCTAGTCCAGTCCCCTGCTTAAGGGATGTTGTGGTCTCCTCTGATGAGGTAAGCCTCCAGTATCTGACTTTTAGAAAACTTCATTTATGTACTGCTACAATTTGAAACTAGACTCTCTCCTTGAATGGGCGCAGGCACTGGTTTTTCTAGCACTAACTGAGACTCATGGAATGGGGTGGGGGGAGGTGCTCAAATATGTCAGAAATAATATCCCATTATTAAAGATGTGCCAGATCAATTGTTACAGCTGAGTACATTACAAACATTGTACCATTAAAGCATGGTCCTGAGCTCCTTAAGACTTTAGTGGATACTTAAACCATTAATACCATAACCTGCTGGGGAGCAGTTCCTATCTGAAACATATGCTAAGGGATTGATGAATTATTACTGTGTGGGGTCATGGCACAAACCTGTACTAGTTTAATTACTTTCTTTAAGCATTTATACAAATTCACACAAATAATATATAACCCAAGTTTACATTTTGTTTAAAAATGATGTGTTGCAAAATACACAGAACAAGTTCTCCAGTTATGGAAGAAAGAAAGGGCCTATGCCAATAAAGTGGTGAGGCTGATATTGTAGGGGGTGAATACTGTTTCAGTCCTTAGTTTCATCTCTGTCAAAGTTCTTGCCCAAAGCACTATCTTTAAAAGTATTAAGTAATCGGGTCACTGGTGTCAAATCCCAGAATAATTCTCATTTCCCGTCAAAAGCGGCCTTGAATTATGATGGAGAGAAAAGTATTCTGATCTTTTCTTCACGCTTTTTTTATTTCAGAATAGTGAAGTCCCTTCTAGCCTTTGTCGCTGGCCTGAGATCTCAAAAATAGTATTTTGGCCCCTTTCAATTCCGTTTCCTTTATAGTATGTGCAGCGAGCAGAATTGTGTCGGTTATCCTAATCATATAGTATGACGACAACGATGATTCTTCCATGCAAATTTTTGTGTCTCTTTCGTTATGGGAATGTGATAAGCATTTTATAGATAGATAGGATCTTCTTTCACATCCAGGTTCAGAACTTTGATACAAGAAAGTAGGTCTGAATAGACTTTCCCTCAAGGGAAACTTGCACTCCTACATTTCTGGCTCTTCCTTGTCTCTCTCTTCCCTCTCTCCCTGTATTCCAGTTGACAATCTGTAGCCATAGTGTCCTTCATTAGTTTTGGAATCTACCATTAATTTCAGTTCATTTTAGGGTGACCAGATGTCCCGATTTTATAGGAACAGTCCCAATGTTTTTGGTCTTTTTCTTATATAGGCTCCTATTACCGCCCGACCTCCTGTCCCGATATTTCACTCTTGCTGTCTGGTCACCCTAGTTAATTTTATTATGCTGTCCAAGTTCTGCACCCTTTGTTTGTTTGTTTGTTTTTTTTAAAAAAATCCTAGCTTCTCATATAGTGCAGATTCTCCAAATTTTGTATTTCAAAGAGGAGATTCTTGTGTTGCATTATTCTGCTCCAGTGTTCCTTGCCAGAAAAATGCTATAGTTGAATGTTGCTGAGTGAATCTGTGTGGCGCTTTCTCTCAGCCCCAAGTTCAGGTACTACCTCCAGTATCTTTTTTTCTTTCTTTATTTTTTTTTTGAATGCAGATTCCCCTTGGTTTTGGGAATACTACCATCTGATTTTTAAAAGTGGTCTGGTGACACCTCACTTACTTCAGACTTGCAGACCCAATGTTACCTTTCAGTGGAAAAATCTAATTTAAAATACTGGAGCAATTTTTCTTTTAGGTTGGAAGGTAAAGATTAATGACCTCAGTAAGAATTCTAAGGAGCATATATCAACCTATGCAAGGACTCAGAATCCCCTGGGAAATTGGGGGCTGTCATCATGGAGCTCGGGATGTGGGTGCATACCAAAAGCATCGCGTTTTTTTTGGTCTTGTTTTTGTTTTTTTGCCCCTCCAACGCATCCACAAATGCACTCAACATGACAATCCATGCTCCTGAGTGTGTGTGTGTGTGTGTACATTTTTTTTAGTTTCTTCGTACTTTTTAGTTAGAATGTATTTAAGGAATTGTTTAAAAAGTAGAGTTACAATGCTAAAAAACAAAAAACTTCCCCTGCATCATCTGCCATGTGCGTCTTGTCTTTGGGCTAAAGTATATAGATAAGAAAGTGAAACTGACCAGGCTGGTTTCACTTCTGATTATAAGGAAATGCAAGAAGTAAACTCCATAAATATTGAAAAATGAAAACTATCGTATATTAAACTACTTCAGTTTTTAATAATTTCATGAATTATTAGAAGCACATATATTAATTTGTATTTAAAAATGACTGTGTTCCTGTAAATGTTAGTTTTTATACTTCTCCTGATGAAATGTACATTTCTGAAGTTTTGAAAACCCTTTTGCTATAATATAGTAAATTGAAATATTTTGCATTTGACCTTTTTCTGTAACAATATGGAATAATTTATCATTAATATGTTACATCACACTACCCTCTATGAGGTTGAAAAACTAGTAATGTTACAGGGCGATATCAGATATTTACTTACGGATATAAATACAGTAAGATGTTTTGGTGACATAATAAGTCAGTGCTTATGATGTCACCAAAATGTAAGACTCATTTAGTATCTTGTGAACAGTTTATCTCCTGCTATTTTTAAAATTTTGTTATGGAGCTCATGACTACTTGACTATTCAAGCCATGTTTCCTTCCACTTTCCTTTATGTAAGGTGATGTTTTTAATACTAAAGAGATATATTAGTAGTAACAGATATTTGAGTAGGATTGCAACTCTTAATTGTTTTTCTATCCAGCTGCTGCCCATTTTTCTGTGGCTATTTCCAGCTCCTCTCTCAGAGGCTATTTTCTCCACTGCCCATTCTCAGCGGCTCTCCACATTTGGTACTCTTGTTCTTGTTTCAATTTCCTCAGCACTAATTCAGCCAACTCCAACTGAACAGCTGCTTTGTTGAGGATTATGCCAGGCTGACCCCCACTGTTCCTAGGGAACTTGTACTTCTGCATTCCCCACACCCTTATTTCTTTCTGAGGGGTTTGACTGCTCTACATGTTACTTACCTTGTGCCATGAGCATAATTCTCATCTCCTGTATGTTTCTTTTCTGCTGCAGTTAATCCATGTTCTGTGCACAGATGCTCATACTGCGCTTTGGTCAGTTTGGCATATGTTTCTTGTTTGCTTATTTTGTGCTGCCTTTTGTTCTGTTGTCCTCTCTTGAAATAAACAATCAGAAAACAACAAAACAACCTTTTTCGTTCCTGTCCAACCTTATTGCTTATGAATCTTTAGGAGGTGTGTATCAGTATACTTTGTAAGTGACTTGAGTGTGAACATTGGTTAGCTCATAAATTGGGTTCAGATCCTGTTGACAATGCTACTGTGACACATTTCAGGGTTAGCTGAGGTGTCCTGAATGAATCGCTACCATCTGCTCACAATGGGAGGGAGCCCTGTCTGTGCCCGCCAGGTGAAACTCTCTCCAGCTACTGGCAATGGAGGCACTCTGCTCTGGGCTCCGTGAGCCCTGCTCTTTCTCTTTGCAGGCTAGCAATTTACATATTCCACTCTTTTACACTGGAGTCCCCCATTCCCTATCGTCTTGACACCCTAGTGCACTCCTGGTGTCTGCAGCCTCTGGAAACAGTGCACCCTAGTTCACAGGTTTCACTCTCCTTAGCACGAGGTGCTTTGACAGGTAAAACCAAATGGAAGTTTATTTAACAGAGCTTGGGATAAAGATTCAAATAAAAGCAAGGATAAGAGTTTGAAAACAAAAGGTTACAGGTAAAAGAAAAACATAAAACACATTCTATAGCTTATATTTATTAACAAGTTATTTTCCTGTCTTATAAAATACTTCTCACTCAATGGTTAGTTCTTTCAGCACTTGTCCAGTTTTGAAAGCTGCGATCCACTTTTCATGAGTCACTCTTGCTTTCAAAGTCTTTCCTTTGTAATGGATCACTGCTTGGGCCAATTCTTCTCTTATACAGTCACAAGCTATTGTTTCTTAGTCCCAGAGGGCCAGCTCTTCTGAGAACTCTCCTGGGGTTTGTTTGTCTTTGAGTGTACTCAAGACTGCATCTTCCCCAAACAGTAAACATAAACTGGCTCAGTTGAAGGATGTTCATTGTTCTCATGTTGATTGGGTCTGCTCTCAGACTTTCCTTCTTGGGTGATAGGTGTCACTCTCAACAGATTTGGAATATACATATCCTACATGTTACATAACTCTAAAATTGATTCCTATAAAAACATCTTGCAATAGTCGTCACAATCAGCTAGTTCTTAGCTTTTGGCAGAGATCACACATTACCTCCTTCAGCGTAATATGGAGTAAATGGTTGGACATGTAATACAGGGGTTCTCAACCTTTTTCTCTGAGGGCCCCTCTTGACATGCTATAAAAACTCCAGGGCCCAGCGGGGGTGGAGGGGCCTCCTGCCAGGGCCTTGGGCATAGGCATAGTTTATTGGTGGAGTGCGGGGGGGCAGAGGAGGGGCCAACGGGGCTCGAGCCACCTCCGCATGGCAGGGTCCAGGGAGGGAGTACCATCTCCATTCCCTGACTCACCTCAGCAGGCCACCCAGGCTGCCTGGGTTGGGGACAGGTGTGCAACCAAAAATTATAACTCAAAGGTGGGGGCTTAGCTCAAGGTGGGGGTTAGCTCAAAAAGTTTGAAAACAGCTTAGGGTGCAGGAAGGGACTCACTCGGGGCTGTGTGTGGACAGGGGATAGCTCAGGGTGGAGATAGAGAGTCGCTAGGGGCTGTGTTCAAACAAGGGTAGCTCAACTTGCAGGGAGGGAGTCGTTGGGGCTGTGTGCAGGGAGGGGGGTAGCACAACGTGCAGGGAGAGGGGTACTAGAGGCTGTGTGTGGGAAGGCCGTAGCTCAGGGTGTAGGGAGAGGGGTATTAAGGGCAGTTTGCTGGGAGGACTCCTGGAGGGGTCTGCCAGCCATGGGGCTGGGCCCCACCACCTGGGGGTGCTCTTACCGACTGCCTCTGTGGAAGCAAAGATGGCTGGGAGCTGAGGAGCAGCTTCAGCCTGGGGCACCAGCAGGAGACAAGGGAATGCTGCCACTGCCTACTACATGGCACCAGCCAGAGCAACAGCTGCCTCGCACTGCTCAGCTCTGGTTTCCTGCGTCTGATCTGGCCAAGTGGTGGGGAGATGGGTGGGGGGGAGGTGTGAGCTGCCCCCAGGGCTGCCGTGATCTTGTGCTGCAGTTGGTGGGGGGAGATGCCCTCAACTCTGCCCATGCACTCAGAGCTTCTGCCCCATGGGGAGCATCAGGGCTTGGGGCACCAAGATTCAGTCCCATGTGGATCCCCGGTTGAGAACTGCTGATATAATATACCTGCCAGGGCAAACCTGAGCATATCTGTGTCACAGATACATTGGTAGGCTCCTTTCTTTTTTTAATTTACTTCTGTGTTGTGTACAGGTCAGGAACTGAAGCTTTGTGGGAAAAGTATACTAGCTTTCATATGGATTATTTATATAGAAACCTGAGATACTCTATACTGTCTAGAAATTTAAAAAATGCAGTGATTGTCAAGCGTTTCGTTTTCTAAGTGTTGCTCAGATATGTTATATACAGATTTACAGACATTTCAAGTTTGTGAAATAGGCCACTTTGGAACATTGCTCGTATGCATTTTCATGTGGTTTAATCGTATGAGTCATTTCAACCTTAGTTGTGGAGCTGCTAGGATGACTTCATAACATGTTATGCCAGTCTTGCAAAATTGTCACACACACATACGCACTAGTTCAGGTGAAAATCTACTAGGCTGTCTGAACCATGACAGTGACAATGCAGTGTGGCCCATCTATCCTAGTTTGTGCACATCTATAGGGAAGAAAAAGGGTGAAGACTGTGTGTATGTTTGGGATATTGTGCTGCGAGGGGGAAAAACGGTGCAGGAAAGGGGATCCACTCTTGCTAGTTTCTCTTTGTCCTCTGCATCGCACAGTCCCCTGCATTTTCCTCTTTTGTTTTACACAGGATGGAGCTGTGCTCTATAAGGCATCCATGACACAGCTATAGAACACTATGAATTCTGAACTGGTTCCAAAATATGTTACACGTTGTGGTTTTGTGTTACGAGATTGAAAACCTTAGTCTCCTATTGTCTGCCCCAGAACTTAGTGGTCCCAAGTGAGCAGGTGAGTGGAAATTTGTAAGGCAGAATATAGATTCAGTTAATAATCTTTGCTCTCCCCTGCCCGCTCAAAACCACCACAGAATGGCTACCATGTTTCCATACCAGCTTTTCAGAGGTGGGTGAAGTGACCTCTGTAAAACACATTGGAATCTTTTGGTATGGGAGATACTGTATAATATTTTATATAAAAAGTGGTTTGATTGCCAGGAAATTTGGAACACATACTAAGTTCTCATTTATATAATGGATTACTTTATAGAGAGTGGAGGTAGGGTTGGTATCTGTCTGTGCACAGTTTAATCAAATCTTTTTTGTTTTATCAGCATTGGTAAAACTGTTTTTTGTTTTCTAAATTATTGTAACAATTTTTTTTAATGCTCTGAAATGAATCTAAATTTATTTCCAGGTTGAATCTTGCCTTGCTGGAGATATCTGAAGTTGGAATAGAGCTGTGACAGTAGTCAATCTTATTTCAATAGGAGTCAGCTGTTGCTACTGTCCCGTCATACTCTTGTTGGTGCACTTACTGTCAAGTTTGAAATGGAAGATAGTATGTGATATTAGGTGATTTCATATAATACAGCTCCAGTGTAAATTAGTGCTGCTTCCTTGAAGCTTTAATTTACATTGCCTCCACTAGCTTTCTGCTATTGTAGAGGAGTTCTATGATGGCTATTTCTAGATGGTTGAAAGCCACTTTGTGCCATTTATGGCTTGGCTGTCTGAACCCACAATATGTGGAAATCCTATTTGTTAGCATTGTTCCTCATTCTCAGGAGGTAAACAATAGACATGTCCTGCCTTGAATCAGGTAGGATTTTCTTGACAGGGTTTCGTAATAATTTACAAATACTTCTGATTTTTCATAGCCATAAAAATTTACTAGCCTGCCTTGATTCTCCCTGAATATTTGTGTTATTTGCTAAGTTGTCGAAAGAAAAATTATTATTTTGCCTACTGTACTGTTAACGCAGGCGTTTTTATTTTTAAAAAGCCCGG
Source organism: Chelonoidis abingdonii (assembly GCF_003597395.2). Classification (NCBI taxonomy): domain Eukaryota; kingdom Metazoa; phylum Chordata; order Testudines; family Testudinidae; genus Chelonoidis; species Chelonoidis abingdonii. The sequence goes on from NC_133772.1 coordinate 88,168,064, forward strand.
AGTGGGGTGTTCACCAGATATCTCTGAAAAATTATGATATCATAATCTCAGTCAAGGTACTGATAACTTGGCTACACCGTGTTTCTATGCTGTTACGAAAATAAATAAATAAATCCCATCTGCCACAAGGAGAGCTTTTTTTATTTTCTGTAGGGCAGATGATATAGAGAATGTTCTTTGCCATCTCCTTAAAAGGAGTTGAGCATGTATTAAGATAGCAGTATGCTTATAAAACCTTTAATATAGCTGAGTACTTCAGTACTGACATCTGGATTAATGACATCTTTCTCACACTTACACTGGAGATTATATTTCAAGCTATGTTTCTAACAGTTCTTGAGAAAAGAGAATTATTTGAGTATAAGACTTTTGGTTGCAGGGATCACACATGGCTGTTACCTCAAATATGTGCTGAATTCTAGTCTTTATTACATTTTTGGACATATACAGTAACAGTCACTGGGTATGTCTATGCTGGCAGAGTTACATCGCCGGCAGTTACAGTGCTGCTCAGAGAGCATTGAACAGAAACTGCTGTTATGTGTTCACGCTGTCAGTTGCCTGTGCAATAGCATGTTCACACTTGCAGCAATGTTCAGAGCGGTGCACTCTGGGCAGCTATCCAACAGATCATCTCTTCCTCTTCTGGCACTAAGAGTTGTGGGAAGGTGGAGGGGGTTGCGGGGCATCCTGGGTCCTGTCCCAATGCCCTGTGATACATTGCTTTGCATCCCAGCAATCCCTGTGTTTCCATCTGCATTTGGCATCATCTTTCAATGGTTTGTGTACTGCGTGCTCTGCCTCTTCGATCTGTAGGAATGGATCCTGCACTGTTGACCAATATGCTGCTTGTTCTGACCAACGTGTCAAAGTGACAATGGAGTTATTCCTTAAACTACAAAGGCAGGAGGAGTTCGACATTGATCTTGCCATCTGTAGCGGCTGTGACGCAAGATTGCGTTCATGGAGGTGCTGACTACAGTGGAACACCACTTTTGGGCTCGGGAAACCAGCACTGAGTGGTAGGATCACATCATCATGCACATCTGCGATGACTAGCAGTGGCTGCAGAACTTTTGGATGAAGAAAGCCACATTCATGGGACTGTGTGGTGAGCTTGCCCTAGCCCAGAGAATGAGAACTGCCCTGTCGTTGGAGAAGTGTTTGGCGATTGCACTGTGGAAGCTGGCTACTCCAGACTGCTACTGATCGTTCGCTTATCAGTTCAGAGTGGGACAGTCAACCATTGGACTCATGTTGATGTAAGTGTGCAGGGCCATTAATTGCATCCTGCTCCGAAAGACTATGACTCTGGGCAATGTGCGTGACATTAGGGAAGCCCATTTGTGCAAAACCATCCACAATGGTGGAGGGGCAATAGATGGTACACACATTCCAGTTCTGGCACCAGACTATCTAGCCACTGAGTAAATTAATGGGAAGGGGTATTTCTCTATGGTTCTCCAGGTGCTTGTGGATCACGTGGGCCTTCAACAGACATTTAACACAGGGTGGGCCAGAAAGATGCATGATGCAGTGTCAGGGGGACACATGGGAAAGAGTTTTGCGACAGCGGCTGCAGGGGAGGGCGGTCGCAGAGCTGTTCGGTTTGTAGTGCTAGTAGCGCCTGGAGCATGTCCGCTTGCAGCTCCATAACTTTTAAGAGCTGCTCTGTGGCTTCATTCTGGTGTGCCACGTTCTCCTTTTGGTCCCTCTTGATGTCCCGCCACTCCTTCAATTCTTGCCTTTTCATCCGTGGAGTGCATCATGACATCATGCAGAAAATCCTCTTTAGTTCTTCGTGGACGCTTTCTACTTCTGCGCAGCCGTTCAGCCGTCGATAACAAAGAGGGAGGCTGTACTCCCAAGGTCATATCTGTGAAGCCAAAATGCAGCATTTTATAGAAGCAGTATTGTTTGCAACACACAGGCCACTGATTCAGTGATTTAAAATATAGCCAGTATGCAGGGGCAGGGGAAATCAGTGTTCCAGAACCGTACTGTACACTGGGCACGTGGCTCTTGGGGAGAGTTGGTACTGTAAGGGGGGCCTGATAATCATTACTGTCCCCACAGGCTCTGTTCATTATGGAAGATATCTCGTTGCTGAGGGTGAGCAGGGAATCATGGGAGGGTCTTCTCCAAGACTGTGGCTTCTGCCCTGGCCCTTATGTGGCTTGCCTGTGGGCAGCAATGGACTATCCCCCGTCTGTCCCCCAATGATGGTAGAGGAGTGCAGGAAAGTTATTCTTAATGGGGCAAGAAACAGAGCAGCTCTGTCAAAGAACCTGTGGCAGCGGATTTCCCAGTATCTCCATGGGAGTTCCTCAGATCTCCATGAAAGATTCCTGTGAAGTGGGGGAGTTAGTCAACACCCTGTTCCGCCACTCAGACTTGGCATGTGGTGGTATGGGCATCATACAGACCCAGTCCTGCTTTCTGCAACCCTCCTGCCCTCAACAACTTGCTTCAGTGATTTCCAAAATCAAAGCCACTTATCAGAGGCCTCCACTCCTGTTTTGTGCTTTGCCAAGCTCTGACTGGCTAGCCTCCTCTGGGGTAGAAAAGAGCTCCTGGCTGCATGCATCTTCTGCCTCTGGGTCTCCCTCCCCGTTCCCCTCCTGGCTCGGTCCACTCTGAACTGGACCGTGAGCCACCAAAGTATCCACAGTGGCCTTCACAGTGACACCACTGAGTATTGCATCCCGCTCTTTATAGAATCAGAAACTCATGGGTGCAGCACTGGAGTGGTGGTTTGCCTCCCGCACCTCGTGGTAGGCATTCCACTGCTCCTTCACTTTGGCCCTGCACTGCAATGTGTCCTCATGGTTGCTTTCTGTCATGCATTGTGAAATTTGTCCATAGGTATCATAATTCTTATGGCTGGAGCGCAGCTGGGACTGGACAGCCTTCTCTCCCCAAATGCTGATGAGGTCCAACAGCTTAGCATTGCTCCAAGCAGGGGATCGCCTGGTCTGTAGAGAAGGCATAGTCACCTGGAAAGATGTGCTGAGACCATTGCATGTGATACTGAGCAAACAAGAAGGGGCTTTCAAAATTCTCAAGGAATTTAAGGGGTGGGGCTCACTATTGGTCACCTGAGGGCAAGGCAGTAGAGTTCTAACTGATGACCAGAGAGGTGAGAACAGGCGTTGTGGCACACCTCCCGTAGGCCAATTGCAGCGCTGTAATCGAGCAGGGGGTCTACAGTGGCACCACAGCTCTGTAACCCTGGCGCGGAAAGCTGTACGCCTCTCATTGGGGTGGATTTTTTTTTTTTTAAACAGCGCTGCAGCTGTGCAGTTTCTGTGCACTAAGTGGCTTGCACCTCAGGAGTTACACCGCAGAAAGCGGCTTTACTGCACAGAAACTTTCCAGTGTAGACAAGGCCACTGTCACGTACCCTTCTCTGTGCCCTGTTAACTCTGTCCTTGGTGGAACATTCTAACTTCTCTGGAGCCTGGTTTGTACCCCTCTTGTACAGTCTCCAGGCAAGGAGAGGTCTATGATAACTACTTTCTGCTTGTTGTATTTTGGAGACTTTGGGTAAGATAACATTGTGACAAAGGAGTAGCTCTCTCCTTGCCTCTCTCCTCTTCTGCACCTGTTGTTGGTAAATGGTATTGGGGGGTGAGAGGTAAACAAGCCAATCATCTCGTCTTTTTCCCTTCCACGTTTCCTTTTATTCATTTGCATACCATTCTTCTTTTTTCATATTGTTTGAGTTGCTGCAGTAAAACAAATCCACAGCTGTTAGTCAGAAGTGAATGCTTATGAAAGTGGCAGTATCGTGGGGCTATTAGAGAAACCACTTCTGGTAACACAGAATAGAATAATATTCTACTACATATCTTCAAACAGTACTCCATTTACAGCTTGTAACTGTAAAACTTTGATGCACTGGTCTAGAGTTTAATCCTGTTATATCGTTGGTTACTGACTTACTCACTGTCCGTCTACATCTCTTATCTCTCAAATATTGGGTACTGTCTGATATTCTATTGCAGATCTACTAAGTGCTGAGTCTCTCTGTTGACACTGATATATATGATTGTAACGGTTGGGACTCACCACCTGGCGCCTCCTGCTGGTTGTCTCTGGGAATTAACTCTTTCCAATGGAGCGCCCCCTCTTGGTGGGGTCCCGTCCGTCGTCCTGCCCTCAGTTGGCGTCTCTGGACCCGCGTCGCTCCCTGCTCGTTGGCATCCTCTTCGAGGCCACTGCCCTCCAGCCGTGCCCCCTAGTCCATCCACACCTCCTTCCGGGGGTGTGTGTGTGGTGGTGTTGCTCAGCAGTCTCTCTGTGCCCCAGCCACCACGTACAGCCCCCCTGCCCTCCAAAGTCTAATCCCTCTTGTCAGGGATCTGGCGTAGTCTATGATGGCTGCTCCCTACAGCTGATGGCAGGGTGTACTGCGAAGGGGGCTGCAGGGGGGACACAGGCCCGCCCTCTACTCTGGGTCCCGGCTCAGGGACCCTCTGATGGCAGCCTCACTGTCCTCCTTCTCTCCCCTCCTGTCTGCTTCCCTGGGCCGCTTCCCCTGTGGCCCCTTGCATCCGCTAGGCCCTTACCTTCAGGGCCTGCAGCCTGGCAGGCTATGGTCTAGAGCTCCCTTTTGCTTCCTGAGCCTGGCCAGCACTGCGCTGTCCGGGGTGCTAGTCTCCCACCTTTGGAGACTGACCTTCCCTCTCAAAGGCCTGGGATAGACTGACTGCTCCCTTCCTGGGCAGCCTTCTTATAGGGCTGAGCCTGGCCCTGATTGGCTGTTTCCAAACTGGGCCCTGATTGGCTCACAATAAGCCCTTCTTTAATTGGCTCCCTGTCTGTGAAGGTGCCCTGGCCTGCCGCAGCCCACATTTTCAGGGAGTGGGGCAGGTGCTCCACTACAGTGATGCTTTGAGCAGCCCAGCCTGATCTTCTCCTCCTCCTGTGTGGTTATCCAAATTCTATTCTGCAAGGATCTCTCTCTCTGTGTTTTTCTCTTTGACTATTTTTTTTTCTTTTCTACTACCTCTATCATTGCTATATTGCAGAAATCTGGAAGGAATGCCACAGATACTAAGTCTTGGAATTTTTCTGACCTAAGAAGTTGCCTTTTATCCCTGCCTCTAATCCAGTGTTTCTCAAACTGGGGTTGCTGCTTGTGTAGGGAAAGCCCCTGCTGGGTCGGGCCGGTTTGTTTACCTGTCCCATCTGCAGGTCCGGCTGATCACGGCTCCCACTGGCCACAGTTCGGTGCTCTGGGCCAATGGGAGCTGCTGGAAGGGGTGCAGGCCGAGGGACATGCTGACCGCCGCTTCCAGCAGCTCCCATTGGCCTGCAGCGGTGAACCACAACCAGTGGGAGCCGCGATTGGCCAGACCTGCGGACAGGGCAAGTAAACAAATCAGCCCCGCCTGCCAGGGGCATTCCTTACACAAGCAGCGAACCCAGTTTGAGAAACACTGCTCTAATCTCAAGTATACCTTGGTTCTGAGGAGCTTTTCATTCAGTGTTCAGGTGTAAATCAAAATTAATATTGTCTATTTAGAGAACTTCAAAAGATTTGGGTCATCTAATCAATCTAGGCGCATGCTTTGTTTCTAGAGTGTGTGTTTATTATTTGTTTTAAATCTCCAGCATATTTTCTGCCTTGTCAGAGGAGATTTCTGATTTTTTTTAAACAGGTATGTTATGCTGATACACCTTTTCCAAAATGTTCGGCTTTCAGTTGCATATAATATTGGGTCTGTCAAGATACATATATGGCCCCCATCACTACAATTTCTGAGCATCTCTTCAACGCTCAGCAGTGTATTATTTTGAGAGAGTAGTTTCCAGTGTTTTCTCTATTAAGTTTTAATTTGAGATTAAATCAAGTTTACATATACTGGATGAATCACTTACCTCAGCTGCTAATAGTGCACGAATTTTAGATATCACTAATCACAGTAAGGGTAGTTTATGGCTCTTCCAGACATTAGTATTGCACATCATTTTAGTGGATCTTATATTTGAACCACCAATCTCTGATTAAAATTACTTTTGACTATTTATGTTCAACATTTTTGCATAGTAACTCTCTCCTGGTCCATATTTCTTGTTTGATATAATATACTAGTTACACTGATCATAACACTGCTGAATTTTTAGGCTTTGCAAGCCTTCACCTCTGCTGCTAAATTGCTGGTGAGTTAGGCTTCTGAGACATTGACAGTTAAAAAGACTTATTGAATGGCATGAAAATCATATGGTAAAATAAGTAGGTAGAGATGAGAGAGGCTTGGTCACTATTGCCAAGAACTGATCTTTTAGTAGAGTGACTGACATTTAGGTTCCAGCCTTATGAACTTCAATCAAAGAGATGATCTTAAGCTGTCAGACCAAGGACTTGGATAAATAACCTAGCACAGGGGTGGTGAGCCTGAGACAGAGCCAGAATTTACCAATGAACATTGCCAAAGGGCCACAGTAATATGTCAGTAGCCCCCCATCAGCTCCCAGCACCTCCCACCCAACAGCAGCCCTGCCGATCAGCGCCACCTCCTCCCTCCCCACACTTCCCGATCAGCAGTTTTGTGGTGTGCAGGAGGCTGTGGGAGGGGCAGGGGGAGGAGCGAGGGGACGGGACGCTCAAGGGAGGGCGTGGGAAGGGGTGAAGTGGGGGCAGGGCCTGTGGCAGAGCCAGGAATTGAGCAGCGAGTACCCCTTGTCACATTGGAAAGTTGTCACCTGTAGCTCCAGCCCTGGAGTCAGTGCCTATTCAAGGAGCCACATATTGATTTCTGAAGAGCCGCATGTGGCTCCAGAGCCACAGGTTGGCCGCCCCTGACCTAGCATATGCTATTCTTCAAATATTTTTGATACTGAGAGGTTGAAACTGTTGCCACTCATACACTCTGAATCAGAGAGATAGTAAAGTTCTGTTATATGTACTTAAGGGAACTCTAAATAGATTTGGGCATATTGGAATGTTATCATTAGGCTGGTTTACTGCCTTGTACTTGCAGAGGCTATTGCCAAAATAGTATTTTGGTAATGTAGTACATAATCCTGAAAGGATCAGAAAAGACAGTCAAAATCTTTATAAATTACATTTTCAACTAGTCAAAATCCTGACAGTATACCCCATTAATTATATTCCCCCTTTCAGTCATCCTGCCATCCCACCTTTCTTTTCATATCCCTGCAATGAGGGATCTGCCAGGCTTCTCTGACATTGTTCCAATATGATCTTTGGGGAAATAAATAGCTGTGAAGTGCTGTGTGTCAACGCACACAACATAGAGCAGTGATGCAGTGTTAGTGATGTTGAATGTAAGGATTTTGATCAAGTTCCAGTCTACTGGGTTTCTTAAATAATGCACTCTGTGTTTGTCACACACTGTGCTTCAATAATGCAGTTTTCATTTACCCTGCCTGACCCCAATTAGAACACATATAAAGAAGCTATTCTCTTGAGGCAGTGGCTGAATGCATCTGAGCCTGTCTGAGTGAGGTTTGTAGAATGTTGCTATATCCATTCTTTCTGGATTCCTTTGTCTTCCTCTCCCTTATAATCTTGTCAGATGTATCCACTTAATGTGTTAGTGGGTGGGTGAGCATGTGGCTTCAGCAGAGGCATAGTACCATCACTCCACAAGCTTTAGTTTTTTCCAGCCAAAAACAGAAATCTGACCCTAAGCAAAGTCTTGAGGAGGTCTCTCACGCCCTGATTTAGTACATTAATAAGTTAATTTGGTTGGCTGTTCATTAAGATATTTTTAAATTTTTGCTTGAAATAAGTGTTACTTCACCATAATGAAGGACTTCATTTGTCATAAAAGAAAATACCTTATGTATGCCATTAGCATGGGAGAGAAGTTTATTCGATTGCAATCTTAACGAAAATGTCACTGTCTCTGGGGAGTAGGCTGACACCATAGTGCTGCTGACAGAACTCTCTTGTTGGTGCTAAAGAATATGATAATAAATAATCCCAGATTGTGCATTAACAGGATATGGGTGGATGTTTGTGGTGTTTTGTGAGCCGTCAGCTTCCTGAGACATGCACCAATAACCTACAAATGGGTGTCCTGGTATGGTTTGATACTGTTAAAATATGGCTTCTTAGTTTTCAGTTTAATTTTATCAAACTTGTTTGTTCTAGCTTTCTAAGGCCATTTTTTCCCCACCAGTGTATGAAACAGATCTGTGACAGGGCATATTATGTTTCTCCTTTGAGCGATTGTCCGTAAGTACATTCCACTAATGATGCACATGTGCCCTGTGTGCTCAAATTGAGAGTCTTTTTGTCAGCAGTGTCTGTATGATCACATATGTGCCCTGAGTGTTCTCTGTGGCTTGTGTCAAGGACATGAAAAGGTAGAGTGCAACAACCACCACTCAGTTCTTCTTCCTATCTCTTGGCTTCAAGAGGGAACAGCTTGCAGTCTGTGGTTCATGAACTGCTAGCACCTTTTTCAAACTTGTATATAGCTAGGCTTGGAAAGATTAGTTTTTTATCAATAAATGTCGGTAAATTTCAATTTCACTATACACACTCAAACTGATGAAAAATATTTCCATCAGTAATAATAGAAATGTGCAGATATGCGGAGTAAGAAAAAATGCTGCTTGAGAACTTACTAGAGTTTGATTTAAGGATATTTACTTAGTATATTTTGACATATGATGTTGACAGTTTGTGTTTAAACAGTGTTGAAGCTTTGACTTTTTGAATCTCAACATCTACTGTCATTGAATAATTATCTGGCCTCCCTATTGTCTTATTCCTCCACTCCCAATATTTTCTTGCAACTATGAACGTTTAATTAGACTCAAATAAAAAGAAATGCTTAAAACCCAGAATTTTGCACAACTGTGAACATTTAAATTGATAAAAATTGAAAAAATAGTTAAACATAGATATTAAATCCATTGAAATTATAAAAAATAAAAATTGAATTCTGCCAAGCGTATCCATAGAATCATTATGATCGTGTAGTTTAGTTAGTTGCCTGTTGGTGCTTTATTTTTCCAAAATTAAAATTCTGCTGCCACCATGATAGCCTCAGTCCAGTATCCTAGATTCAAATACTGCCCCTCATGTGAGGGTGCTGTGCCCATCATTAATGGGCCTAATATTAATTGGGCCTAATATCTGACATCCCAGTTTTAGCTTGTCAGCTATAATTTTCAGCTTCAAATATTCTGTCTTTAACAAGCATAATTTTAATGCAGTCCTTGAATCACATTAACTTGATTTTTGTTTTTTGTTTTTTGTTGTTGTTTTAGATTCAGGTATTTTAACTCCCTTTCATACCTTTTCCCATTAACATTTGTTATAGATTATTGTAATGTCTTAAGAACTTTTACATACTTTTTGTAGTTGAACTCACAATTTGGGTAAATTTGTAGGCCCAGTTGTGACAATAGACCCACAGGAATGCTTAAACTCTTGCATCTCTTCTCTGATCCAAAACAATAGTGACAGTTGCCTCAGTCTAGGGGAGAAGCATGCCTGGGTGATCTACAGGCACAAGGCCTTTGGACCACACAATAACATGAATGCACATCAGCGTGCTTGAACCTGGGCCACTGCATAGTATTTGCGAGTCCTTTCTGCATCACATTTGAGGATAGTCTGTCCAAATAATAATGGACAATACAACCACTTTGTTCTGCATCAATAAACAGGGTGGGGCAAGATCTTCCTCACTATGTTGAGATGTGGTTAGACTGTTGGTATCTGATGCACCAGTTCCAATCTCCCTCTCAGCAGTGTGCTTACGTGGTCTACAAAACAGCACAGCAGATAATCTGAGTAAACATTTCTCATCCAGTTACAAGTGGGAGATCAAGGACTCTATCCTCCAGGATATATCTTTGAATTATGGTTGTCTATGGATAGACACATTTGTGACACAAAACAAGAAGTGTCAGATTTTCTGCTGGGGGTAGGGGAACCCAGACTTCCTGCTTGATACCCTCTTAATCTCTTGGTCAGGAATCCTGATATACATTTACCCACTGGTCCTACTGATTCCCAGAGTGCTTTGCAAGATCAGAGAGGACTCAGCCAAACTAATATCAATAGCTCTCTGTGTGATCAAGCAGGTTTGGTTCTCAGACATTCTGTTGACCTGCCAGCCAAGGACCTTGCCTCTCTTTCTGGACCTGCTATCACAGAATGAAGGGAAGGGAAGATTATGCATCCAGATCTGTAGTTCCTTCATCTCACATCTTGCCACTGGATGCATATCAAAGGTAGAGCAATCATGCTCCTTGTCTTTCTGGAATATCTTAGTGAACACTAGGAAAGAGCCTTTAAGATAAACTTACCTGGTGAAATGGACGATGTTTTCCTGTTGGTGTCTCCAAAAGTCCCTGTCTTTGCAAGAAGCTTCTGCATCCGAGATCTTAGAGTCAGACTATGTGCTTGACTTGAAACATCATGTTTAAATAACCTGTCATTTAGCTCCATCAAGTTCACCTTGTGGCTATTTCTGTTCATCCTCCAGTGAATGGACACACAATTTTTCTCATCTAGCTGTGATCAGATTTTTGAAAAGTCTTGCTAAGGTGTTCTCACCTATTAAAGAGCCAATCCCACCAAGGCACTGTAACTTGGTTTTCTTGGCACTGAGAAGCCTACTCTCCGAACTGACAGTGTTGTGTTCACCATTACACTTATCAATGAAAACATCATTCTAGATGGCTGTTGCCTCTCTGGATGTCAGAGAAATCAAAGGTTTAACTCCTTGTATACCATCTTTTATCCAGAGAAGGTATATCTGAGGACACCTTCTAAGTTCCTGCCAAAGGTAATCCCAAAGTTTCATCTGAACCAGCAAATTGGCTACGCTGCACTCTGTGAACGTCAGGCATGCCCTGACATTTTATCTGAAAAGAACAAACCCTTTTAGATCTTTGCTGGGATTTCTTTGTCTCCATCACAGAGAAGATGAGAGTCAAAACCATCTCATCTCAGAAACTATGGAGGTGGACTTTTGATAGTGTGAGACCTGGTTATGAGGTGGGCAAAGTAAACCTTCCTGCCACACTGAGTTTTCTCTCCCTCAGCAGCATCACTGAAGAATACATATATTTTGGATGTTACATATAAAGCAGCTACTTGGGGTTTGGTCACACGTTTATGACACATTCAGTTATTACTGAAACCTTACAATCAGATACTGCATTTGGCAAGGCTGTCTTTCCAATCTTCATTCTCTTAAGATTCTGAGATCTCCCCTCCATTGCAGTGATCCACTGCTTAGGAGTCTGCACTAGTGGAAACTGCACATGGACAACGCGGGTCAATGAACTCCATTTACTGTACTTGTAAGTAATTTTCCTATGTGGAATGTGTGGTAGATGGCCATATCAAAAAACCCCAGAGTTTCTGGCTAGGACTCTGAGCTGAGACCCGAACAGCTGAAGCACATTATCCTCCAAGGAAATCAGCCTGGAGCATACATCAAAGAGGAAGAGGAGATCAGGAGTTGGATGCTGGGTGTGGATGCAAAGCCAAATAGATTCATCGAAGGCTTGTCTAGAGGAACAATTAGTGTGCTGCAAGCTGGGATGTACATTTACCTCATGCTAGCCTGCTCACTAGCTGTCAATATGGACCCTGCTGCTGTACGCTAAAATTTCCCTAGTGTGCTTTGATTTTCCGCTTCCTTCTTCAAGGGCTTCTTGTAAACCTTCCAGCTCTCCTCCCTTTGACAGGGGTGTGTCTCTCCCATGTCTCCTTCCACTGTACAAAGCTCTTCTATTTCAGGTGCACTGTTTGCACCCCATGGCAGGAGCTCTGTGTGCCTCCCTATTTCTTCCTCCCCAATATCACGAACTGATATTCACCCTCCCCATGCCAAGGACTCTGTGAGCTCTTTTACTTCCTGCCGTTCTTATTCCTTTTTTCTGTCTGGGATAGAACTCATTTAGGATGTCAGTATTTTAAACTCTGTTGGGAGGATCAGCAGATCTGAGATGCAGGATATTGTTATGCTGTAAGGTGTTAATGGCTGCCATCAACTGGTTCTTTGATCTATAAACAGTTAGTTACAGAGGTGGTTGAAACTGCTGGGTGTGCTAACCAGATGCAGAGGACTTTGCGTATTCTCTGTTTCCCCACTCTGGTTTTCAGATTTTCATTAAAATCAATAATATTCTGCCCACTGTTGCCTGGAAAGTTTCATGAAAAATTGGAATAGATTGGATGTGGTGTCAAAATTTATCATGTTTATATCCTACAGACAGAAATGCTGCCAAGCTGAGTGTAGAACCTCACTTCACTGGGCCAACCAGTCCACACAGCTGCAACCCTCTATCTGTGTACTATTAGGTCTTTACTGCCAAAGGTCAGTGGAGCTGTGGAGAAATCTTCTAGATTAGTTGATTTTTTTTTTTTTTTTTTCGCTTGAGAGAAACACAGATTACTTAAGAGGCTTGTCCAAGAGCTTCTGATTTTGGACTGTGTTGGATCAATGTATTTTCCCAAAAAGCCTAGCCATCAGCACTCCTTAACAGTAAAGGCTGGGAGAACGTGTTCCCCTACTTGGACAATTGACAGATCAAGTAATACAAATAAATAGTAGTACTAGTAAGGACAGTACATTGTAGAATGTCAAAACATCGATCTTCTTGGAGTTCCTAGGGTTCATGATAAATGACTCAGTCTCTGACTTTTATCTCCAACAGAATCGATGACTCCAATATGTAAAATGATTATTGTGGACGTAAGAAATTTTATTCTGATTATATGGTCCCAGCTCTGAACCGTTAGAAGTTGTTGCACAGTTGTGTCATCAAAAAAGGGCCAATCAGCCAATGAAAATGTATCTTAGGACTACTGGTGTTTACATCATGTTTTGATAACACTTAACCCTTCTCTTTTGCTGATATTTTTGAAGAGCTCAAGAAATATTGCAATACTGTTAGTTTTAGGAACTGGTAAAATTGGCCTATGCTTCAAATGTTGGAAAGTGCATGCTCAGTGTAAACAAGCAAAGAAATGGTTTTTTTTTATGGAAAGCTTCCCTGGGAGATAAATTAGAATAAAAACTGTATGATAAAAATTGAACTATCCTCTTCTAGCTTAGTTTAGGTTTGTAGATAACAGTACATAGAAACATAGCTTTCTGGCCAGTAAGATTTTATTTTTTATGGCCGTCGATTAATTGCAGTTAACTCACGTGATTAACTCAAAAAAAAATGAATCACCATTAATCACACTGTTAAACAATAGAATACCAGTTGAAATTTAATAAATATTTTTGGATGTTCTTCTACATTTTCAAAAATATTGATTTCTGTTACAACACAGAATACAAAGTGTAAGTGCTCACTTTATATTATTTTTTATTACAAATATTTGCACTGTAAAAATGATAAAAGAAATAGTATTTTTCAGTTCACCTCATACAAGTACTGTAGTACAATCTCTTTATCGTGAAAGTGCAATTTACAAATGTAGATTTTTTTGTTGTTACATAGTTATGTAACACTTCAGAACCTACAAGTCCACCCAGTCCTACTTCTTGTTCAGCCAACTGATAAGACAAACAAGTTTGTTTACATTGATGGGAGATACTGCTGCCTGCTTCTTATTTACAAGGTTGCCTGAAAGTGAGAACGGGCATTCGCATGTCACTTTTGTAGCCAGCATTGCAAGGTATTAACATGCCAGATATGCTAAACTTTCATATATGCCTTCATGCTTCGTCCACCGTTCCAGAGGACATACTTCCATACTGATGATGCTCATTAAAAAAAAATGCATTAATTTAAATTTGTGACTGAACTCGTGGGGGAGAATTGTATTCCTCTTGCTTTGTTTTACCCGCATTATGCCATATATTTCATGTTATAATAGTCTCAGATGATGACCCAGCACATGTTCATTTTAAGAACACTTTCACAGTAGATTTGATAAAATGGTACCTTCTTTGCAATCTGAGATTTCTAAAAATAGCTATCGCGCTTGACCCAAGGTTTAAGAATCTTGAAGTGCCTTCCAAAATCTGAGAGGGATGAGGTGTGGAGTATGCTTTCAGAAATCTTAAAAGAGCAATACTCCAATGCGGAAATTACAGAACCTGAACCACCAAAAAAGAAAATCTACCTTCTGCTGGTGGCATCTGACTCAGATGATGAAAATGGACATGTGTCAATCTGCTCTGTTTTGGATCGTTATGAAGAAGACTGTCTCTCATCAGCATGAACATGGTGGTTGAAGCATGAAGGGACGTATGAATCTTCAGTGCATCTGGTATGTAAATATCTTGCAACACTGGCTACCACAGTGCCATGCAAATGTCTGTTCTCACTTTCAAGTGACATTGTAAACAAGAAGTGGGCGGCATTATTTCCTGCAAATTGTAACCAAACTTGTTTATCTGAGTGATTGGCTGAAGTAGGACTGAGTGGACTTGTAGGCTCTAAAGTTTTACATGGTTTTATTTTTGAATACAGGGGTTTTTTGTTTTTTTTTTTTACGTAATTCTACATGGACCTAGAGGTCACAGTGGATGAGAAGCTGGATATGAGTCAACAGTGTGCCCTTGTTGCCAAGAAGGCTAACTTCATTTTGGGCTGTATAAATAGGGGCATTGCCCGCAGATCGAGGGATATGATCACTCCCTTCTATTTGACATTGGTGAGGCCTCATCTGGAGTACTGTGTCCAGTTTTGGGCCCCACACTACAAGAAGGATGTGGAAAAATTGGAAAGAGTCCAGCAGAGGGCAACCAAAATGATTAGGGGGCTGGCAGCACATGATTGTGATGGAGGGCTTGGAGGGAACTGTGTATTGTTTAGATCGTGCGAGAGAGAAGATAAGGGTGGATTGAATAGCTTGCTTCAATCTAGCCTGCAAAGGGGGAGTCCAAAGATGGATTGATCACGTGACTGTTCTCAGTGAGTTGGAGCCAATGACAAAACAAGGAGTAATGGTCTCACATTGCAGCCTGAGGGAGGTTTAGGTTGGATATTAGGAAAAACTTTTTTGCACTAGGGGGGTGGTGAAGCACTGGAATACGGGTACCTAGGAAGATGTGGAATCTCTTCCTTAGCAGGATTTTTTAAGGTCAGGGTTGACCAAGCCTGGTGAGATATGATTTGGTTGGGGATTTGTCTTGACTTTGAGCAGAGAGAGTAGGTATTTAAATTGACCTCTCCTGAGGTCCTTCAACTATAGTCTCGTTGATGTTTGTAAGTTTCAACTTTTTCATGAATAAAGCAGTGCACTACAATACTTGTATTAGGTGATAAAGAAATATGATTTCTTGTTTTTTTACAGTGCAAATATTTGAGTCTAAAATAGGTTCTGTCAATTAACTATGTTGAACAACCTAGTGATCTAACCGACAGCACAATTATGAATATATTCTCTATTAATACACAGTTATCGCAGACTCTATGGAATGCTTACGAGGGCAGCATGAAGCTTGCTCAAATAAACCTTTTGGTCGAGGTTACTAAGTAAACTACAATTCGGCATTACCAGTGATAGCGAGGAACGAGGATGGCTAGAAGTGAAGTTGTTCTATTCCTAGATTTCTCAAGGTAAAACATTTTGTTGCTGATTCCTTATTCAAACGTGGATGTTCATCATTTGTGGCGGCTTCAGAGTGTACTGTCTCGTGCTTTCTTGTTTGTTTCTTTTTACAATTGTATATTATAGTATCCCCAAAAATAACATTTAATTTATTTAGTTGTCCTCAAACACTGTGAAAGTGCACAATGATCTTCCTTTGTAGTGATAATCATAAACTATTAATGTAGAAGTTGCTAAAAGCGGAAGATGGAAGGTTTTGGCAGCTGAATTAGGTAGACAGTTGGAGTTTTATGCACCTGTGAGTTGAAGGACAGGTGGACACAGATTGCGTTACAGGCTTATGTTCTTACCTCATTGGAAAGGTTTTTCATTCACAACCATTAGGGGCTTTGTATTTCAGGGTGTTTAAGTATAGACATATTAACCTACCTTTCGGATGGTAACTATGCCATTTGGTTTACAATTAGTGGTCGCTAATCTTGAGTCTTATTCAAAGAGATTATGGCCATTGCATTTTGGTACCAAATATCATGTATTCCAGTTAAAATTTATTTGCAGTCTAAAAGTGTGTTAGAGCGAAAGTTGGTGTTATTGATTAGTCATGTTGATCTGCATTTGGCTCATTCACTTGAAAGATTTATCAGGTACTTAGCTTTACTTCAAGGAAATTTTAATATGAACAGTGTTATTACTAGGGTCCTATCAAATTCACATCCTTGTTGGTCAGTTCTTGTCATAGGATTTTAAAATTTGTTAATTTCATGTTTTCAGCTAGCTGAAACTCTGAAAATTTAAATTGGTGTTGTAATGTGTAGGGTTACTGACCCAAAAAGGAAGATAGTGGATGTGTCGCAAGTGTTATTGCTCGGTGGATAGCCAGTATTGCTAACTCAACTTAATTTGCTGCTGTCTAGGCGGCCAGGAATGCTAGCTACCTTCGGAGCTGGTAGTCCGGTGACAATGACCAAAGAACTTTGTCCACTCTCGGCCCCTTGACTTTTGAATAGCAGATGCGCAGAAGTATAGAGTGGCAATACAATGACCTTTCTTAATACCTTTTTAAACCACCTCTCCCCCGCACTTCTTTTGGTCAGGCCCCAGTTTGCGAAAGGCTGGTCTCTCCTTAGTGAAATTCTTGTGTGTTTGTATCCTATAGCAGTATAAGTCTGTCGACTGAGGTGTTTGTTTTCATGCTGTTGAATTTGGTGTAGGGCCTTGTCAAGATAGCTAAGGTTAATGGTTTTCTTTACTGTAAAGGGTTAACAAAGAGAACCAACACCTGACCAGAGCGACCAATCAGGAAAACTGGATTTTAAAAGCTCATGGGAGCGAATGTTTTGACTCTGAGTCTTGATCTGTCTCTCGTCTATGAGAGCTTCTTTCTATCTTTCAAGCTTCTAAATCTTCAGTTTCAAAGTTGTGAGTACAAAAGTAGCAAACAATAGGCTTTTATATGTTTTGTTTGTATTTACATGTGTGTAGTTTGCTGGAATGTTTTAAATTGTATCTCTTTTTGAATAAGGCTGTTTATTCATGTTTTCTTTTAGCAATTGATCTGTATTATTGTCATCTTGATACAGAGACTTTTGATTCTTTTTTCTTTTTTTTTTATAAAAGCCTTTCTTGTTAAAACCTGTTTGATTTTCTTCTGGTTAAGGCTAAGGAGAAGGAGGGGGAAATCTCTTTGTGTTAGCTTGACTAGGTTTGAATCTGCATAGCCTCAGGGGGGGAGGTAAATTGCCGTCTCTGTGTTGCATTCAAGGAGTTAAGTACAGTATCGCCAGGATAACCCAGGGAGGGGGAGCTGGGAATGAGATAAAGAGGAGACAAGGGGAAGGGGTTTACTTCCCTTTGTGGTAAGACTCAGGGCTTCTGAGTCTTGGGGTCTGCCAGAGAAGGTTTTGGGAGACCAGAGAGGGAGCCAAGTCCTGGAAATCACTTGGCTGGCATTAAATCTGTTGAAAAGAGACCTCTTGCCCATAGAATTAGTCCTATCAAAACAGTTTTGAGGTATTCTATACATGTGGAGAAACTTCTATTGCTGTTGGCCATAAAATAGACAACTTATGTTGCCACTGTCAAATACAGTGGCAGCACCAAATGTATCTGCAGCAATATAAAGATATCTCATGTATAGCTCTATGGTTGTACGTATTGGTGAGGTTGCATTTCATGCAAATTAATGATGCTGCATTAAATGCAGTCAGGATCCAGAGTGAACAGAGTTCAGCACTCAAAGGTTCATTATCATTAAGACTAAGATTTTTGTCGTGGTTATTTTTAGCAAAAGTCACGCAGTAGCTTAGCTAGGTGGGGGAGCACTCGGTGCTTCCCAGCACATCTGGGTCGTTGGGCTCCTCTGTGTGCATCTTGCGGCGGCAGCTCCTGCTCTCCCTGCCCTCCTTTTGTGGCAGCCAGTTGATGCTCCTCCCTGTGCCCTCTGGGGGGTGCCTGCTACCTTGTGCCTCCAGCACAGATTTCCCACAGGCAGCTCCAGGTCTTCAGCAGCAATTCGGCGGTGGGTAATTCAGCATGGCGAGTTCTTAGTGACTTCCATGACCTCCGTGATGTAAATGTAGCCTTAATTATTATACCTGTGATGATAAATTGTAATTGAAATATGGTATTCAATCAGGATTGGTAGCAGTATTGATATAAACTGTAAAACTGCTTGCTTCATAACACCTTAATTTCACAGTTTAGTAATTTTAGGCAGACATGGTTGGTGTCTGTCCAGTAGCAATTTCTATTTTCAATTTTGAGCAAAATACTTTCTGCTGTTTTCGGGTTATTGGGACAGTGAATGGAATACTTTCCCCATTGTAAAGAAATTTGAACTACACCTTTTTGAACAGGGCAGACAGCAAAACTAAAGACTCAAACCGGGCATGGGCATGTTACTTAGTAAGGATAATTTACTTTGCTTCGTGTGTTGGAGGGGGAAGAATAAAGATTTAAGTTAATGAAAAATCACTGAGAATGCTCAGTGGGCATCTAATTTGAGAAGAATTTAATGGAGCGCTGCCCTTCTTATGACATTATTACATGTTCTGTCTGCTCAGCCCTGACCTGTTTAATCCTTGTCTACATTATGGACCTTTATTTAAAAAAAAAAAAAAAAAAAAGTCCATTGTTTGTAACGTTGGAGCCTGATACAAATGAGACTCTGGCTCTTGCATCCATTTTCAGCATAGCTTCAGTATGACCTTTTCTAATGGGGGTTAGAGAATTTACTGGCATTACTCTATGGGTGTAATAATACCAGATTAAATCACTGTGGGGGATACTCCTGAATAAAAGTAGCCTTCATTCATTTTATCTTAATTCACTTGAATTAAAAGTAGTCTTAATTTTGTTTAATTTATTCTGAGCAAGAGCATCCACACAGGGACTTACTCCTGTTTGAATTCATGCTTTTTGTTAATCCAGACTAATTTTCCAGTGTAGACAAAGCCTTAGACTTGTTTAGAGTAGGTTTAACTGACACAGCTGAAAGCAAAAAGCTCTATGCTAGGGTCTCAAGGTTGCTTGTACAAGTACAGTTGAAAACATTTTAGCAGTGGTAGAAAATTTTTGTAAAAGGTTCCTAATGTAGACAAGGCTACTGGGGCTGTTGAAAAGACCAGTTGAATCAGACCGGAGATTGTAACAAACTTTTAAAAACACACATACAATTACTTACCAAGAAAACCAGTCTCACAAATTGGGAAAGGATGAAATTATGGATGTGGGTGGAAAAAAACTCCCGTTATATGATTTGAGGGTCTATGTCTTCACAATTTTTGCTGATTTGTGCAAATTCTTAATCCTGGGGGCATTCTGTGCCAAAAAAATAAAGATTCTACGCACAATATTTTAAAATTCTGGAAGTTTTATTTGTCAATAAATAAATGGAGGCTCCAGCATGGCAATGGCGAGCACATGCAACTGATTGTATGAAGGTGGGAGATCACACTGCAGCCTCCCTATCCCGGGACACAGACTCAGTGGTGAGGCTGCAGCCGACCATGACACAGCACAAGGCCTGGGCCTGCCCCAGAAACACCCTGGAGCCCTGTCCCTCTACACTCGGCGCACCAGGTGTGGGGCAGACAGGCTCAACCAGGCAGGATCCAAATGTGGAAGGGCTCAGTGTAGGGGAGGATCCAGGGGTGGGGTGGGAGGATTCTGTGTGGGACAGTCTGGGTGCAGGCAGCTCAGTGAGGAGGTTATGTGTGGGGGGGGTCTGGATGGACTGAGGCTTGTTGGAGGCCGGGGGGGGGG
>NC_133772.1:88190803-88343930 GCF_003597395.2 Chelonoidis abingdonii
ACCCACCCACCCCAGGCATAATATACATGATGTCCAACAGTGTAGGAACCGTAACTTCTAAATTTTTATTTTAACTTCTTTAATTTCCCCCATTTTTTGTGTGTGACTTTTAATTGTGCACTTTAAAGTTGCATTTAAATGCAATTTTTTTTTTGCATTTAATGGTGACTTATAGCTATTTCAAACTCCCAGTGTGTTCTGATTGCTACAGAATATAACTTTTGTTTTCGGCTCTTTGCTCCTTTAAAATGGTTTCTGTCCATTAAATATCGTTTTAGAGCTAGACTTGGGTTAGTTCTAGGTAGAGTTGGCTGAAACCCATTTTAAAAAAAAGGGGGGAGGGGACAGATTTTTATAGTCAAATGCCTGTTAACTGGAAATTTTCTAAGTTTAGTTTTTCTACATCAGAATGGCCTAGCTCAAGTCTGTTAGATTAGGAATACAACTAATGCTTATGGGGCCCTTGCATTAATTAATGACATCTGATGTGCTGCTATTTGTTTCTCTAGCCTCAGGTTAAATGGAATCTACCTCTGGGAGCTGTATGATCTGTACTGACAGAGACTCATTATAGCAGCTCCACCACATCTGGAGATTGCAATGAGTGGGGGAGGGGAGCAGCCAGACATCCTCAGTGTGGGTGTCTTGGTCAAAGAAAGATGGAAAGTGGTGAGTATGTCTTGCTTTCATTTCTTCAATTATTTAAAAAACAAACAAACTTTGAGGTGGTTTTTGTTTAGTACCAAAATGTATATTTATCTGCCTGTACCAAATTCCTCCGAAGTCTGATTTCCCTTCCCTTTTATTGGACTTCTTCACTAATGCTTACACTGCACTATCACAAAGCCCCAGTCTCTAATGGAAAATGCATTGAATTACCTGTTTTCATTTTAAAATGAAGTTCAGTTTTGCATGGCTTTAAGAGGTTTTCACTGGTTGATTAGGATCTGAAAAAACTTTTTTAAACCCAACTGCAAAAAAACATTTATGACGAAAGGGCCAGATTCTGATCTCAGTTAAAAAGGTTTAAATCCTGAGTGAACTCGGTTACCTCCATTGTTTTAGCGCAGTTTTAAAATGGTCACTGAGCACAGAAGGTGATAATAAATTTATAGTTATTTCAAATCCATCATGGAAAAGTATTTCCAACAATCTGTGTCTAGTCCACACTGACTAGGAAAGGTACCTTAAATCTCAGTAAGGCTGATTCTGGTTTTATAACCAAGTTCTGTCTAACATGGATTGTTAACCCAGTATAAATGGGGCCTAAAGGCTTGGCTACATTGGCACTTTACAGCGCTGCAACTTTCGCGCTCCGGGATGTGAAAAAACACCCCCCTGAGCGCTGCAAGATGCAGCGCTGTAAAGCGTCAGTGTAATCAGGGCGGCAGCGCTGGGAGCGCGGCTCCCAGCGCTGCACGCTACACCCATAAAGGATGTGGTTTACATGCAGCGCTGGGAGACCTCTCTCCCAGTGCTGCCGCTCTGACCACACTCACAATTTCTAGTGTAGCCAAGGCCTAAGGCACAACCTTTGGAAAGCAAATACATTTGTATTTGTAAAGAAGTATTGTTAAGAAAGAGAGCAATTTAATGTAGGTAGAAACTCTAGCAATAGTTTTAAATCTGATCATATTCTATAAAAGAGTATGTCCTGCCTCAGTTTTCCCCTTGGTGAGGCAACAATGAGGTCACTTCAATTGTCTGGTCAAAGAGAAGCCAAATGCTGGACTTTTCAGCGGTATATCTCCCTTTAATAAAGCCTTCTGAAAGGAACACTTTTATGATGGTTTTATAAGGTCTTATTTCAAAGCTCAGACAAAACTTAACAGTCTCGAAACAAAAGTATCTAGGCTCTAGCAGCAGCTCCTTCTGCTGTAAGGCATCAGGCTTCTCCACTTCCTAGAGCAGTGGTTTTCAAACTTTTTTTTCTGGGGACCCTGTTGAAGAAAATTGTTGATGCCTCTCGTCCAACGGAGCTGGGGATGAGGGGCTTGGGGTGTGTATGTGGGGGCTCAGGGCTGGCACAGAGGGATGGGGTGCAGGGGTGAGGGCTGCAGGGTGGGGCTGGGAATGAGGGGTTCAGGGTGTGGGCTGGGGCTCTTGGCAGGGGGTTGGGGTGCGGGAGGGAGTCAGGGCTCTAGGCTGGGGGTGTAGGCTCTGGGGTGGGGCTGTGGATGATGGATTTGGGGTGCAGGAAGAGGTTCTGGGTTTGGGGGGCTCAGGGCTGGGGATTAGGGTGCAGGGTTGGGGCACGGACTTACCTCTGGCAGCTCCTGGTCAGCAGCGCAGCTGGGGTGCAGAGGCAGGCTTCCTGCCTATCCTGGCACCACAGACTGCAGTGTGCCCCAGAAGCGGCCAACAGCAGGTCTGGCTCCTAGGTGAAGCCCGTGCAAGTGGCTTTGCACGACTCTTGCTCACATGCACTGCCCCCCTCCCAGTTCCCATTACCTGGTGGTTCCTGGCCCATGGGAGTGCAGAACCAGGGCCCGGGCAGTGCGTGGAGCCCTCTGGCCCCCCTGCCTAGAAGCTGGACCCACTCTTGGTCGCTTCCAGGGCTCAGAGTGGTGTCGAAACAGGTAGGCACTAGCCTGTCTTAGCTGGACAGCACCACCGATGGGACTTTTAACATCCCGGTCAGCAGTGCTGACCAGAGCGACCCAGTGCCTGACATGCTGGTTGTGACCCGAAGTTAGAAAAACACTGTCCTAGAGAGGTTTTGCAGTATTTCCCCTGCTTGTTTAGGGTCTCTCACAGGCCACCCGACCTAGAGAGTTTTGTAATCTGCTCACTATCCCTGCTTTTGGAGCACAGTTTCTGCCTGGCTTAATCTCCGTAAGAGCTCCTCTCCTCCAGAGCTTCCTTTCTTCTGAGGAGCCTTGTCTACAGCGGAGTGCTCCCAAGCCTTTGATTAGGCCCAGGAGCTCCTTACTTAACTGCCTTCAAGCTACTTAGTTAATGATCCCCAGGTGAAGCTGGGTTGGATCTGTCCCTTCAGCCTGCCACAGGTAGGCTGGGCCTCTAACCTACCTCTTAAAGGCCAGTCCTGTGACACAGATATAATTATGACTTCAGGACTGCCTAAAGCCCTAAAGTTTCTTGTGGGCAACTCCTCCTTGTAGTTGCTAATATTCATGTTTTGGGGTAGGAAATTCAGCTAATTAACTGTCCGCACTCAGGATTTCCCTGCGAAATGTGCCAGTGAAAAAGGCAGTAGAGGGCAAATTTCAAAATTACCAGACTGCCTGTGATGTAGAATTCTTCACTTGGCTACTAGAAACTGACATTTTTTTTGCTGTGCAAATGCAGTTTTTAATTTTTAAAAATTGTACTTTCAGGAGGTGGAGAGAAGCCTGGTTTTTACATTTATGATGGCAGTATAAATGCTGTTCCTGATTTTTTTGGGGGATGGGAGGGGAAAGTGTCCCCAGTTCAATGCTTTTCTTCCCCTTTGGAAAATCCCAGAATTTGCTGCCTTAAATAATTCATTGTGTATCTCTAAACATGTAGAAAATGATACATCTGGGAATTAGGTAAAGATTTGCAGTAGAAGTACATTTTATCAGAATTTTTTATGACTGTATTTTGCTCTTTTTGATCACATAGAGTAGTCACAAACTTATGTATAATTCAGCAGCAAAAACCTATGTTAATTCAGAGTTCAGGTTGCTTGTTAGTGTGTTGTCCGCTTCAAAAAGTAGAGTTGAGCAAAACCTGAATTTCATGGCCAACCTTACCTCTGCATTTCCTGGTTTTCAGAAATCTTAATTCTGTTCAACTCAGCTTTCTGCAAGGGGATGACACCACCACACAAATTTTAACTCTGCATTAGTGAGTTCTGTTCTGGTTCAAAAATATAGGAAATTAATGGCAAAGATATATTGTTGATAGGAGTTAGTAATCTTATATGTATCATGTCCTGCAATTTGCATACTGAGCCAGCCAGCCCCCTCTTCCTTCCCCCTCTCCCATCCCCCCATCAGCTGGGCCTCACCAGCCCTGTTACAGCACATCTTTCCAGCTATGCCCCTGCCCATTATCTTAATTCCCCCTTCCAACCTGGCCCCTTTCCACTACTGTACCTACCCACCCCCTGCCTTAAGCAGGAAATGCATCTTCCTGAAGTCTTTACTCCCTGATATACAAATTGTTTCTGTTGCAGTTATTCCCCCATCCCACTCACAATAACCCAACTCACATGGAGAGCCTGGAGTTAAAGACAACATACTTCCTACACCTTAAGCAACAGGGTCTATCGCTTTCCTCCATCAGAGTATACCTGGTGGTCATTTCAGCTTTCTGTCCAGGGGAGTCTGGGTGGTTAGTGTTTTCAAATCCCATCATGGGGTGATTCCTCAAAAGGCTGGAGAGGATGTTCCTGTATTCTTGCCCACCAGTCCCAACCTGGAACCTGAACTTAGTCCTCTCCAAACTCATGAGCCTACCGTTTGAGCCCCTGGCCACTTGTTCCCCCCTCCTAGCTTTCTTGGAAGGTGGCATTCCTGGTAGCCATTTCACTGTCAAGGGGGGTGTCTGAGCTGAGAGCCCTCACCTCCAAACCACCTTATACGGTGTTTCATAAGGACAAGGTGCAGCTTACACCACACTCCAAATTTCTCCCCAAGGTAGTCTCCCAATTCCACATGGGTCAGGACATTTGCGTACCGGTGTTCTTTCCAAAACCCCACATGAGCCCAAGTCACCGCAGCGTACACACGCTGGATGTCCGGAGAGCCTTGGCGTTCTACATAGAGCGCACAAAACCTTTTTATCAAGTTGACCCAATTGTTCATCACCGTAGCTGACAGAAAGAAGAGCCTTCCTCTCTCTGCGCAACACACATTGTCCTGAATCACAGACTGCATTCGCATGTGCTGTGAGCTGACCAAGGTCCCAGCCCCAGCGATTATAGCCCATTCAACCAGAGTACAGGAATCTTCAACAGCCTTTCTAGCTCAGGTCCCCATCCAGGAGCTCTGTAAAGCAGCCACCTGGTCTTCAGTGCACACATTTACAACCCACTGTGCTGTTAACCAACAGGCCAGAGATGATGTGGCGATTGGCAGAGCTATTCTTCAATCAATCGTTCCATGACTCCTACTGCCTCCAGTAGTAAGCTTGAAAGTCATCTAATTGGAATGGACGTAAACAATCACTTGAAGAAAAGATGGTTACTTACGTCTTGTAACTGTTGTTCTTCTTCGAGTGCTTGCTCATATCCATTCCAAGTAGGTGTGCGCGCTCCGCGTGCACGTTCGTTGGAAGAATTTTCCCCTAGCAACACCCGGCGGGTCGGCAGGTGCCCCCTGGCGTGGCGCCTTTGCGGCACCGCATATATACCCCTGCCGACTCGTCCGCTCCTCAGTTCCTTCTTACCGCCCGTGTCGGTCGTTGGAACAGTGGAGTGCGGCTTAGCTAACCTCCATCTCCCTAGCGTTTCACCCGTTCTCATCTCCAGTTCACAGTTATAGTTGTAGTTTAGTGTTGATCTTAGTACTATTAGTATAGTTGTTAGTATAGTTTTGTATATAGTTTGAGGGCTGAGGTTTAATCCTCCTCGCCCCTCCCGGGATCCGGGCTCATGCCTGGCTCTCCCAGTTTCAAACAGTGCTCGGCCTGACGTCGGCCAATGCCAAAAGGAGACCCCCATGATCATTGCCTGAAGTGCCTAGGGGAATCCCATCTTAAGGACAAGTGCCGGATCTGTAAGTCCTTCAAGCCAAGGACAAAAAAGGAGTGGGACTCCCGTTTGAAGCAGCTCCTTATGGAGGCCGCCCTGACCCCTGCAGCTCCGGCACCGAGTGCACCGCAGTCCGCACCGGGCAGAAGTTCTTCCTCAGCACCGGAGATGGCCGGTACCGCCAGAATGCCACGCCACCAACAGTCTCCAGCGCAGAAGTCAGCCCGGCACCGCTCCCTTTCACCTAAAGCGAAGAGGGTGAAGGCTTCTGCGGCTGCGGTTCTGGCACCGCAGTCTGAGCATGGGAAACCGTGCCGGCCGGCACCGCCATCTGCCACGGCACCGGTTATCCCGGCACCGTCGACTCCGGCCAGGCAAGAGCCGTCGAGTCCGGTGCAAGACAGCTCCCTGGTGCAAGCCCTGGTTGAGCTCGCTGTTCCCACTACGCCGGAGACCTTTGCAACGGTGAGGGAACTGATAGCCCTAACTGAGCCTTCCCTGCCTCAACCCCCGGCACTGCCGGTGCGGGTCCTTTCGTCAATGGGGAAGCCGGCTATGCTCCGACCAGTGTCTCTAGGAGCAGTGGACAGGCACCAGTCGCGGTCGAGATCTCGGCCCTGCTCCTGCTCGCACCGCCGTTCGCCTTCACGATGCCGCTCGCAGTCCCGGCACCGTTCCCACTCTCGGAGCCGGTCGTACTCGCGGCACCAGTCCAGGTCCCGTTCCCTGGACCAGCATTCGGCACGACGGTCTACCTCCCGGCACCACTCCCGACGGAGCCCATCCTACTGTCGTTACACCCGATCCCGGTCGACCTCCCGGCACCATGCTGGTCATAGGTCCCGCTCCTGATCTCGGCACCGGTACGATTCCCGGTACCGTTCTCCCATGCGAAGTGACATCCGGCACCAGTCTCACGGCCTATCCGCTCCGCCTTGGCCATCGAGACACCCCTCGGGTTCTTCCCGCCCAGACAGGGTTCTCTACGGCGATGTGGACCCACACACCCGTTTCCCCCTGGAACACCAGGGACTGGACCAACCATCGCAGTGGTCCTTCTGGACGCCTTGGGCGTACCACCAAGCCCAAGGCAATCCCACCACGGCATCGAGATCTGCGGTTTCTGCCCGTCGGGTGCCGGAGGCATCCATCAGTCGCCCTCCCCCAGAGGACGACGTTTCCACCGTGACCCAGGACCCAGAGACCGCCCCAGAAACGGCCCCCCCTCTGGAACAAGAACCTCATGAGGAGCCTGCGGTCCCCGGTCTTTCCTCCTCCTCCTCGCCGGATGAGGCGGTGGCGGGCACTTCTACTTCGGGCCCGCCCCCCATTGACCTTCGGGCCCACCAGGACCTGCTCCGCCGCGTCGCGTTGAGCATCAACCTCCAGGCGGAGGAGGTTCCCGAAGTGGAGGACCCTGTCATGGACATCCTGTCCTCCGATGCCCGACGCGGGTAGCCCTGCCCTTTATCCGCTCCATTCAGGCAAAGGCGGAGACTCTATCTGGCAGTCTCTCGGCGTCCATCCCTTCGACGGCCAGAGGCGTGGAGAGGAAGTATATGGTACCCCTCTCTAAAGGTACGACTACCTCTACACCCATCCTCCTCCATGCTCTCTGGTCGTACAATCTGTGAACGAGAGGGAGCGCCATGGCCAACCAGCCCCCGCCCCAAAATCGCGGGAGGCTAAGCGTATGGATCTACTGGGGCGCAAGGTATACTCCGCAGGGGGTCTACAGTTGCATGTAGCCAACCAACAAGCGCTGCTCAGTAGGTACATTTTAATACCTGGCAGTTCCATCGCCAAATTCACTGAGCTGGTCCCGCTAGACTCCCGCCCTGAGTTCCAGAGCCTCCTGGAGGAGGGAAAAAAGATCTCCAGAACCTCCTTGCAGGCTGCGCTCGACGCCGCAGATTCGGCGGCTAGGACCTCGTCGCGTCTGGGGTCACAATGAGGAGGATTTCGTGATTGCAGGTCTCCGGATTACCTTCCAGAACTGCAACACACGATTCAAGAACCTCCCATTTGAAGGGCAGGGCCTCTTCTCTAATAAAACAGACCCAAGGCTCCAAAGCCTTAAGGACAAATCGCATCATAAATGCGCTCCCTGGGCATGCACACACCAGAGACCCAGCGCGGTCCTTTCGGGGCACAACCTCAGCGCCCCCTACCCCACACACACGCCCTCGTCAGGACTTTAACAGAAGGCGAGGCCGAGTAAACCGGAGAATGCCAGTCTGGTTCCCAGGGGGAAAAAATAACGGGTTCATCCCAAGCCACCGCCGGGACCGAAACAAAACTTTTGAAGGTGCGATCAGAGAGCAGAGCACCAGTCCTTCCCCGGACTCCTTTCCTGTTTTCCAACCGCCTTTCTCCCTTCCTCCGGCGTGGACCCGACTAACTTCGGATCGTTGGGTTTTACGCACGGTGGAGTTTGGCTACCATCTTCATGTTTGTTTCGCCCCCTCCCTCCCACCCACCCTCCTCGTCCCTCTTTCAGGGACCCCCCTCTCACGAGCATCTCCTCTGCGCAGGAGGTCCACACGCTTCTCGAAATCGGAGCATAGAGGAGGTACCCTCGAGATCTCAGGGGCAGAGGGTTTTACTCCCGCTATTTTTTTAATCCCCAAGTCGAAAGGAGGTCTCCGACCAATCCTGGACCTCCGCGGACTCAACGCCTTCGTAAAGAAGTTGAAGTTCCGCATGGTGTCTTTTGGGGTCTATTATCCGTCCCTGGATCCGGGAGACTGGTTCGCTGCTCTCGACATGAAGGACGCGTACTTTCATGTTTCAATTTACCCACCACACCAGACGCTATCTACGCTTTGTGGTACGGGACCGCCACTTCCAATTCACTGTCCTGCCCTTCGGCCTTTCCTCTGCCCCGCGGGTTTTCACAAAATGTATGGCAGTAGTGGCTCCGCTTTCCTCCGGCAAGGCATATGTGTCTTTCCCTTACCTGGACGACTGGCTGGTTCGTGGGTCTTCAGAGGCTCAGGTCGCCGCGCACATAGCGGTTATCAGGGAACTGTTCGATAACTTTGGGCCTCTTGATCAATTTCGACAAGTCCATCCTCGTACCAGCTCAGAGGATAGAATTCATTGGAGCTGTCTTGGACTCCACGCTCGCGACAGCCTCGCTTCCACCCAGCCGGTTCCAGGGCAATAGTCTCCGTCATAGACAGCCTACTCGTCTTCCCCACGACCTCGGCCCGGGTCTGTCTCAGCCTCCTCGGTCACATGGCGGCCTGCACCTTTGTCACCAAGAACGCCAAGCTCCGCTTCGCCCCTGCAAATCTGGTTAGCCTCCGTTTACCGCCCACGCAGGGACAGCATGGACGTGGTCGTCACACTCCCAGAAAGCGTATTGCACTCCCTCCGCTGGTGTGCAAGACCCCTCCCTGGTGTGTGTGCGGGCCTGCCGTTCCACCCCAGGCAACCGTCCATATCAGTGACAACGGACGCATCCTCTCTGGGCTGGGGAGCTCACATGGGGTCTCGTCGGACACAAGGCCTCTGGTCCGCTCAGGAGCTGTTGCTGCACATAAACGTCCGGGAGCTGCGAGCGGTCTGCCTCGCCTGTCAGGCCTTTATTCGTCACCTGCGAGGACGTTGTGTCTTAGTGCTCACGGACAACACCACTGCGATGCACTATATAAACAAGCAGGGAGGGACCCGCTCTCTCCCCTTTGTCAGGAGGCGATCAGGCTGTGGGAATTTTGTATAGCCCACTCCATGGATCTGGTGGCCTCCTTCCTTCCAGGGGTCCAGAACGAGTTATTGGACCACCTCAGCAGGTCCTTTCTGGCCCACGAGTGGTCCCCTCCCCGGACATAGCCCATTCTCTCTTCCGGAGGTGGGGTTTTCCCCAGATTGACCTCTTCGCCTCACGCAGCAACCGGAAGTGCCCCAGGTTCTGCTCCTTTCGCTGTCTCGCCTGCGGTTTGATCTCGGACGCCTTCCTCCTGTCCTGGTCGACCCACCTCCTATATGCCTTCCCACCGTTTCTGCTTGTGCACAAAGTCCTGGTGAAGCTGCGCAGGGACAAGGCTCGAGTAATTCTCATCGCCCCAGCGTGGCCTCGCCAGCACTGGTACACCACGCTGCTGGACCTATCAATAGCCAGCCCCGTTCTCCTGCCGATCCATCAGGACCTGATATCCCAGGACCACGGCAGGCTTCTCCACCCCGACCTCCAATCCCTCCACCTGACGGCATGGTTCCTGGCTGGTTGAGCGGCTCAGAGCTGCGCTGCTCTACCCCAGTGCAGCAGGTGCTCCTGGGAAGCAGGAAGCCTGCGACCAGAGCTACCTACGTGGCGAAGTGGAAGAGGTTCTCCTGCTGATGTCAGACACAACAAGTACCACCTACACAGGCTCCCATCCATGTGATTTTGGAATACCTATGGCACCTCAAACAACAGGGCCTCGCGCTCTCATCCTTGCGCGTGCACCTAGCTGCCATTTCAACGTTCCATCCAGGAGAAGGCCCTTCCTCCGTCTTCTCTCACCCGATGGTCTTGAGGTTCCTCAAGGGCCTGGAGCGCCTGTTCCCCCAGGTCCGCCGCCTTGCCCCTTCCTGGGACTCAATCTGGTTCTCTCCAGGCTAATGGCCCCTCCCTTCGAACCCTTGGCAACCTGCTCTCTCCTGTATCTATCGTGGAAGGTGGCGTTCCTTGTGGCCATTACATCGGCCAGGAGAGTCTCGGAGCTTCGCGCTCTTGTGGCGGCGACCCACCTTACACGATATTCCACAAGGACAAGGTGCAGAGGCGCCCGCATCCGGCCTTCCTTCCCAAGGTGGTCTCCTCCTTTCACCTTAACCAAGACATATTCCTCCCGGTCTTTTATCCTAAACCTCACGCATCCCGTAGAGAGCAGAGCCTACACTCCCTCGATGTTCGTAGAGCGCTGGCGTTCTACATCGACCGCACCCGATCTTTTCGTAAGACGTCCCAACTTTTTGTTGCCATGGCAGACAGGATGAAAGGTCGCCCTGTCTCATCTCAAACAATCTCGTCCTGGGTTACGGCCTGCATTAGGACATGCTACGAGTTAGCTCACGTCTCTCCAGGCCGAGTGACTGCACATTCCACGAGAGCTCAAGCCTCGTCGATTGCCTTTCTCGCCCGTGTTCGTATCCACGACATATGCTGTGCAGCTACGTGCTCCTCGGTGCACACCTTCTCTGCTCATTACGCCTTGGTGCAACAGTCCAGGGACGATGCAGCTCTTGGTTTGGCTGTTTTGCATTCGACTGTCTCCAACTCCGATCCCACCGCCTAGGTAAGGCTTGGGATTCACCTACCTGGAATGGATATGAGCAAGCACTCGAAGAAGAAAAGACGGTTATTCACCTTTGTAACTGTTGTTCTTCGAGATGTGTTGCTCATATCCATTCCACACCCGCCCTCCTTCCCACTGTCGGAGTAGCCGGCAAGAAGGAACTGAGGAGCGGACGGTTCGGCAGGGGTATATATGCGGTGCCGCAAAGGCGCCACGCCAGGGGGCGCCTGCCGACCCGCCGGGTGTTGCTAGGGGAAAATTCTTCCGATGAACGTGCACGCGGCGCGCACCTACTTGGAATGGATATGAGCAACACATCTCGAAGAACAACAGTTACAAAGGTGAGTAACCGTCTTTTCTTTGAGATATGGTGTTCACATGCATTACAATACCCACCCCCCTTCCTCTCTATCAGAGTCAACGGCAAGAAGGAACCGAAGGCAGGTCGGGCCGGCAGGGTATATATACACTGCCATAATGGTGCCACTCTATGGGGCTCACTTGCCATCCCGATGGGAGCTGCTGAGGGAAAAAGTTTCTGACATCCGTGCATGTAGCGCATGCACACCTAATTGTAATGGACATGAACAACACATCTCGAAGAACAACAGTTACGAGAGGTAAGTAACCATCTTTTCCTCACTATTATGCATCTAATATGCACGATCTCGGTTAGCCCCAGAATACAGGCACGGATTTGCCTACAGCTTCTTGGTCACATGGCAGCACCACCTTCATGATGAAATATGCCAGGCTGCACATGAGATGCCTTCAGGGTTGGCTCAGCTCCAGCTGCAAACCCAGCACACACAGTTTCTGCATAACACTGACTCCACTACCAAACATATTGGCCTACCTATGTTGGTGGACAAAACAGAAAACCTATGCATGGGTGTTCCCTTCATCCACACCCCCCAGTACTCATGCTCACCTCGGACGCTTCCCTGATAGGTTGGGGAATGCACCTACGCAACCACAAGGTACAGGGCCACTGGTTCCTATCAGACAAGCATCTACACATTGGTCTTCTAGAACTCAGAGCCGTCAGGTACGCTTGCCTTCACTTTCTTCCCACTGTAAAGAACAAGTCCATCCAAGTTCTGACGGACAAGATAGCATGTATGATTTATGTCAGTAGGCAGGTAAGAGCACGATCTCACTCCCTAGGCACAGAAGCCATCCGACTATGGAATTGGTGCATACAACATCACATAGAAATCACTGCTTCCTACCTGCCTGGGTGTCACAACGCTACCGCTGACACACTCAACAGAGACTTCTCCGAGGAACACGAATGGGAATTACATCCCATGATACTCTGACAACTCTTCTTCTATTGGGACACTCCATTGATAGACCTGATTGCCACTCTTCAAAACCACGTCTCAGGAATGCATCTCTAAGGGATGGGCATTCCTCATTCCTTGGAACAATTCCCTCGTGTAGGCTTTTTTACTGATTTTCACAGATACACAGGGTTCTATGCAAGATCACAGCGGACAAGGCCTGGGTAATACTTATTTTCCCAGCTTGGCCCAGACAGACATGGTATCCTTACCTGCTACACATGTCCATCCGTCCTCCAAGGACTCTCCCCAACAGACCAGATCTCCTCTCCCAGAACTGCGGTCGGCTTCTTCATCCACAGCTCCGGAAACTCCATCTGATGGCGTGGTTCCTTCATGGTTTCAATCCCATGAATTAGCCTGCTCGGGGCAGGTCCAGTATGTCCTCCTGCCCAGTAGAAGGGACTCCACTCGGAAAACTTACCTGCAAAAGTGGAAATGCTTCTCCATCTGATGCTTCCACAGACGCCTGACACCCCAAATTAAAATTGACAAAATTGTTCAATGGTTAAATATTTTCACTGTCATAAATTTCTGCCTTACTTCCAGTCTGAATTTGTCTAGTTTCAACTTTCAGCCATTGGATCATGATTTTGTGCTGTGTGCTCTATCTTCCTTCTTTTTACCTTGCCCTTTTGTTATTAGTTTGATCTTTAGTCTTTATGATTTCCATCTTAAAAGTGACCTGTAAAGGACTTTTTTTTAAAATTTTTTTTTAAAATTGGACTTGTCTTTTAGTTTCTGAATAAGTGTTTGTTTGTTTTTTTTTCTTTTCACCTTTAAAGTATCAGGATTGGTCCTTCCTCATCTTTCCCCTCCTCCACAAAGGCTCTTGTGCATACACGTTTCATGTATGCACATACATGTTATGCATATGAGTATACAGTAACTCATCACTTAACATTGTAGTTATTTTCCTGGAAAATACGACTAAGCGAAACAATGTTAAGCGAATCCAATTTTCCCATTAGAATTAATGTAAATGCGGGGTGGGGGAGGGCTAGGTTCCAGGGAAATTTTTTTCACCAGACAAACCACCACCAACCCTGGTTCCAAGCCCCCACCAGCTAGCTGCAACAGGCTGCTCTTCCTGCAAGCAGTGGACAAAGCAGGCGGCTGCCAAACAACTTTATAAGGGAGCATTGCGCAACTTTAAACAAGCATGTTCCCATATTGATCAGCAACATAACAGTGAAACAACATTAACCGGGACGACTTTGAGTGAGGAGTTACTATACATTGTGTACTCTAACATTTTAAATGAAAAAGAAAGGGGTGTTGAATCATTAAAGGGACACTGACATTTTTAAAAGTTTCCAATGTCTCAGAGCACCGTTATGTCCCGATTTGTGTGTGTATATAATTCCTTATATTTAAAGGATTTTTTTTGTTACTCTGCTGCTGATTATACGGGGCCTTTCTGCAAGGGAGAACCAGTGAGAAACCAATTGACTAAATACAAAGCATGTCAAATGAATAAAATAAAGCAGGAAAACAGAAAATATTTGTTTGCATTTTTTTTAAGGGGGGTTCTTGTAATCATAGTAGGTACAGATGTGATGTTGATTTGTTTTTGTTTTTTTCCTTCAAGGTGACAGTGTCCCTTTAATAGACTTTTTTTTCCCCTCCTAATGTTAACTTGTTGTTGAAGTTAAATAGGTGCTAAAATAGTTATGAACAGTCTGGCTAAAAATCTTTTCCCTTCCAAAATGCTCAGTTTTCAATATTTCATGCCACTTTTATTCGTCTGAAAAATAATCCAATCTCAGTTTTGGGGGTGTGTGTGTGTGTGTGTGTGTGTGTGTGTGTGTGTGTTTTTTTTTTTTTTTTTTTTTTTTTTTTTTTTTTTAAACAAACCCTTTGCAGGTCATATGCAAGCCACTGACTTAAGAGTACCCTCCTTAATTACAGAAATGAACTGCTTCTTCTGTTCCGTAACCTATGGCATATTATAAATGTATGCAAACTGTCCAGAGCCCAGGCAACCAGTAACATGTTTTACTCAAAATGATATATGCTCTTAGCAAAGAAGAACATAAATTATTTATTTGATAAAGATTCATGTAACTTATGAAGGTCCCTATCTGGAGATTTTGGTGTACTTTATTCTTTATCGTAAAGGAGACAGTTGCTATGGACTGCAAAAAAGGTGACCTAATAAACCTGTCTTCTGAAAGATGCTGTGATGTGAAACTCCCAGAAACTCCATATTTGGCATTCCATGTCCTCATTTTTTTGATACTTGATACAGACAAAGGTATTGGGGTGGGGTGCTACAGTATATGAGCTAAAAAATAAAAGTAAAATTTATGAATAAATCATATTTCATATATCATCAGATTCTTCCTTCTTAGTAGGAACTTAAGTTATTTTAAAAAATTACTCTGCCCTTCACCATCAGGTTAATCACATACAGTAGATCTTGTTAGATCCATCTTCAAATCCTAAAGAGAGGCTAATGTGCTGACTGGATTTCTAGCTGGATGATTTCCAGATTCTCAGAATACTTAGATGGCATTCAGGGTAATGTAGTCAGGTGACCCCAGCAAATAGTGCTTAGAAAATGATGACAGCCCTTTCAGAGCAAATGCAATAGAGTATATTTCTCAATGTGACCCCTTCTCCTACACCCCCTCCTCCGGCCCTGCACCCGTCTTCACTGCATTCCTACTTTAACAGCTTTGGAACAGTAGGGGTGGAAGGAGATAGTTGTACAAAATCAATTAAATCACTGGCTGAAACAAATCTAATTTTTACCATACCAAAGAACAGACTTGCCCATTGTGAACCCCAAAGCAGGGGCCGAAAGGCTACCCTCTAATACTGTCTCTGAACATATCACGTTACAGCTAAATATTCTGTGACACTTCTTGTTACTTCCTCCTAATGCTGGTATTATAATGCTATTATGTAAATCCATACACCCATCCCTTGAATACTTCATGCAGTTCTGATTGCCCCATCAAAAAAGAAAAGGTATACTAAAATTGGAAAAGGTACAGAGAAGGGCAACAAAAATCATTAGGGGTTTGGAACAGCTTCCATATGAGGAGAGATTTAAAAGACTGGGACTGTTCAGCTTGGAAAAGAGATGGCTGAGGGGAGGAATATGATAGAGGTCAATAAAATCCTGAATGATGTGGTGAAAGTAAATAAGAAAGTGTTGTTTATCTCTTCACATAACATAAGAACCAGGGATCCAATGAAATTAATAGGCAGCAGATGTAAAACAAGCATAAGGAAATACTTTCACACAATGAACAGTCAACATGGGGTACTTGTTGCCAGGAGATGTTGTGTTCAAAAAAGAATTAGTTAAATTCCTGGAAGATAGGTCCATCAATGACTAGTAGCCAAGATGATCATGGATGCAACTCAATGCTCTGGGTGCCCCTAAACCTCTGCTTGCCAGAAGCTGGGGCTGGACGACAGGGGATGGATCACTTGATAAATTGCTCCCTTTGAAGCATCTGGCACCATTCACTGTTGGAAGACTGCATGCTGGTCTAGATAGCTTGGTCTGACCCAGTATGGCCATTCTTATGTTCTTTATGAGATTTTGTATTGTTGTTGTGTAGTGTATTGTTGAAATTTTTGTAATATGCCTTACATTAATATGAGTGGGATTAGAGGATGAAAGTACTGTGAGCAGTAGTGAAAATTCAAATTTAAAGATCTTTTCTAAATTGTGGTAGTTTTATTTTTAACTATTATGCAAAGGTTATTGCACACAATAAAGAATGCTATGCTGGTTCTGTTCAGAGACCCAAGGAACTTATAAGTGTGTGCACACTCAAAGCATATATTCCTAAAGAAGAAAGAAGGTATATTTTTAAAAATGTCATTGTACATTGATATATGAAATTTTTTGTTTGTTTTGGGGTTTAGATGCTTTTTGAGTATATGAGGAATGAATATATTGGGTATACTGTGGAGTCCTTTCTTTGGCCATCTCTACATTAGGAGATTTTATTGTGTTACTAATACATTTTAACTAACATGATGGTGTAAACTATGTAAAACCTAGTGTAGATGGAGGGGACACGGTGGTTTAGCTGATAGTTGTTAACCTTAGGGTCCTCTTATGGTACCACAATGAGCTAAAACATTTTTAAACGTGACTCCTCTTGCCCACACTAAAGGTGAAATTGTGTTAGTTAAAAAGTGGTAGTAATGTGATATAGTTTCCTATTAGGAGAACAATTTATAGAAATATTAATATATTTTATTTCCTTTGTCTTTTTGTCTCCCCATATTCTTCTTTTTAATGCAGTTGAGGAAGATAGGAGGTGGGGGGTTTGGAGAAATTTATGATGCTCTGGACTTGCTCACCCGGGAAAACGTTGCACTAAAGGTCGAGTCAGCTCAGCAACCAAAGCAAGTCCTGAAAATGGAAGTGGCTGTGTTGAAGAAACTGCAAGGTAAGATGGTTTCCCTGGTATACCAAAAAGCTAGCATACGGTAGGTGGCTAAGAGCCACAACTGCATTCCCAGTCACTAGGGTCCATATTCTGCTATCTTTTTCTTATTCTGTAAGTAGTACCATTGAACTCAATGGGGCTAATCAAGGTAAGGGTGAATCTGGCCCTTCGTGTATATTGATTTTCAGCAATGGTGAGGAGAAGCTTCTAGTTCTTGGCATACTGGGCAGGGAAATCATTCACTTCCAGTATGTGGAAGCTTATGATGGAGCTGCTCTTATGATCTGAATAGGATAAGAGAAAATTAGCAGAAAGGTTCAATTGTTTTAGAAAGCGGAAGTTCTCTTAATCTGCAATTTTAGCTTCTTTCTGGATCTTGTCTCTGTTGTTAGAGACTCTGCCCCATGGTTGTGTTTTTGTGTGTGTGTGTGTGTTTGGTTTGGTTTTGTGTTTTAAACTTTTGCTTAAGTCTGCCTCTTTTTGGTTGAGGGCCTCCAGCTGACATCCAGCACAGGAATACTTTTACCAGTATTTCATAATTTCTGTCTTCTCAAAGGGAGGGTTTCTCAATGGATTCTGTGATACTGGTTAGAGCACATCTATATTCTTTATGGTTGTTTCCACTTTAGTAAGAGAGACAGAAGTAATGATGCTTAGAATTCTGAAGCACTTTTGGATGGTCAGCCAGTTAGAGCTCAACTGGCTGAGCATTCAGAACTACATAGTTTGATTGACTGGTGATTCTTGCATGTTCAATAATTAGATCACCTCATTAGCTTAATATTCAAACTTTTTAAAGGCAAAACAGGCTACTTGTACAGAGGGAAAGGTAATGGCTTCTCTTTATTATTATTCAGAGCAGTGAAGTTTAAAATATTACCTTATTTTTTTTAAACAATACAATTTTCTTTAAGAAAACAGAACTAGAGACTGCTCCAATATTCATCTGTGCAACTGCCAATCTCTCTTGCTGTTTATAGTTTGTTTTTAGAATCTTAGTTTGGACAAAAGAAAAACTGCAAGACATATGGTGTTATCCAATCAGCTGACGAGGTCACATTGCAGGAGCTATAGCAGCCTCTGATCCATACAGATTTAATACACCAAGCACGCTCATGCAATTATACAAGTACTTTAATAGGCCATTTCATTCCAAGAGTGGAATTCACAAGGGGGATTTAGGCACTGCAATATTGAGTGTTGCAGTCTCTATCTTTTAGGCACCTATCCAGCTAGTAGAATTCAGAATGCCAGCTTAGGTGCCCAGGCTCTTGGTACAATGAAAGGGAGAATTAGGCACCTAAGAATGGGATCTACAAAAGCCAGCAGGCTGACTGGGGAGCCACCTAAGCATGCCAATAGGAAATAACAAGCAGAGAGGTTTGGCCTAAACAAGAGATGCACAAACTATGACCCGCAGGCCACATCTGGCCCATGGGACCCGTTCTGCCTGGCCGTTAAGCTCCCGGCTGGAGAGGCTTGCCCCCAGCCTCTTCCCTGCTGTTCCACCTCCCTCACAGCTATGCGGCTGTCTCCAACCAGCATGGTAAAGGGGTGGGGAGTGTAGGGGTTGGATAAGGGGCAGGGAGTCCCAGGGGGCAGTCAGGGAACAGGAAGCAAGGGACAGTTGGATAGGTGTGGGAGTCCAGGGAGGCCTGTCAGGGGGTGGGAGTGTGGATAGGGGTCGGGGAAGTCAGGGAACCGGGAGCTGGGTGGTGGTGGTGGTTGGGGTAGGGGGTCCTGGGAGGGGGCGGTGAGGGGACAAAGAGCAGGGGGATTGGATGGGTCGGGTGTTCTGAGGGGGGTGGGAAGTGGGAGGGGGTGGGGGCCAGCTCTTTGGGGAGGCACAGCCTTCCCTACCTGGCCCTCCATACAGTTTCACAACCCCAATGTGGTCCTCAGGCCAAAAAGTTTGCCCACCCCTGGCCTAAACCCTGCCATGCAGAGGAAGTTAAGTACCTGTCTCCACTCAGAATTCACAGTTACGAACCCTGTCCCAGAGTTAGGTGCCAAAGCCAGATCAGTACTACTTTGAGAAACAGAGAGGAGAAGAAGGAGGTGCCCTTACAAATTTTAACCCAGAGGTTAGAGCATTATAATTTTTTTTACTATAAGGAATCCATACTATGGATAGATATATAAACACATTACCATTTTTTGGATCCAAGTTGATAGGATTACTTTTTGCTTGACAGACAGAAATTAGACAAATGCCAGAAAATGTTTTTGCTGTCTATCTTCTAGCAGCAAGAATCTCCACTCATTTTTCTACCTCACAGGTTTTCAGTGTGCACAGACTAAAGGTTTCAAATAGGAAAAAAAAGAAAAGTAAAATGGACAGAAAATGCTATTTGCAAAACAGTGTTACAGCTAATTATTGCAGAATATTTTTGTCCTGTCTGCTGTGTGTCATATGTCCCTAGAAAGTAGACTTCGGCTACTAACTGCAGGATTCTGATTTTGCTCTTGTTGAGTGTTGTCTGTTTGCTGCTGAATTAATACATAAAGGAAGACGCAGCCATTGTCTCATCACTGATAGTACCGCACAGAATGCTCTTAGAGGTTTTTTGGTTTTGCTTTTGTTTTTTAAATATATATGTTTCATTGGTAGATTAATTCTCAGGGGATTTGTGGAAGTTGTAAGCTTTAAGGAATGCTTTGAAAGAACAGAAGGTGGCAGTTTGGCCTCAATCCAGCAAAACAGATAAGCACACGTATAACTTTTTAATCACACACAGAGTCCAAATAATTTCAGTGAGACTACTCACATGCTTAAAATTACATTTGTTCCAAAGTACTTTACTGGATCAGGGCCTTATTGCACAAGAAGTGAGAAACTATTCCAAGCACAGAACTTGGCATGGGAAAAAAATGAAAATATATGAGAGAAGGTTTCAAAGGGAGTGGTGAGGGAGGAATAGTGAAGTGGGTGAGAAGGGAAATAAAAAGAAATGGAACAGGAATAAGAAGATATGCAAATCCTTGAAGATAGGTGCTAGAGTGCAAAATCAGTATTTTTAATGTTTTACTGTTAGAATTTTTCAGTAATACAATGGACATGTTTCATACACAACAATAATGAAGTGAAAGTAATAGTAGCATAGGTATAAAGTACAGTAAGTAATGAAGAGCTGCAAAGAAACTGTTTTATAGTCCTGATCCAGCAAAGCAGTTATGCACATGCTTAAGTATGAGTAGTTCTTCAAGTGCTTGCTCATGTTGATTCCAAGTAGGTGTGCACCTGCCACATGCACAGTCATCAGAAGATTTTTCCCCTAGTGGTACCTGTCTGTAAGCTGTGGAGCCCCCTGGAGTGCATCTTCATGGCGGTGTATATAGGTCCTTGCCCTACCTGCTGCCTCTTCCGTTCCTGTTTTACCGCCAGTGACGATCATTGGAGCAGCTCTTCTCTTGCTATGGGAAGCAATCCTCTAGTGGACTCTTCCTTGTTGTACCTGTAAATAGCTGAAAATTTTGTATTAGTTAGTTCAAGTAGTTCTTAGTTTAGCTAAGTTTCAGTTGGGGGGGTTCCCCCATCAGGTTCCCCTCCTGGGGACTGTGGCCTGTCTCAGTTCAAACCTTGTGGGTCTTGTCCGAAGCCTATGCCAAAAGGAGACCCACAAAACTCCTGCTTAAAGTGGTTGGGGGAAGCCCATCAGACTCAAAGTGCAAAATCTTTAGAGGCTTCTGCCCAAGGACTAAGAAGGAGGGGGACTTTAAGCTGAAACTACTCCTCGTGGAGTCAGCCCTTCATCCCCAGCTGGTACAGGCGGCATCTGACCCTAAGCCCAGCACTTTGGTGCAGAGCGCACTGGTCTTACTAAGGGAGGCTGCAGCACCAAGAAACGACGCTGGCTCCAGGGACTCTCAGCACCACCATTCCCTGGTGCCAAAGACCTCCTCCAGTGTGAGTGCCTAGCACTGTTCCCATTTGCCAGTGCCACACAAAAGAAGGAAGACTAACAGAGGTCGCTCTCGCGCTAAAGCAGTGGAATGAGAAGGCGCCAGTGGGTGCATCCTGCACCGGGACACTCTGATCTGGCTCCGACTCAGCTGGCTCCATCAACTCTGGCCTCACAGGAAGGTCCGTCGAGTCTGGTTGTAATGGACTCCCCAGTGTGGAAGTGTCAGGAAGACGATCTAGACCTTCCCTCCATGCCAGACACCTTTGAGACAGATAGGGACCTCATAGCGATGACGGTGCAGTCCCCTGCACAGGCACCAGCACCGCAAAGAGGCACCCTGCCCTCTAGGGGCTTGCCCTCACTTCGGCACTGCTCCGTGGCACTATCTTTGTCTGCACTGCCTGGGTTGCCAGGGTCTGAGTCCTCATTAGACTTGGAGGTGGAATTGTATGCCTCTAGGTGAAGCTGGCGCTGCTCTCTGCACTGCTCCAGACAAGAGGAAAGGCAGCCATTGCCTATGATGTCATGCCCTGCAGTGGCAGGCGCCAGCTCAGTGGCCCTTCTGGACCTCGTGGACCTACCACTAAGCCCAAGGGCCCTGGTCCAGATCCTTGTCAGTGCTTTTGGAGGCATGGGCCCCTCCATCATCAACATCTGTAGTCCGGGAGCCTCTGTGAAAACAAGAGATGGGCATGCAGGCCAGCACTGAGACTGCAGCAGGACCTGACACTGGGGCTGGTACCGAGATGGGCCTGGGCCTGGAGACCAATACCATGCAGGGCATCTTGGTGCAGGGGGATCCCACAAGCCAGAGGGTCAGGAAGACCCAGTGCCCTCATGTGCATCTTCCTCATCCTCCCCTGGTGAAGCGGTGGCGGGCATATCCACTGTGCTGCCAGCTATGGACAACAGAGCCCACCAGGGGTTGATCAGAAGGGTGGCTCCAAATTTGGTCATGCAAGCTGAGGTAGTGTCAGAGGAGACCGACCCCATGGTTGTCATTCTGCTGCTTGAAAGACACTGAGGGTGGCTTTGCCCCTCCATTAAGACCATTCCGTAACACTAGTAAAGCATTCTGGCGAACTCCCGCGCCCCTCCCCCCCCCCCGCCCACAGCTAAAGGGGTAGAAAAGAACTATTTTGTGTCTTTAAAAGGGTATGAGTACCTGCTCACTCACCCTCAGCTGGGCACTCTGGTAGAGGCTGCCAACCAAAAGGAAAGGCAGGGACAACTGGGATCGACTCCTAAGTCCAAGGAGGCGAAGAAGCTGGACCTCTTCGGTAGGAAGTCCTTAGCCACTATAGTTTTAATTCTTGGAACATGTCCAAATTTCAGGAGCTACTTATGGTTGACTCCCGCTCGGAGTTTGCTGACCTCCTTACAGGCCTCCTTAGATTCGGCAGATGTGGTCACCATGGTATGGGTTACAGCCATAGCCATGAGAAGGAGCTCATGGCTTCAGGTGTCAGGACTCCCACATGAGGTCCAGCAGACCATTCAGGACTTGTCTGTCGACTGTGTAGGAATCATCTCGGAGCAAACCGACACTAAGCTCCACACCCTAAAGGACTTACTGGTTCCTGGGGCTTTGTATGCCATCCCCCCCCCCCCAAGGAAGGATTTTAAACGCAGCCCTCTCCTCACTTCTACCCAGCTCCTCCTAGACAGGACTATAGTAGGAAGCGAGGCAGGAGTAACAGACAGAGACCCTCTCAGTCCTCCTCTAACCAGGGTCAGGGCTTAGCAAAATAGCCCTCAACCTCCAAGCCAAACTTTTGAAGGCACTCCTGGGGGCGACGCACCAGTTCAGATCACAGATCCTACCCCTCCCTTCGTGAATAGTTTGTCCCATTTCTACTTTGCCTAGGCACAAATTACCTCGGACCAATGGGTCTTGAGGACAGTAGAATTGGGATATTCTCTCCAATTCTGTTTCTTCCCTCCCTCCTTCCCTGTCCCTCTTCTCACAAGCAGCTTCTCATGCAGGAGGTGTAAATGCTCCTACAACTCGGGGCGGTAGAGGAGGACCCTCTAGAATTCACAGGTAGGGGGTTCTATTCCTGGTATTTCCTAATCTCGAAGGCCAAGGGATAAAATTCTGCATGGTCTCTCAGCTTCTATTATCCCCTCTCTGGATCCAGAGGACTGGTACGCTGCACTTGATGTGAAGGATGCATGCTTTCATGTCCTGTCCCATCCAACAGATGATTCCTTCATTTGTGGTCAACAACACTCACTCTGTTTAT
This sequence comes from Chelonoidis abingdonii, assembly GCF_003597395.2. Classification (NCBI taxonomy): domain Eukaryota; kingdom Metazoa; phylum Chordata; order Testudines; family Testudinidae; genus Chelonoidis; species Chelonoidis abingdonii. Next base: position 88,213,687 of record NC_133772.1, read on the forward strand.
GGTTCTCCCCTTTGACCTCTTGGCGGCCCCTCGGATGTTCACCAAGTGCTTGTCTGTTGTAGCAGCCTTTCTGCGGAAATGTCAGGTGCAAGTATTCCTGTACCTTGATGAGTGGCTAATCAAAGGCCACTCCAGGGTCCAGGTGGAGGTCCCTGTGCACCTAGTTTGGATGACATTCCACAAGCTCGGCCTGATACTGAATGGCCAAGTCGACCCTAATCCCAGTTTAGAGAATAGACTTCATTGGAGCTCTCCTAGACTTTGGTCAAGCCAGGGCATTCCTTCCGGAAACTTGCTGCTTCTTCGAGTGCTTGCTCATATCGATTCCAGTTAGGTATGCTCGTGCCGTGTGCACGTTCATTGGAAGATTTTTACCCTAGCAACGCTCGGTGGGTCGGCTGGGTTGCCCCCTGGAGTGGCACCGTTATGGCGCTGGATATATACCCCTGCTGACCCAACGACCCTTCAGTTCCTTCTTACCGCCCATGTCGGTCGTTGGAACAGTGGAGCACGGCTTAGCTGATCTCCACCTCCCTAGCTACTCGTAGTTTTCTCGTTATTGTTTATATAGTTCAAATTCTTATGCTTGCAGTTTATTATTTTCTTTAACGTAGTGTATATAGTTAAGAGGGGTTCGGGGATTAACCCCTTCCCCTCACCCGGTGCCGAGGTCCATGCCCGGTTCACCAGGTTTCAAACCGTGCTCGGCCTGTCACAAACCGATGCCTACAGGAGATCCTCATGACTCCTACTTTAAGTGCCTCAGGGAATCCCACCTCGCAGATAAGTGCCGCATTTGCAAGGCGTTCAAGCTGCGGACCAAAAAGGAGTGGGACTTTCGTCTCAGACAGGTCCTGATGGAGGCAGCTCTTACTCCTCCACCCTTGGCACCGAGCACCGGACACTCCGCACCGGGGAGAAGTGCATCTTTGGCACCGAAGCGCACCGGTACCGCTAAGGCCCCTTGACACCAACCATCTCCGGCCCAGATGTCTGCTCGGCACCGCTACCTCTCCCCGCGGGTAAAAAAAAAAAACATAAGACTCCTGCGGCTTCCGTGTCCACGCCACAGTTGGAGCACTCGCCTAAGTTGAACCACCCGGCACTGACAACTGCCGTGGCACTGACAACTTCAGCACCGTCGATTCCAGTCCCGCAAGAGCCGTCAAGTCCAGTGCCTGACAGCTCTCTGGCACGCGCTGTGGTTGAGCTTACTATTCCCTCCATGCTGGAGACATTCTGTATGGCAAGGGAACTGATTGCACTGACGGAGTCTGTGCTGCCTCAACCTCCGGCACCGCCGGTGCGGGTTATACAGTCCATAGGCAAGTCTGCCCTACTGAGACCATCCTCCGTCAGCATCGCTGAGAGGCACCGATCATGATCGTGGTCCTGCCGGCGTTCTCAGTCCCATCGCCGATCCTGGTCCTGACGCCGCTCGCAGTCCCGGTACCGTTCTCCATCTCGGTACTGGTCACACTCGCGGCACCGTTCAGGACCCTGTTTGCCGGCCCAGTACTCTCGGTACCGATCAAGTTCCTGGCACAGCTCACGGCACCGCACCTGTTGCGGCCGCTCCCGGTGTTGAGCTTTGAGGTCCCTGTCGACCTCCTGGCACCGTTCCGGTCGCAGGTCCCAGTCTCGTTCCCAGTACCGGTATAGCGCCCGGTACCGCTCTCTGCTGCAGCGTACAGACAGACTACCCAGGGATGGAGACCATTCTCAGGGGTTTTCAGCTCCTCCTTGGCCGTCTTGCCATGCGTCTGTCATCCCATGCGGACAGTGCTTCCTATGCACAGGACTGTGACTTAGATGTCCCCAGCCGTGTCTTCCAAGAGACCCAGGCTCAAGACCAAGGACCTCATCAGTGGTCCTTCTGGACGCCTTGGGCATATCACCAAGCCCAAAGTGGACCTCCAGTGCCATCACGCTCCATACCGTCAGAGCACCGGGTGCCGGAGGCTACTGTTAGCTGCCCCCCTCCTGTGGGTACGGAGGACGCTCCCATTCAGGTACCAGACCCTCTGGTGCCACCGGAGCCTGACGTCGCCCAAGTCCACGAGACAACGGAGGACCTAATTGTCCCGGGCCTTTCCTCTTCCTCTTCTCCAGATGAAGCGGTGGCAGAGACATCTTCCTCCAGTTGCCCTAAGGTCACATCAAGACCTCCTGAGACGGGTGGCCCTGAATATGAACCTCCTGGTGGAGGAGGTTCTGGAGATAGAGGACCTGGTGGTAGATATTTTGTTGGCTGACACTCCCACAAGGGTGGCCTTACCATTTATTTGGACGATCCAAATGAAGGCTGATACCATCTGGCAGTCTCCAGCATCTATTCCGCCCACGGCTCGGGGAGTTGAGAGGAAGTACATGGTGCCCTCTAAGAGGTACGAGTACCAGTACGTACACCCTCCTTCCTGCTCCCTCGTCGTCCAATCGGTTAACGAAAGGGAGTGCCATGGCCACCAAGCCCCTGCCCCAAAAGCAAAGGAGGCTAGATGCATGGATTTATTGGGACGTAAAATCTGCTCTGCGGGGGGCCTCCAACTCAGGGTGGCAAACTAACAAGCCCTGCTTAGCCGCTATAACTATAACACCTAGGTGGCAGTTGAGAAATTCACAGTTAGTCTCCCAAGACTCGTGTCAAGAGTTTGCGGCCCTTTTGGAGGAAGGAAAGAAAGTGACGAGAACTTCTCTCCACGCCTCGTTAGAGGCAGCCGACTCCGCAGCCAGAACTCTGGCTTCAGGAATTGCCATGAGGCGAATATCATGGCTTCAGGTGTCAGGCCTTCCACCTGAATTGCAGCATACGATACAGGACTTGCCCTTCGAAGGTCAGGGCCTATTTTCGGAAAAGACTGACCCTAGGCTGCAGAGTCTGAAGGACAATAGGGTGATCATGCGCTTCCTCGGGATGCACACACCGCAGACTCAGTGCAGACCCTTCGTGCCCCAACCTCAGAGCCCTTACCCCATGCCTAGACAGCGGCAGGACTTTGGCAGGAGGCGTGGCCGAGGCAATCGTAGACGGCAGTCCGGACCCAAGGGGGTCAGAATCACGGCTCTGCCAAACCACCTACGGAACCTAAACTAAACTTTTGAAGGCGCACCCAAGGGCAACGTACCAGTTGTTCAACAGGATCCTTTCCCTCCCTTTTGCAACCACCTTTCCTTTTTCCTCCCTGCGTGGACCCAACTAACTTCAGATCGTTGGGTCTTACGCATGGTAGAATTTGGATACCCACTTCAGTTTATTTCGCCCCCCTCTCCCACCCCCCATCCTCGTCCTTCTTCAGAGACCCCTCTCACGAGCAAATCCTCTTGCAGGAGGTACGGTCCCTCCTTGCCATGGGAGCTATAGAGGAGGTACCGGAGGACTTGAGGGGCAAGGGGTTCTACTCCCGCTATTTCCTAATCCCCAAGGGGAATGGAGGTCTCAGACCAATTCTAGACCTGCGGGAACTCAACAAGTTCTTGATAAAGTTGAAGTTCCGCATGGTATCCGTGGGGACCATCATCCCATTCTTGGATCCTGGAGACTGGTATACCGCCCTCGATATGAAGGACGCATATTTTCACATTGCCATTTATCCTCCGCACAGACGGTACCTCAGGTTTGTGGTCAGCCGTCAACATTTCCAGTTTACGGTCCTTCCGTTTGGCCTCTCCACAGCCCCAAGAGCGTTCACAAAGTGCATGGCTGTAGTCGCCGCTCCCTCCGTCGTCGACGCATACGTGTCTTCCCGTATCTCGACGATTGGCTCATTCGCGGGGCCTTCGAGACCCAAGTAACGCGGCATGTGGGCATCGTCAAGGACCTATTCATCCATCTAGGCCTGATGATCAACCTAGAGAAATCTACTCTGGTTCCCACACGAAGAATAGAGTTCATTGGGGCCATTTTGGACTCCAGTCTCGCCAGGGCCTGTTTACCACAGCCGCGGTTTCATGCAATGATATTGATTATACAAGGCCTACAAAAATTCCCAACCACTTCGGCTTGAACTTGTCTCAGCTCCTGGGTCACATGGCTGCCTGCATGTTGGTGACCAAGCACGCCAGGGTACACCTACATCCCCTTCAAACTTGGCTCTCCTCAGTATACCACCCGGGGAGACACAATATAGACAGGATCCTCATGGTTCCACCGAGACTCCTAGGCTCCCTCGACTGGTGGTTGATGCCCTCCCTGGTGTGTGCAGGGGTGCCGTTTCATCTGCCTCAGCCTTCTATGGCCCTGACGACGGATGCATCATCTCTCGGCTGGGGTGCTCATCTCGGACATCTTCGCACTCAAGGCCTTTGGTCATCTCAGGAGCTGGCCTTGCACATCAATGTCGGAGAGTTGAGAGGAGTCCACCTTGCGTGCCAGGCGTTTCAACAGCATCTGCAAGGCCGTTGTGTCTCAGTGTTCACAGACAACACAACGGTCATGTATTACATAAACAAATGGGGGGGGACACGGTCCTCCCCCCTTTGTCAGGAAGCCATTCAACTCTGGGACTTTTGTATAGCCCACTCGATAGACCTGGTAGCGTCCTTTCTCCCAGGGGTTCGGAACACTCTGGCGGATCAACTCAGCAGATCCTTCTGCTCTCACAAGTGGTCAATCCGTCTGGACATTATTCATTCTGTTTTCCGGAAATGGGGATTTCCGCGCATAGACCTCTTTGCTTCCCGCGAGAACAGGAAATGCCAGATGTTCTGCTCCTTCCAAGGTCTCTCCCCGGGCTCGATCTCGGATGCTTTCCTGATACCGTGGACAAGCCAACTGCTTTACGCCTTTGCACTGTTCCCGCTGGTTGACAGGGTCCTACTAAAGCTCCACGGGGACGAAGCTCGCTTGATCATGATTGCCCCAGCGTGGCCCAGGCAGGACTGGTACACCATGTTGCTCGACCTGTCGATAGCCAGCCCAATTACCCTGCCTCCTCACCCAGACCTCATAACTCAGGACCACGGCAGACTTCACCACCCAGACCTCCATTCCCTTCACCTCACGGCATGGCTCCTGCGTGGTTGAGCCAGTCAGAGTTATGCTGCTCTGCCTCAGTACAACAAATACTCCTGGACAGTAGGAAACCTTCCATTCGGTCTACGTATCTGGCCAAGTGGAAGTGTTTCTCCTGCTGGTGCGAAACGCAAAATGTTACTCCCACCGAGGTCTCAATCCCCACCATTTTGGACTACCTCTGGTCTCTCAAACAGCAGGGCCTAGCGGTATCATCATTGAGGGTGCACTTGGCAGCCATTTCTACCTTCCACCCAGGGGAGAGTGGCCGCTCTATGTTCTCACACCCTGTGATTTCGAGGTTCCTCAAGGGGCCAAAATTGGTTTGATCTTCTTGTTGATTGGTGGCAAAAGAGGGATTTGAATATGGCTTTTTTCCATCTCTCCCAGAAGTAACTATTCAAACACGCATCAAATTGTTAAAAATTGTGGTTCAGGTCTAATTCAGGTTCATCAGTATTTCCTAATACATCGGCCAGACGAGTCTCCGAGCTTGGGCGCTCACGGTGGACCCACCGTATACTGTGTTTCACAAGGACAAGGTGCAGTTGCGACCACACCAGCGTTCCTCCCTAAAGTGGTATCAGCCTTCACCATATCAATCAGGACATCTTCCTTCCGGTATTCTTCCCGAAGCCGCACTCATGACAACGGGAGCAACAATTGCACTCCCTAGATGTCCGTAGGGCGCTCGCATTTTATATTGAACAGATGAAGCCCTTTCGTAAATCGCCCCAACTCTTGTCGCAGTGGCAGACCGAATGAAGGGCCTACCTGTCTCCTCCCAGAGAATCTCCTCTTGGGTGACGGCGTGCATCCGCACTTGTTATGACTTGGCTCATGTTCCCTCGAGCCATCTCTCCGCACATTGTACCAGGGCTCAGGCTTCATCTGCTGCCTTCCTAGCTTATGTACCAATCCAGGAAATATATCGCGCAGCTACCTGGTCCTTGGTCCACACCTTTGCCTCACATTATGCTCTGGTTCAACAGTCAAGAGATAATGCAGCCTTTGGCTCAGCAGTTCTGCATTCTGCAAAATCTAACTTCAACCCCAACGCCTAGGTAAGGCTTGGGAATCACCTAATTGGAATAGATATGAGCAATCACTCAAAGAAGAGAAGACGGTTACTCACCTTTGTAACTGTTGTTCTTCGAGATGTGTTGCTCATATCCTTTCCAAACCCGCTTTCCTTTCCCCTCTGTCAGAGTAGCCGGCAAGAAGGAACTGAAGGGCTGTTGGGTCGGCAAGGGTATATATCTGGTGTCATAACGGCGCCACTCCAGGGGGCGACCCAGCCGACCCACCAAGTGTTGCTAGGGTAAAAATCTTCCGATGAACGTGCACGCGGCTCGTGCACACCTAATTGGAATGGATATGAGCAACACATCTCGAAGAACAACAGTTACAAAGGTGAGTAACGGTCTTTTTCTCCCCATGGGTGCCATCATAGAGGAACTCAGGCGATAGCCCACCCCTAAGGCACAAAATTGCCTGAAGCTGTTTGGCCATTTGGCCGCAAGCATGTAGTACAGCACACTAGGCTGCGGCTCCATCCCCTTCGGCTTGGCTAGGCCTGGTGTACAAGCTGAACTGAGACCACCTAGACAAGCTAATCACATTCACTCCCCCAGTTATCAAGTCCCTCTAGTGATGGCTCGACCTGCAAGCAGTGTGTGTGGGAGTGTCCTTCTCCGGACCCCAACTCTCAATGTCTCTAGTATCGGAAGTGTTGGCGATAAGTTGTGGGGAGCACTTAGGAAGACTCAGGGCCTCTGGTCCCAGGCAGAACTTTCACTGCACTTCAACGCCTGGGAGCTAAGAGCGGTCACGTTGCTTGCCAGATGTTCCAGGCCCATCTGGAGGGCAGATGTGTATCGGTGTTGACCGACAATATGACAACTTCAGCCAGGAGAGTATCTGAGTGTAAGGCCTTAACATTGGAGCCCCCATACACGGTCTTCTATAAACTGTACCTGGCCTTACTCCCAAAGGTAGTTTTGCAATTCCACGTGAAGCAAGACATTCTTCTTCCTGTATTCTTTCCTAAGTTGAACGCTAGCAACAGGGAATGAATGTTCCACTCTGTGGATGTCAGGCAAACATTAGCCTTCTACATTGAAAGAATGAAGCCACTTCGAAAACCAATGCAACTCTTCATTGCAGTTGTAGAGCAGATGGATGGGCTTCCAGTATTGTCTCTATAAGGATCTCTTCTTGGATCATGTCCCGTACCTGGGTGTGCTGTGATGTGGCAAAGACATCTGCCCCTGCACTGATGGCACACTCCACAAGGGCGCAGAAATCCTCAGCGGTGTTCCTGGCACAAGTTCCTATTCATGACATCTGCAGGGCAGTTACGTAGTCGTCGATCCACACCTTTATGTAACACTACACCATTACAAAGCAGGCCACAGATGATGCAATATTTGACAAAGTGGCACTACAATCAGTGATTTCATTAACTCCAACCCCGCCTCCTAGGTAAGGCTTGGGAATCACCTACTTGGGACTAACATGAGCAAGCACTCAAAGAAGAAAAAAACAGTTACCTGCCTGTCGTAATCGTTGTTCTTCAAGATGTATTGCTCATGTCCATTCCAAGACCCACCTGCCTCCTCTTTGTTGAAGTATCTGGCCAGAAGGAACTGAAGAGGTGGTGAGTCGTCCGTGACTTATATAAACTGTAATGAAGGCACGATTTCAGGGGGCTCCACAGCTGACCTGACAGGTGCTTCTCAGGGGAAAAACCTTCTGACAACTGTGCACGTAGCCTGCGCACCTTCTTGGAATGGACATGAGCAACACATCTCGAAGAACAGCAGTTACGAGAGGTATGTAACTGTTTTTGTTATTGATGTCAGTCGGACTATACAAGTGCCTAAATTCTTTGCTGAGCCAGGGCCTTAAATGAGTATTGGAAAAGTTTACTAGAGAACAATATATTTGTACTATAGTTTGTTTTGATATTGACTAATACATCTAAATTTAGAAACCAGATCTGGGCTCTGGGACCTGGTTTACTGGATTTCACATATACATTTATAAATAATGCTTCACAAGAAAGTCCTTCCTAATCTCTAGAAAATATAAAAAAACTGGAATTATTTATTAAAATATAATAGATCCCTTAAGAGCAATAAGTCTTGAAATGTTCACTTTAATAAACAAAGTTTTAATCCGCACCGTCATATTGTTTCGTACCAAATAATGGAAGAACAAAACAAATGACTTCAATCCTTTTTTCACTTGCCTGTTGATGCAAATAGCATATTTATATACACAGTACAGAACACTTCTGAAATCAGATAGAAAAATACCCCAAATTATAGGGACACGGACTTGAGATACTGAAGCAGATTAATAAAGAAAAATGGGAAGAACATTATGCTAATCTAACTTTGTTTTAGTCACACAAAATTCAGAATGATTGTTTATAAATTACTTCAAACACATATTGCACCCCAAAAACATATTGCTTATAAAGATGCCACTTGCCACTGGAGCTGGCTTCTCTGATCCTGCCTCCTTACTTTTGTGTTCTAGAAGCTGGCCAAAGTTTAAATGAAGACTGGGAGCGGATGGGTCATTACACAAAGTAATAACTATTTCCCCATGCTAATTTTTCCCCTACTGTTACTCCCACCTTCTTGTCAACTGTTGGAAATGGACCATCCTGATTATCACTACAAACATTTTTTTTCTTCCTGCTAATAGCCCAACTTAATTGATTAGTCTCATTAGAGTTGGTATGGCAACACCCATTTTTTTACATGTTCTTTGTATATATATCTTCCTACTGTATTTTCCACTGCATGCATCTGATGAAGTGGGTTTTAGCCCACAAAAGCTTATGCCCAAATAAATTTGTTAGTCTATAAGGTGCCACAAGTGCTCCTTGTTCTTTTTGCTGATACAGAGTAACACAGTTACCACTCTGAAACCTACTCCTCTTTGTATGGGTTCAGCCTTTCTTCTAAACTCTGGGGGGTTTACATTTTGAAATAATTTCCTCTAAAATAAACACATCCTTGGATTTTCCAGAGCAAGTCTGATCCAAGATAAATTGTACTATACATACTGAAAATGTGCTTATATGGGAAATACTGTTAATTTTAAAAAAATATTTTTTGTATCCGATAGCCCCTGATTTTTTGTTTTTTGTTCTAGATGAATAAATTCATTCATAGATTTTAGGGGCAGACGGAACCATTAGATCATCTAGTCTGACCTCCTGTATATCAGAGGCCATTAAATTTCACTCAGTCATCTAACCCTCTGTACTGAGCCCAGTAATTTCTGTTTGGTTAAAGCATATCTTCTAGAAAGGCATTCAGTCTTGATCTGAAGACAACAAGAGATGGAGAATCCATCACTTTCCTTTACTGTTTGTTCCAGTGATTAATTACCCTCTCTGTTTAAAAAAAACCAAATTCCTATTTGAATTTGTCTGGCTTTAACTTCTAGCCCTATTGCTTCTTGTGAAGCCTTTCTCCATTAAATTAAAGAGCTCTTTAATACCTGGTATTTTCGCTCTGTGATGGTCATTATACACTGTAGTCAAGTCACCTCTCAGTCTTCTTTTTGATAAGCTAAACATATTGAACTCTAAATCTGTCACTGTAAGCCATTTTCTTAAGCCCTCAAATCATTTTATGACCCTTTTCTGCATCCTCTCCGGTTTTTCAACTTCCTCTTTAAAATGTGCACACCAGAGCTGTGTGCAGTATTCTAGTGTCTGTCTCACCAATGCTATGTACAGAGGCAAAATCACCTCTGTACTCCTACTCATTATTCCCCTGTTTATATATCCAAGGATTGTATTAGCTCTTATTGCAACAGCATTGTACTGTAAAAGCAGCAGAGAATCCTGTGGCACCTTATAGACTAACAGACGTTTTGGAGCGTGAGCTTTCGTGAGTGATTACCCACTTCGTCAGATGCAGGTAGTGGAAATTTCCAGGGGTAGGTATATATATGCTAGCAAGCAAGCTAGAGATAATGAGGTTAGTTCAGGTTTTTGTACATTGCCAGTCCTGATATCTGATTTGTGTCCATTTATCCTTTTCCGTAGTGACTGTCCAGTTTGGCCGATGTACATAGCAGAGGGGCATTGCTGGCATATGATGGCGTATATTACATTGGTGGACGTGCAGGTGAATGAACCAGTGATGGTATGGCTGATCTGGTTAGGTCCTATGATGGTGTCGCTGGTGTAGATATGTGGGCAGAGTTGGCATCGAGGTTTGTTGCATGGATTGGTTCCTGAGCTAGAGTTACTATGGTACGGTGTGCAGTTGCTGGTGAGAATACGTTTCAGGTTGGCAGGTTGTCTGTGGGCAAGGATTGGCCTGCCACCCAAGATCCGTGAAAGTGTGGGATCATTGTCCAGGATGGGTTGTAGATCCCTGATGATGCGTTGGAGGGGTTTTAGCTGGGGGCTGTAAGTGATGGCCAGTGGAGTCCTGTTGGTTTCTTTCTTGGGTTTGTCTTGCAGTAGGAGGCTTCTGGGTACACGTCTGGCTCTGTTGATCTGTTTCCTAATTTCCTCGTGCGGGTATTGTAGTTTTGAGAATGCTTGGTGGAGATTTTGTAGGTGTTGGTCTCTGTCTGAGGGGTTAGAGCAGATGCGGTTGTACCTCAGTGCTTGGCTGTAGACAATGGATCGTGTGATGTGCCCGGGATGGAAGCTGGAGGCATGAAGGTAGGCATAGCGGTCGGTAGGTTTTCGATATAGGGTGGTGTTAATGTGACCATCACTTATTTGCACCGTGGTGTCTAGAAAGTGGACCTCCCGTGTAGATTGGTCCAGGCTGAGGTTGATGGTGGGGTGGAAGTTGTTGAAATCGTGGTGGAATTTTTCTAGAGTCTCCTTCCCATGGGTCCAGATGATGAAGATGTCATCAATGTAGCGTAGGTAGAGAAGGGGCGTGAGTGGACGAGAGCTGAGGAAGCGTTGTTCCAGGTCAGCCATAAAAATATTGGCGTATTGTGGGGCCATGCGGGTGCCCATAGCAGTGCCACTGATCTGGAGGTATATATTGTCATCAAACTTGAAATAGTTGTGTGTGAGTATAAAGGCACAGAGCTCAGCAGCCAGTTGTGCTGTGGCATCATCAGGGATACTGTTCCTAACAGCTTGTATTCCATCTGTGTGTGGGATGTTTGTGTAGAGAGCCTCTACATCCATGGTGGCTAGGATGGTGTTTTCTGGGAGGTGACCAATGCATTGTAGTTTCCTCAGGAAATCAGTGGTGTCACGGAGATAGCTGGGAGTGCTGGTGGCATAGGGTCTGAGTAGAGAGTCCACATATCCAGACAGTCCTTCAGTGAGAGTGCCAATGCCCGAGATGATGGGGCGTCCAGGATTTCCGGGTTTGTGGATCTTGGGTAGTAGATAGAATAACCCTGGTCGGGGCTCTAAGGGTATGCTGATTTGTTCCGGTGTTAGTGTAGGGAGTGTCCTGAGTAGATGGTGCAGTTTCTTAGTGTATTCCTCAGTGGGATCTGAGGGAAGTGGCCTGTAGAATTTGGTATTGGAGAGTTGTCTGGCGGCCTCCTTTTGGTAGTCAGACCTGTTCATGATGACAACAGCACCTCCTTTATCAGCCTCTTTGATGATAATGTCAGGGTGGTTTCTGAGGCTGTGGATGGCATTGCGTTCTGCACGACTTAGGTTATGAGGCAAGCGGTGTTGTTTTTCCACGATTTCTGCCTGTGCACGTCGGCGGAAGCATTCAATGTATAGGTCCAGACTGTCATTTCGACCCTCAGGAGGAGTCCATGTGGAGTTCTTCTTCTTGTGCTGTTGGTGGGTGGGTACCTGTGTATCAGTGCACTGTTCAGTGTTGTCCTGGAAGTATTCTTTGAGTCGCAGACGGCGAAAGTAGGCTTCCAGATCGCCACAGAACTGTATCATGTTGGTGGGGGTGGCAGGGCAGAAAGAGAGTCCCCGAGATAGGACAGACTTTTCTTCTGGGCTGAGCGTGTAGTTGGATAGATTGACAATATTGCTGGGTGGGTTAGGGGTACCACGGTTGTGGCCCCATGTGTCAGGTAGGAGTTTAGACAGCTTACAGTCCTTTTTCCTTTGTAGAGATGTGAAGTGAGTGCTGTAGATCTCCTGTCTTATTTTAGTGAAGTCTGGTTTTATGGAAGTTTGGTTATTAATGAAGGTCTCCAGGTTGGAGAGCTCTTTTTTGATGTTTTCCTGTTTGCTGTATAGGATGCTGATCAGGTGGTTCCTCAGTTTCTTTGATAGTGTATGGCATAATCTCTCACTGTGGTCTGTGTAGTATGTAGATAGCAGTGGATTTTTTACCTTTAGTCCATTTGGTATGATGTCCATCCGTTTGCATTTGGAAAGGAAGATGATATCTGTCTGTATTTGTGCAAGTTTCTTCATGAGGTTGATGGATATCGACTCCATACGGCTAAATGCAGTGCCTTGCATGGTGTCAAGTATCAGAGGGGTAGCCGTGTTAGTCTGGATCTGTAAAAGCAGCAGAGAATCCTGTGGCACCTTATAGACTAACAGACGTTTTGGAGCGTGAGCTTTCGTGGGTGAATACTCACTTCGTCAGACGCAGCATTGTACTGGGAGCTCATACTGAGTTGCTTGTCCGCTAAGACCCCTAAATCATTTTCAGAATCACTGCTTTCTAGGATACATTTGCCTATTCTGTAGGAATGGCCTACATTTTTGTTCCTAAATGTGCTTTAATATAACCAAATGCAGTATTACACATTTTGTTTGAACAGGCCCAGCTTACCAAGTGATCCAGTTCACTATGCATGAATGTTGTATTCTCATCATTATTTACCCCTCAGCTGATCTTTATGCCATCCGCAAATTTTATCAGCAGTGATTTTGTATTTATTTCCAGATCATTAATAAAAATGTTAAACAGCATCAGGCCAAGTACCGATCCCTGTGGAATCCCACTAGAACAGGGGTGGATGGGACCTCAGGTGGTCATCTAGTCCAACCCCCTGCTCAAAGCAGGACCAATCCCCCTCCTGCACCCCAAACCCCGCATCCCCACCCCAGAGCCTGCACCCCCAGCCAGAGCCCTCACCCCGTCCCGCAGCCCAGCTCCCTGCCCCAACCCAGTGAAAGTGAGTGAGGGTGGGGGAGAGCGAGCCACCAAGGGAGGGGGAATGTAGTGAGGGGGGTGCGGGGCCTTGGGGAAGGGGTGGGGCTAAGGTGTTCGGTTTTGTGCGACTAGAAAGTTGGCATCTGGTCTATCTGGTGACAGGTTTCACTACCTTCACCCTTCTCTGGGTAGAACCAAGCAATCCTACCACTTCGGATGGGTCTCCGGGCTGCAGCCCACACTGCGTACTGGCCCAAATGAGTTTACCACCTATAAGGCCTCTTTCTCTGGGAACCTCTGACCAGTGGCTGATTAAAGTGACTCAAAACAAAACATTAATTGTTCACCCACAGATACGGGGAAAAGGGATAACACAACGAAAGGCCTATTTAAACTTACCTTAAAGTTGCAAGGAAGGAATAAAGTTTTTTAGGTAAGACCACCAGGCTCCTGACCTAGGAGAGAGAGACAGTCCCTGCAGCATTCTTGGAGACTCATCTCCAACTGCTGATGCCCATGCACCCCTCTCTCCCTTCTCTAGGTCAGGATCTCTAATGGTTTAATTAGCCTTTGATCCTAGGCTTGGGCATGGTAAAAATTAACCTGCTTGCCTGGTTGGTATCAGGACTGGGGCAGGGGGTAGGGGCTGGGGGAGAGGCTTAGGGGTGCAGGCTCCAGGTGGCGTTTACTTCAAGCGGCTCCCAGAAGCAGAGACATGTTCCTTCTCTGGCCCCTATGTAGAGGCGTGGCCAGGCAGCTCCACATGCTGCCCTGTCTGCAGGCACTGCCCCTGCAGCTCCCATTGTAGTGCCAGAGGGGGGCCATGCCACGGCTTCCAGGAGCCACGTGGAGTGACCCCTGACTCTGCACCCCAGCTGGAGTGCCAGAGCGGAGTTGTGCGGCTGCTTCTGGGAGCCGCGTGGAGTGGCTCCCGACCCTGCTCCCCAGCTGGAGCACCAGAGTACCGGAGCAGGGCAAGCCCCAGACCCCACTCTGAGCTTGAGGGCTGGCTCAAAACGGCTGGCAGGCTGGATCTGACCAGTGGGCTGTAGTTTGCCCACCCCACACTAGAAATACTCTCATTAGATGGTGATTTGCCATTTACATCTGTTTTTTGAGAACTGACAATTCTTAATCCATTTAATGTGTGCTTGATTGATATTATATAATGCAAATTTTGTGATCAGAATGTTGTGTGAGCCTAAGTCAAATGCCTTACAAAAGGCTAAGTATATTACCTTTATGCATTTGTCTTTATCAACCAAACCAGTAGAAGTGACTGCAGAGGAAGCCAAAGCAAGGACTACTGCACTGAGGGCAGAAGGTTAAAAATGGTATCCAGCTGAGGTGACCCCTACCTCCAGCACATTCTTGGACCCAGAACTATGCAAGGGAGACCCACACCACCTGTGGGGCACTAGGACCCATGTAATGCTTCCTTTCCTTTCCACCATGTGGCATTGGGGGGAAAACTCTGGGAGGAATCTGTCAGATATTTCAGGTAAGAGCAGCTGCAGAAGCAGCCAAAGCAGTGACCTTCAGACATTCATAGAACTTTCTGTGCTTTTGACTGGACTTTATCTGTCCTGTACTGATTGGCTGCTTACTCCAGTGCTCCTCTTATCCCTCCCTCACAGTCACTTCACCTCAGATTCACTCCACCCTGCCCCTCTTATTCTCATCTGCCCTGCCCTGTGTGCCTTATCTCCCCTCTCTTCAATGTCCCCTCTCCCTTCAGTTTGCCTTCCATTTAACTTATTCTCTTCAACACCCCACCTCACCCCACAAAATGATGGGACTAACATGATGTTTGCTGCCATCACACAGTTCACTCTACTTGTGTTCTGTCTATTTTCTCCACCCTGTGTCTATCTTGTCTATTTATATAGTAGCTGCCTTGAGTAGTTTATAGTCTGTTACTTTTTTTCGTACAGTGCTTAGGAAAACGCGGCCCCATTCTTGTTTGGTCCTTAGGCACTACTGTAATAAACATTATTATTTAGAGCTGTCAGTTCATCACAGTTAATGCCTGTGAATAACTGAAAGCAAAATTAACATGTTGATTTTTTTAATGCGTTAATCGCATACTGTTGGGTAGGGCGGGAGGCATGGGCTCTGAGGGGCTGAAGCCTCAGCCCTCAGCTCTGGAGGGTATGTGTGTGTGTGTGTGGCGGGGGCAAAGCAGCCCAGCTGTGGAGGTGGCGGCGGGGTTAGAGGAGCCCCAGCCCCAGCCTGCAGCTTCCCAGCCTGCCAGGTGGTAGGGGTGGGAAAGGAGCTGGAACCCCAAGCCCTGTGCTGGGCTCAACCCCTATGCCAGGCTGGAGCCCGTATCCCCACACCTCTAGAGGGGCTGAAGCCCCAAGCCCTGAGGAGGCTGAAACCCTGAGCCCCACACCCGACTAAATTCCAGAGCCCCCAGCCCTAACCCTATATCTGAAAATTTAGAAAATCCAAAACTATTTAAATAAAATATATTCTAATATTGTTTAACAGTGCGATTAATCACAATTAATTTGAATCACTTGACAGCCCTATTATTATTATTATTATTTTATAATCCTATCAAAGAATGAAATCATGTTTGTGTAAGACCTATATTCT
This sequence comes from Chelonoidis abingdonii, assembly GCF_003597395.2. Lineage (NCBI taxonomy): Eukaryota > Metazoa > Chordata > Testudines > Testudinidae > Chelonoidis > Chelonoidis abingdonii. The sequence continues at coordinate 88,229,395 of NC_133772.1, forward strand.
ATTATATATTTACCCACAAAAGCTGGGTATATAATATTCAGTGAAGTCTTGCATTTTCTCTTTTATGGCAGGTTCCCATGGATGGATTCAGTTATATTCCTAAAGCATCCTATCCTAGGCTCACTTGTGGTTTCTGCTATAATAAATAAGACATTTGGAGCTATGAAGGTGTCTTCCCTCTCTCTGTATGGAGTGTAGTTGTAGCTGAGTCAGTCCCAGGATATTAGAGAGATGAGGTGGGTGAGGTAATATCTTGTATTCAACCAAGTGGCTTTAAAGCTTGTCTCTCTCGCCAACAGAAGTTGGTCCAATAGAAGATATTACCTTAGTCCAGTAGTTTTCAAACTTTTTTTCTGTCGACCCAGTTGAAGAAAACTGTTGATGCCCATGACCCAACAGAGCTGGCGATGAGGGGTTTGGGGTGCGGGGAGGGACTCTGGGCTGGAGCAGAGGGTTGGTGTGTGGGAGGGGGTCAGGGCTCTGGGCTGGGGGTGCAGGCTCTGGGATGGAGCCAGGGATGCAGGTTTTGGGGTTCAGGAGGGGGCTCTGAGTTTGAGAGGGCTCATGGCAGGGGATTGGGGTGCAGGGTTGGAGTGTGGGCTTATTTTGGGCGACTCCCAGTCAGCGGCGCAGCGGGGGTGCTAAGGCAGGCTTCTTGCCTGTTCTGGCACCGCAGACTGCGTTGCACCCCGGAAGCAGCCAGCAGCAGGTCCGGCTCCTAGGTGGAGGTGTGCAAGCAGCTCCACACGGCTTTCGCCCACAGGCACCACTTCCCCCAGCTCCCATTGGCTAGGAACCAGCCAATGGGAGTGTGGAGCTGGTGCTCGGGGTGGGGGCAGCATGCAGAACCCCAGGGCCGCCCCACATAGGAGCTGGACCTTTTGCTGGCCGCTTCTGGGGCACAGCGCGGTGTCAGAAGAAGACGGGACTAGCCTGCCTTAGCTGGGCAGCAAGGCTGACAGGACTTTTAATGGCCTGGTCAGCGGTGCTGACAAGAAGTGCCACAACCTTGGTTGTGACCTGCAGTTTGAAAACCACTGCCTTAGTTCCTGTGAACAGGCATTCTAAGGCCTGGTCTACACTGGGAGGGGGATCGATCTAAGATACGCAACTTCAGCTATGAGAATAGCGTAGCTGAAGTCAACGTATTTTAGATCGAATTAAAATTACTTATTTCACATCCTCATGGTGTGTCGCAGCTCCCCTGTTGACTTTGCTTCCCCCTCTCGCCGAGCTGGAGTTCAGCAGTCGATGGGAGAGTGATCGGAGATTAATTTATCGCGTCTACACTACACACAATAAATTGGTCCCCGATAGATTGATCGCTACCCGCCAATCCGGCGGGTAGTGTAGATGTCCCCTTAGTGACTAGATCTGTTTTGATGAAAGGTTATTCCTTAGCTGCTCTAGTTTTAAGAGGTTCTAATTATTGAATAGTTATGGCCAGATGTTACCTTTCACTTAAAACTGGTACATTCCTGAGGACAAAAAGAAAGGAGTTTCTGGAATTCTTCAGGCAAGACCAGAGGGCATCCAAACATTACCTTAGGGCTTCCTTTGATATTTCAGTCACAATGGTCTTGTATACCTCTGTCTCCATTAAGAGATGTTCCTGGCTCAGGAACTGTAGTCTTACTGTGAAGGCCCAGGCTAAAATTGTGAATTTGTCTAACTCAGACCTGAGGGTCTATGCCTTCAGAAGACAAGTTCTGGGAAAAGATGAAATCCACAAAGTCCCTGGCCAGGTCTCTGAGCTCAAAACTATTTATTTCCATACAAAATCTTACAAATTATCTAGGGGTCAGATATTACAATCTTCCTTTGGAATTGGCCATCAGCCCAGCAAAGATCGAAATAATTTTGGAAGCACTTCTTTTCCCATCAGAAGAAACAAAGATGTCTTAACTTTTGCTTGCAGAGTGCTGTTTAACTCTTTAAACCTATCTCTGCTTTTTAAATGAAATCTGCTAAACCAGATGGTTCTTCCTAATCTGATTTAAAAAAAGGCTTTAGAACCAGGTTCAACCACATCAGAGTGTAACAATGGCTGTAAAACTCAAGTGTTTTAACTGTGTCAATATGGCTTCTGTCCACACTGTACCATTTCCTCAAATTGTTATAAAAAATAATTTCAGAAGCACTTGTCAAACTGGCTGGAAAGAGTTATTGCTCCAGTTAAAAAGTGGTTTCCCAGGGCAGTCAAGGTTTTGGATACCTGTATTGCACTTGGCAGAAAAAGCAAAATGCAGTAATACATCTCCAAATATGTTCCTCCAGAATACCACAGCTGCTACAAAATAAGTTGTAAATATTTGAACTGAGACCTCAGTAGCTGCAAAACTGCAGCAGAGAAGCTACACCATTGTATTTTGGGAAGTTTGCTGCAAACGTTTTCTTACAAAGAGCTATTATAGATAAATACTGATTTTGGGACTTAATGAATAATGCTTTCAGCCATAACAAGATGACTAATACTTCTGAGTAACAGTGTTTAAAAAATGATTTACCTGACTTTTTCCCTTCCTCTCATTTAAAAAAAAAAAAGAGGGGGGCGGGGTGCAGGGGAAAGAAGGAGGGGTATGGCCGGGGTTCCATTATTGCTCAGTATTGAGGTATGGTGCTTTATTTTTAAGGATCCCCCTCATTGCTACCTTTCCAGCTTCCCAGAAAATACTTTAATTGATCTCTTCCTTATTATTTTCTTCTATATATTTCTGATTTTTTAGCAGTTTTTGAATTCAGATGGGATTATACAGAAAAGCACTACTCTATTGCCAAGGTCCTTTGTTTTTCCACTCAATCCATCCAGTCTTTTATTCTAATATAAGAAGGGGTATAATCAGACCAATTTATAAATCCTAGATTAGCTTTTTTGACCAAATTAGCCAAAGTGCAAGAACTAAAATCATATCAATCCTGGCATAAGATCTGTAAGTAGCAGAATAATACATATGGTCCCTGACATCAACATTCATCTGATGGACATCCTCCAGATCCTCGTTTTCTAAGTGATATGACAAATTTGCACTTGCTTTTCTTGAATGCCCTCTGTATACATTCAATTGATCCAAAGTGGAATTAAGCACTTCATTAAAATCTCCCCCAGAATAATATCCCCTTCCCTGAAACTTCCTAGAGCCCCTTAATTAACTTCCTAGGGCCCCTTAATTAAAATTAGCCTTCTCAGAATTCAATTTGTATTTGTTTTAATTTTGATGGATACTTGTTATTTTTAAGCATTTTTTCTGATTTTTATCTTATTAAATGTTCACAATTGTGCAAAATTATAGATTTTAGGATTGGTTTTTTTTAGATTTTTACTGAAGTAAATTTTCACAGTTATGGAAAATTATTTGGGGAGAATGAGACCATGCGGGAGTCAGACAATTATTTAGTGACAATAGATGTTGAGATTCAAAATGTTAAAGCTTTATAACCATTAAAACACAAATTGTCAACATATGAAAAGTAAATATCTTTAAATCGAATTCTAATAAGTTCTCAAGCAGCATTTTTCTTACTTTGCCTATCTGTACATTTTGATTATTCTTGATGGAAATATTTTTCCCTTGGTTTGTGTGGATACAATGAAATTGATGTTGTTATAGTATAATTCCCCACTCTGAACCTTAGTGTCCAAAAGATGGGGTACCAGCATTAATTCCTCTAAGCTTGATTACTAGCTTAGAACCTGTAGCGCTGCCACCAACCAGGAATTCCAGTGCCTGGTACACTCTGGTCCCCCCAAAACCTTGCCCGGGGACCCCCAATGACCCAGACCCTCTGGATCTCAACACAGGAAAGTAAACCCTTTCCCCCACCGTTGCCTCTCCCAGGCTTCCCCTCCCTGGGTTACCCTGGAAGATCACTGTGATTCAAACTCCTTGAATCTTTAAACAGGGAGAAATTCACCTTCCCCCCTCTTCTCTCTCCCCTCGCTGACTTCCTGAGAGAGAAAGTAATCTGACACAGAAAGAAATTAGCCCCTCTCATCCCCTTCCCTCCTTTCTCCCCACCAATTCCCTGGTGAATCCAGCCCCCGTCCCCTGGGGTCTCACACTAGAAAAAATAAAACAATCAGGTTCTTAAACAAGAAACTTTAATTAAAAGAGAAAAAATTATTTTTGTAAATTTAAAATGGAATCGGTACAGGGTCTTTCAGCTATAGACACTGGAATACCTCCCAGCCTAAAGTATACAAGTACAAATTAAAATCTTTCAGCAAAAATACAAATTTGAACTCCTTCCAGCCAAATGCACATTTGCAAATAAAGAAAACAACATAAGCCTAACTCGCTTTATCTATCTAGTACTCACTATTTTGAACTTATAAAGCCTGTATCAGGGAGATTGGAGAGAAACCTGGTTGCACATCTGGTCCCTCTGAGCCCCCAGAGTGAACAACCACCAAATTTTAACAGCACACACAGAAACTTCCCTCCCTCAAGATTTGAAAGTATTCTGTCCCCTGATTGGTTCTCTGGTCAGGTGACAGCCAGGCTTACTGAACTTGTTAATCCAGTCAAAGAGATATAAAGTACTTCTGTGCTATTAACTTTTTCTTATCTGTTTATGACAGATATTTACCAATGTTTTACCAATAAAAACCTAATCCTTCCAAGCCTAATTAAAATATATCTGTCCTCCATATCTATAAGTTGGGCTGAAACAATAAAAGGGAAGTGTTTAGTAAAAAGAATTGCCATTGCTCTCCTATTAATTTCCCTGGAGAGACGTACAATAGCTGTATCCAAGAAGTATTTGGGTGTTTATCATCATATTTCTTCAAGGGTGTTTCCTGTAAATAGACTATACTAGGAAAATCCTTTTTTTTTCAGTGAGCAGAAACCTCTTTCCTTTTTGTTGGATTGTTCATCCCCTTTACATTAACAATGTGCATTAGCAATGACATTAATAAACTCACCCATGAGTACCACATCTTCTGTCACCAAGTATATTACTCTTTGTTAAAGGCAGTGAGACCCTCCAGCTAGATGGCAGGTCTCTATTACGTTTGCTCCTCTTTAAATAAGACATTTTAGATATAGTTCCCATCATATACACAATAATTTTAACACTACCACATATATTGCTTTCCCTTTCTTTAACACCTATATTATTGTGCCCTGACTCTAGGTCTGATTTACTGTAAATTTAAAAATTCTGTGCTCTAACATTTTATTATAATATACTCTTTTATATTAAAATGTGTAACAATATTTATCATCTCTTTCTGATCTTGTGTTTCCCTTCCTGTGCACTGCTCCATTGTCACCATGTCCCTTCTAGCTATGGAAGCCTGAGCTCACCTTTCTTCCTTCGAGGACATGTTAGTAGCCTGTTGTGATGGGGAGGGTGTATTTTTTTATATATTCTTAAGAACCAATCTTTATCTAAATCTTATTAAACATAGGGCATTATGAGATTATTATACCATCTCTGAGTTCATATAGTCTTAAAATTTTCCACCACAGGTGACCTTTCTCCAGTTTATATAAATTTTGGAATGTTTGTGACAACTCTAATATCGAACTTGCTTCACTTGAGGAGATCTGGGTCTCCTATTTTGTTGTTAACTTTTTTTCATAATATATATCACAACATTCAATTAACTATAATATTTACCCATTAAGTATACTGTATTCACATAGAGTAAAATATCCTCCAAGCTATACAGCCCAGTTCCCATTTAACAATACACCTTTATCATTATAACCTCATGGATATAATATCCATTATCTATTATACTAATATTATTCTTTTGGATCAGAACTCTTTCTTCTACTCTCATGATTGTCCTGTTGTCTTAATGATGCATCTTTTTGAGCTATTCTGGCTCTCTTTGATCTCACTGCTTCCCAGTGATGTCTTGGTGACCTGTAGGACTGATGCCCTTGATCCCATTCAAATTGTTCTTGAGCTGATTTGCGTATTGTCGTGTCCAGAAGTACCTGTTTTCCTTCATTTGGATCTGAAATAGACATATATCTTTCCTTCCATTGAAAGGACAGTCTAAATGGTAACCTCTATTTGTATCTTACATTGTTCTTTCTGAGAATTGTGGTGGTATTCTCTTTGCTTTTTAAGGGTTGAGGTTTCCAGATCTGGGAAAATTTTTATGGGGTGGTTAAGAATCATTAATGGTTAAGCTCTCTCTTCATCGCCCTCAGTATTTTATCCTTGTCTTGATAGTAGTGTAGATAAATGATGGCACTTCTTGGTCAGGAGCCAGCTGAGGCCCTAGAGAAAAGGGATCTGTGAGCCTGTTCAGTATGAATGCAATCTTTATTTCCCAGTTTTAATATCTCATGGACAATATCGTTCAATGCATTCAGCAGAGTTCTCCCTTCAGTTTCCTTTGTAATATCGTTAATCCTTATGTTAGTCATGTGTTCTCTATTTTCCATATATTTCAGCTGTAATTCTATTTATTTTTCTTTTTTTTCAGTTATTTGAATTCTTTGATCTAGATTAATCATGCTGTCTGATGGCTCATTTTATCCTGTTTCCATATCTGATATTTTTCCATTAATCTCATTAATTAACGTTTTTTATCTTTAATGTAAGCCTAGAACTCATCCTTCATCTCCTTATTCATCTTTTCAATTTTTAGCAGTAGATCTTCCAGGTAAGTCTTAATGACTTGTGATTCTCCATCCACTTGCATAGTTTGTTTGCCGGAGTGGGAGTTATTCTCTTTCATGGCCATGTCTTTGGGTTTTGTTGTTGTTTTTGTTTTTTGGAGGGGTGGGGGGGACGGGACGGACAGAGAACAACTGATATTTGTATTGGAAGATTTCTTTCCTTTCCCGAACATCCAGATCTTCTTATGTTTCCTTTTTTCTTGTTGAGTCCCTCTCAGGATCGCTGCTGCCACATTTTCCCTTTGTTTGTCTGACCTTTCCAAAGGGCTGCTGCCATACTTATTCCCCCAACCACAATAGTACAGTTTTAATTATTTTTTTTAAGTTCATTGCACTCACCCACTCTCTCTCTGCAGGATAATGAGGGTCCAGTTCAACATCTCTAAGCTTGCAGATTCATTTTTAATATGTTCTCCAGGCTGGTGGTGCTGTATTCTGTTGCTGGATATTCTCCTCCTGAGGCTGCTCTCTGGGACTGAGATCTGCAAATTTTCTTCATTCTTCTCTTTTTCTTTTCAAAGCTGGCTTCATGGGTGGTTATTCAGATTTATGGCTCAGATCAGTGGATTCAGAGTGGCTGCTTCTTTTTATCTTCTTAAATTGCTTTCATTTATTTCCCCTTTATTGCAGAGAGCTGGATTAAACCACCATCTTGGTTGCTGGTTTAACCATGCCCCAGAAAGGGGTGCTTTTCAATGGTTATATAAGTGCTGGTGGATTACTGGGGATATTTCACTGACATTAATGTTAGCTGGTCAGGAAGGTGTATGATGATTGCATCTTTAGGAATAAAAAACTTTTTGAATGGATGGAAACAAAAACTTTCCCCTCAGATTGGCACATTCATATGTGTTAGATTACAATGCTAATAGTGATTCTTGCGGACCCAACCTACCTTTTTGCTTCCCTGGCTCGTGAAGTCATACATAGACTAACTGGACAGAAGCAAGGAAAAAATATAACTACCACCTGAGCCGGTGCAGGATAATTGGTGAATGTGCATTTAGTAAATTGAAAGGATACTGGAAATGTCCTGAGTGACTAGGCTAGCTCTCACTGAGCCAAATATTCTTAATGTTATTTCTGCATGTTGCATTTGACTGTTTTACATAATATTTGTGAAGCGAAGGAGAAAATGTTGCCTGTAGGGTGAAAGGGGTAAGTGGAAAGACTGCTGACTTTGAACAGCCAGATGCATGGGCAGGCACATGAGGACTTTGAGATGCTGTATGGCTGAGGAAGCTTTGAGAGTGTACTTTGAATAGTGTGTCATAGCATGAAAGTGTGCTGCTGTGTGCTATTTTGTGTATTTATGAAAAACTTTACTTTGCTTCTATATGAATTGTACATGTACTGTTAAAACCCAAGATGGAAGAGATGCTTCTTTTGGGGATCAAAAATGATATTTTGTAAGACAAAGTAAGTAAATATTATTTTCACAAAATGCAACTTTATTGAACAGTAATCAACAATTGAAATATTTAAAAAATATTTACGAAGTGTGTAGTGAAAATGCTTCTATATGAACCACGTGTCAGTGTACTCATATAATTTTTCTTGTTTTCTGCTGGGGTTGAGTGGAAGGGTTTCTGCATAGGCTATGCTGGTGCCTTGCCTGGGTTGTGTGTTTATGGCACATGGCCAGGGTACATAGAATTGTCCATACATTGCAATGGCTTTAGGGTGTCAATCTTCAGACATTTTACTCTGTAATGATTTTCAGTATCCGAGTTTATTTGAGGTACCGCATTATGTTTGGTGTGCTTCTCAATGCATGTCTCATTTCTTCGGCCTTTCCTCAAGCATGCATTTCCTCCAGTCCATTCTCTCTTGTGAGTTGGCCTCAGAACTCCTGAGAAGATCTGAAAATGTCTCCCCTGTCCATTCTTCTTTCTACTGATTATGGTCAGTCTTTCAGCAGAGATGGAGGGGGTGCCTGTCAATGGTACCCTGGCTTAGGCCACTGATAAACAACAAATAAGAAGGATATTGTTAGATTTAAAGGCTTACTAGATAGAAAAAGATAAGTCAGAAACTCCCTAAAAAGTTCCCATAAAGATATTCATAAAAGCATAAACTGTGTCTGACTTGCTTCAGGGATGCCTGCTTTAGGAAGGTGAGTATATGGGGCACTGTTCAAAGCTTGTAGCCATGTGGGATGGAGGGTGGACTCTCAAGTGTCCTGGTAATAAGTGTAGGCATAGTGCAGTAAATATTGCAGGATTTATAATCATAAAATGTTGGCATGGAAAAGGTCATCTAGTTCTTTCCCTGTACTGAGGCAGGATTAAGTATACCTAGACTAGTGGTCCCCAACCTTTTTCGTTTGGCGAGTGCCAGATGGTGAGCCATGGAGGACTGTGGCGGTGGACGACCATCTGCTGAAATGCCGCTGACAAGCGGCAACGTCAATAGGTGTCGCTGCCGAAATACCACCGACAAGCAGTGTCATCGAGAGGTGTTGCTGCTGAAAATTGGTGGCATTTTGGCGGCGATGCCTCTGGATGCTGCTGCTTGTCGGTGGCATTTTGGCAGATGCTCGTCCACCAGCCAGTATGCGGGCACTCTTAGATGCCCTGGCGTGCGCCACGTTGGGGACCCCTGACTTAGACCATTCCTCACTACTAAGGGAGCTGATGTTTGTGGCAGAAAGGAGTTTTGTTTCATTGGAGGCAGAACTGCCAGTGGGTTCACTGCTGTTTTAGTGTGCATGCCTTTTTAAAAGTTTGTTAAAGGCACTTAGAGTAATACATAGGCACATTTTTTTCATATTTTACTAGACATGTAAATGAAGAAAGACAGAAATAAGTTATTATTGGCTAACTTGTTTCTTTTTTCCCCTCAGGGAAAGACCATGTTTGTAGATTTATTGGCTGTGGAAGGAATGACAGATTTAACTATGTGGTCATGCAGCTGCAGGTGAGTTGAACTAAATAGATTTTAGGGATTTATTTTTTCCCCAAGCATGTATTTAGCAAAAAATAACAGTGAAATTTTAGAGCATGGTGGGTAGTAGAAAACTGGCTATTGTTATAGTGGGATAGTGAGCCAAGGTAAACTGAATATTTCATATTGTTACCATCCTCTGCCAGAAAGAAGGAGAAATCTCACAGATCTTCAGAACAGACTGAATATTTTAGTGAGAGAGGTGTGATGTTTTCTGAGATAGTTTACATCTCTCTGAAAACTTTACTTGAAGTTGGAAGATAGCTTAAGATGTGCCCAACTGCTTCTGGAATAGATTAGTTTTTTCAATATGAGTTTTTGATCACTTTGCTAATGAAAATACATTGATAAGAAACTTCCTGTGTAGGTTAAGACTCAATCCAGAGGATCAGAAGACCTATTCTGAGTGATTGTATATGTCAATTATACTAGATGTCTCATGCACCTGTGCTTTTCCCAAGCAGTACGTGTAGGGGTGGCCATGCCCGTGCCCTGAGCTCCTTGTGCTTCAAACTAAGGGTATAGAATGTGGAGCCACCCTACTCTCCTCTCTCTTCCTTCTTACCATCAGTTCTTAGAGCGTGCTGGCAGTTGTTCCTTTGTGAACATGTTGTAAGTATTTTGCTTCTGAATGGTACTCATTTTGGGGTTTCTTTTCCTTTTCTTTTCTCTCTCTCAACTCAGAGCTCTGCCCAATATTGGGGGACCCTATACCTTAGTCGCTTGGGTTTAAACTTTGTTCAGGAGGTTGCAAACTGACCGTGATCCTCACTCTTGCTGTCTCAAGTTTGTTGATGAGGGTCATATCAAGGACACATGTCTAGTTTGCCAGGGCTTCAAGAGCAGAACCAAGTTAAGAATGCCTCAGGTATATCCTCATGGAGGCCTCCATTTGGCTGGCATTGGTACTGCCTTGGTCAGATAGAGGGAGTTCCTCCCCATCCAGGAGCACTCCCCTGCCTTACCAGAAGGCAGGAAATGGAGGAGATCTCCTTCACCAGGACGCTCCTTGAAGAAGCATAAGTGTTCAGAGCCCTCTCAGCATCTGAAGTCAAAGAAAGGAACAGTTTCCATGGTATCAAAGTCTTCAGTGCAGGACTCTTTAGCTGCAGACGTGACCCACTCCAGTACGAAGATAGAGTGGATCCTCCAGCTTGCTGCCCTTGGTATTTCTTTCTAGTGACTCAATCAGTGCAGAGCCATTGATTCCAGTTCCCCAGTTGGAACCTTAAAGGCTGGGTATTTCTTCAGAGCAAGTGCAAGAAGAGGGTTTATCATCACCGAGCAAACACTTATTTCAGTACTGACCTGGAGGCTACGTGGCTGAGCCTTTCGGTACTGCTCTTTCCAGTTATTCAGACCAGTAGTGTCTTGCCAGGGCTGTCGTACAGTATGCATATGTTGCTTCCCATGCTGATATCCAGTACCACATCCTTTTACTGTGAAGCTGGTTTTGAGACCATCAGCAACCACCACCTCAGTGCATAATACCGATAGACAGGAAGCCACTGAGGTTGCCACTGGTATTGAAGTCTAGTCAAAGATATTGGACCTGATCTCCAGTGTTGTTTGGTACTCCGCCTGCCTGGCCAGCAGAGTACTCATATTCCTCCTCAGACTCTGAAGTAGGCTCCTACATCTCCCACGACAGGGAATATAGGATGTTCTCCAGTCATTGTTACCCTCTCACGTGAGTTGTCCTGACAAGAGCAGACCGAGGCATTTGAGGGCCTAGTTTAGGCATGATTATCCTTCAGAACTGTACTAGCGCTACCATTGGCCTTACTAGGTACAGTGATGGATGCCTCCAGAGTCTAGATAATCATCCTAGCTGCACTGCAGAAATCAGCCCTTCAGAAGATGAGCCTCTCCACCCAGTATCGACAGACTGCAGGAAGTCGGTACAGGGCCGCTGCTACATTACAGAAATATATCCCTTAGCAATGAAGTCTCTCCACGTGGTATCAGTGGACCTCTTGATCCTGGTTCTGACCATCACTGATGAGGTGAGGATCAGAATGGCTTGTTGTTGGCTTTAGACAGGACTTCTACATCTGCAGTTCTTGACCAGCGCCAGAAGGGTTCTAGCCTGCCTCCTTTGAATACATACTCCATCTCCTCTCTGGAAGAAGCACTGGTACTGAAACCCTTTCTCAGCACCAGATGATTTAAAGGCCTACGAAGAGCTCCTGAAAAGTATGGCTACAACCCGGGGATACAAATGGAGCTTGTGGAAGAAAATCCACACAAACTCATAGACATTTTACACCTGTCTCTCATTTATAGGGAGAGCAATTTTCCCTGATGTAAAGTTATGCAGCCTAATGAAACATTATGGCAAACTTCATCATCTCTCATGCCAGTGGCAAAGTACCCAGAACCCAGTACCAGGTTCTATCTCAGGGATCTGAGCAGTTTTTTCATATTCCATAGAGATCCCTAGCAGTGGCAGTTGTAAATGAAAAGCACCACAATGGTAGAGCAAAAGTGACTCCTAAGGACAAGGACACAAAAAAATTTGACCTCTTTGTCAGAAAAATTTGAGAGAGAGTTGGGAGGCTATGCAGTTGCAAGGTCTGCTGTACAAGCTTCCTTGGATGCAGCAAGCTTCAGCTGCCAGAGTCGTGACAACGGCGGTAACCATGCACCGTGCGGCTTGGCTCCAGGATTCCCACTGAAGTCCAGCAGACTATCGAAGACCTCTCCTTTTAGGGCTGTGAATTGCTTTGTTTGAAAACAGATGATTAACTGCATACATTAAAAAAAACCTTATAGGACAGTGTTCAAGTCCTTGTGTTGGTAGTCACCAGTCCCCAAAAGACTGAAGTCAGCAGTACGGTTGGCGTAGACACCTGGGATCAGTATAAGTGGGCATACAAGCAGGAAAGGAGGAGACTTCCCCCTCATCCGGGCAGCCACACCTCTCTAAACAGCCCATTTGAATCTTCTGTCAAAGCCAGCATACCGACAATATAAGATCTTGCAGACTGTCTTCCTCCGTTTGAGAGTGAGTTGTCATATTTCTTAAGTGCATGGCAATCCATCATCTCCAAAAAGTAGGTGCTACAGCACAGTGGAATCAGGATATACCCTCCAATTCCTGTCCTCCTTTCCTGTCCCTTTTTGGGAACCATCTAACAAATCAGTTCTGAGACAAGAGGTGCAGACTCTATGTTCTTTGGAAGCCACAGAAGAAGTGCCCTCTCAGTATCAAGGAAGAGGATTCTACTCACGATACTTTCCAATATCCAAAGCAAAAGAATGTCCCAGGGACATTCTGAACCTTCAAAACCTAAACAGATACATCAAGAAGTTGTTATTATTATTCCTTGTTAGATCTGGGAGATTGGTCTGCTGCCTTTCACTTGAAAAATGCATGTTCCCACATCCATATGAGCATTCACTGTGTCCACAGGAAATGTCTAAAGTTTGTAGTAGGAGGGGACTACTTTCAATTTACAGTTCTAGCCTTTGGCATTTAATCTGCTCTGAGGGTTTTCACTAAGTGCATGGCTGTGATGGCTCTGCTGCTGGGACATCCAAGAATATCTTTACCTGGACAACTGGCTGCTGTGAGGAGTTCCTGTCAGCAGGTACAGGAAAGTATTCATCAAACGTTCCACCAGTTTTCATGCCTAGGCCTGATAATGAACAGAGAGGAATTGAGTCTATCACCCCTCCAAAGGATGGAATTCATCAGAGCAGTCCTAGATTCAGTTCTAGCCAGGACCTCTCTGCTGCTTTCAAGATGTCTAGCCATATGAGACATCTGCCTATCCTTCAAGAACCATCTTCATACATCAGTAAGGCTCCTGGGGCATATGGCAGCATGCACATATGTGACCCCACATGCCAGGCTGGATCTCAGGGGTTACAAACATGACTTAAGTCAGTATACCACCCCCATATACATCACCTGGACAGTCTAATATGTATCCCTGGCAAAATCTTACCCTGGTTGGGTTGGTGGAGGATCCAAGACAAGGTGTGCAGGGGAGTTCTTTTGTACCGGCCTCTTTCTTCCATAATTGGTAACGGACACTTCAGACATAGAGTGGTGAGTGCATCTGGGAGCCATGTAGGTTCAAGGCTTGTGGTCCACTTCAAAGACGAGGCTGCCCATAAACATTCTCAAGCTATTGCATGTTGTTACCACATATATGTGGCAGAACTGTCTAAGCACCTGCCAACAACACTACAGTGGTGTTCTACATCAGTAAGCAGGAGGCCTCCAGATCAGACAGCCTGTGCCAGGAGGCAGTCAGGCTGAGGAACTTCTATATACAAAATTGCTTGATATTCTTAGTATCGCACCTGCCGGGGGTTCAGAATGATGTAATGGACAAACTAAGCAGGTCCTTCACCTTGGATCATGAGTGGGCCCTCAACAAGTCTATTCTAAGATTAGCATTTCAAGTGGAGGAAGGAAGGACTGTTTTCTCTAATTCAGTGACTACTAGGTTCTTATAAGATCTAAATAGACTGTTCTCACATTAGGGACCTTTTCCCAGAGTGGGATTTGAACTTAGTGTTATCTGCCCTCATGGGTTCCCCTTTTGAACTGTAAGCCACTTGCTCATGGTGGCATCTTTCAATTAAGGTGGCCTTTTCAGTAGCCATCATGTCTTCTAGGAGAGCTGCCTGGCCTAGTAGTGGATCCTCTATATACTATTTTCTTCAAGGATGAGGTACAACTTAGGCCACGTTGCAAGGTTATTTCCAAAATAGTGTTAGACTTTCATCTCAATCAGTATATGTATTTCCCAGTGTCATAAATAGATAGCTAAGGGTTAATGTTTCTTTCACCAGTAAAGGGTTAACAAAGGGAACCAAACACCTGACCAGAGGACCAATCAGGAAACCGGATTTTTTCAAAGTCAGGGAGGGAATTTTGGGGGGTCTGAGTCTTTTTGTCTCTCTCTCGGCTATGAGAGGTTTCTTTTCTGTCTTCAAGCTTCTAATCTTCAGTTTCAAAGTTGTGAGTACAAAGGTAGCAAAACAATAGGCTTTTATATGTTTTGTTTTGTATTTACATGTGTGTAGTTGCTGGAATGGTTAAATTGTATCTCTTTTTGAATAAGTCTGTTTATTCATATTTTTCGTTTAAAGTAATTAGCCCTGTGGTATTGTCAACTTAATGAAGAGATCATATGTTCATGTGTTTTTTTTCTTTCTTTTTATATAAAGCTCTTTTTAAGACTCGTTTGAGTTTTTCTCTCTTGGTAGGCTAAGGAACGAAGGGAAGGGGAATTCTCTTTGTGTTAGATCTACGGAGGGTAAGCTTTGCAGCACCAGGGAATTGGTGGGAGGGGAAGAGAGAGAGATCATTTTCTGTTCCTTGTATTGAGGTTTGTCTCTTTGTGGAATAGAGGAGACATGCTTCTTGGTATTGTGATTAAGAGATTGCATCAGTACTCTCAGGTTAGCCCAGAGAGGAAAGTCTGGCATGGTGAAGAGATGGGGGAGGGAAGTGGGTTATTTCCGTTGGCGGTAAGACTCAGGGCTCCTGAGTCTTGGGGTTCCCCAGGGAAGGGTTTGGGGAGACCAGAGGGAGACAAAACCCTGGAATTTTTGGATGGTGGCAGCGAGATCAAATCTGAGCTGGTAATTAAGCTTAGAGGGGTTCATGCAGGCACCCAGATTTCTGGACGCTAAGGTCCAGAATTGGGGAAGATGCTTATGATAACCAGTTTTCTTTCCAAAGCCACAGAGTCATAGGGGCAAACAAAAGCTCCACCTGCTGGATGTTCAAAAAACATTTGTGGCTTTTTATTTAGAAAGAACAAAGCCCTTTTGATTCTCTTTCCAATTATATTTGTCTCCTTTGCAGAATGGATGAAGGGTCATCCTGCAACAGTGCAGTGGCAGTCCAAATGGGTCACCAGCTCTGTTGTCATGTGTTACAATGCCATAGGTGTTAGTCCTGTAGAAGAGTTGTCTACACATTCAGCCAGAGCTCACTCAGCACCCACAGTATTTGAGTAACATCCCATTGTGGTCATTTGCAGAACAGCAATGCAGTTCAGTCCACAACTTTGCTAGACATTGAGTGATTGCTACTGCATCAAGGGAACATGCTAATATAGGAAAGTACTTTTGTAGTTCCTCTTCCAGTAAGACTCCTAGCCCCATCTCCATAGGAGATTGGGAGTCACCTAGTATAATGTACATATACAGTCACTCAAAGAAGAAAGAACGGTTACTAACCCTTTTCATAACTCTTATTCTTCGGGATGTGTTACATGTGTTCATTACATGACCCTCCCTCCTTCCTCAATGCATCAGTTGTTCATCTAAGGGTCTGGTGTGAAGGAACTGAAGAGCAGGAAATGTGGCTACTCCCTTTATGCCTTCTTGCTTGGACTGTGAGGAGCCCAGAGCATGGGTGTGGCCACCCTTCGGGATACCATTTATGAAAACTCTTCAGCACTGGTGCACGAGATGCTCTCACACCTAATGCAATGGACATGTGCAGTGCATCTCAAAGGACAACAGTTACAAAAGGTGACTAACCTTTCTTTCCTGTGGAAAGGGGTTAAAATGGAGATTAACACTCAAAATGATAAAAAGAACGAGGAGTACTTGTGGCACCTTAGAAACCAACAAATTTATTTGAGCATAAGCTTTTTTGGGCTAAAACCCACTTCATCAGATGCATGCAGTGGAAAATAGAGTAGGAGGATATATATATATATATATAAAAATATGCAGAGAACATGAAAAAATGGAGGTTGCTATACCAATCTGAGACTAATCAATTAAGGTGGGCTATTATCAGCAGGAGAAAAAAAACTTTTGTAGTGATAATCAGGATGACCCATTTCTAACAGTTGACAAGAAGGTGTGAGTAACAGTAGGGGAAAATTAACATGGGGAAATAGTTTTTAGTTTGTGTATTGACCCATCCACTCCCAGTCAGCATCACTTGCCCCATAACCTCAGCAATGCAGAACACAATGCCATCCACAGCCTCGGGAACAACTCTGACATAATAAAAAAGGCTGACAAAGGAGGTGCTGTCGTCATCATGAATAAGCTGAAATATGAACGAGAGGCTGCTAGGCATCTCTCTAACACCACATTCTACAGGCCATTACCCTCTGATCCCACTGAGGGTTACCAAAAGAAATTACATCATCTGCTCAAGAAACTCCCTGAAAAAGCACAGGAAGAAATCTGCACAGACACACCGCTAGGACCCCAGCCAGAGGTATTCTATCTGCTACCCAAGATCCATAAACCTGGAAATCCTGGATGCCCCATCATCTCAGGCATTGGCACCCTAACAGCAGGATTTCTGGCTGTGTAGGCTCTCTCCTGAGGCCCTATGCTACCAGCACTTCTAGCTATCTTCGAGACACCACTGACTTCCTGAGGAAACTACAATCCATTGGTGAATCTTCAGAAAACACCATCCTGGCCACTATGATGTAAGAAGCCCTCTACACAACTTCCACACAAAGATGAACTACAACAGTAGCCGTGATAATGTTATGCAAATCTGGTGGCTAAACATTTGTGACTTTGTCCTCACCACAACTATTTCACATTTGGGGACACGTATACTTCAAATCAGCAGCACTGCTATGGGTACCCGCATTGGCCCACAGTGTGCAAATATTTTTATGGCTGACTTAGAACAATGCTTCCTCAGCTTCATCCCTAATGCCCCTGCTCTGCTTGTGCTACATGATGACATCTGCATCATCTGGACCCAGGAAAGAAGCCCTTGAGGCACTCCACCGATGATTTCAACAATTCCATCCCACCATCAAACCTGACGCCTGGACCAGTCCACACAAGAGACCCGCTTCCCTGACACTACAGTGCTAATAAGTGATGATCACAATAACACCACCCTATACCGGAACCTACTGACCGCTATACTTACCTACATGCCTCAGCTTTCATCCAGACCACATCAACACGATCCATTTTCTACAGCCAAGCTCTAAGATACACTGCATTTGCTCCAATCCTCAGATGGGAAAACACTACAATTTTTAAGCATTCTTAAAACTACAATACACTGCTGAAGTAAGAAAGAGATTGAAAGTGCCAGAAGAATACCAGAAGTCACTTACTCCAGGACAGGCAACAAAGAAAGTAAACAGAACGCCACAGCCGTCACTTCAGCTCCCAACTAAAACCTCTCCAGTGCATCATCAAGGATCTACAACTATCTGAAGGAGATCCCTCACTCTCACAGATCTTGAAGACAGGCCAGTCTTCGCTTACACAGCCCCCAACTGAACAAATACTCACCAAGCAATCACACACCACACAACAAAAACCCAGGAACCTATCCTTGCAACAAAGCCTGTTCCCAACTCTATCCACATATCTATTCAAGAGACAGCGTCATAGGACCTAATCACATCAACCAAACCATCAGGGACTTGTTCATCTGGACATCTACCAATATGATATATGCCATCATGTGCCAGCAATGCCCCTCTACTGGACAATCTCTATGCAAAAGAATAAATGGGCACAAATCAGACGTCAAGAATTATAACATTCAAAAACCAGTCGGAGAACACTTCAGCCTCCCTGGACACTCAATTACAGACCTAAAAGTCACAATTCTTCAACAAAAAAACTTCAGAAACAGACTCCAATGAGAAACTGCAGAACTGGAATTAATTTGCAAACTGGACACCATTAAATTAGGCTTGAATAAAGACTGGGAATGGATGGGTGTGGTGGGGCGGTGCCCCACCTCCTGAGAAAAAAGCTGGAACAGGCCTTTGATGCTGCACAAGCCAGCAGCCAATCAGCAGAGGCCTGTTAGGAGCCAATCAGGGCAAGGCAGAGGCAACCAATCAGGGCCGGGGTAAGCCCTATATCGGGGTCGGCAACCTTTCAGAAGTGCTGTGCTGAGTCTTCATTTATTCACTCTAATTTAAGGTTTTGTGTGCCAGTAATACATTTTAATGTTTTTGGAAGGTCTCTTTCTATAAGTCTATATAATATATAACTAAACTATTGTATGTAAAGTAAATAAGGTTTTTAAAATGTTTTAGAAACTTCATTTAAAATTAAATTAAAATGCAGATCTCCCCAGATCAGTGGTCAGGACCCAGGCAGTGTGAGTGCCACTGAAAATCAGCTCACATGCCGCCTTTGTCACAGGTGCGATAGATTGCCTACCCCTGCCCTATATAAAGGCTGCCTAGCAGGAGGAAGGGAAGTCTCCCCCTGACTGCCAAGGGAGGAGGACTGGCTCCAGGGCTGAAGGTAGCACCTTGGACAGAGCAGTGCTGGGGAAGGGCAGAAGGAGCTGGGGAGCTCCAGCCAAGGAAAACCCCAGGCTGCAGACCTGGCTACAAAGGGCTGAGCGGGTGCACAGGGCCGAAGGGGACGTGGCCCAGGGACAAGTCTGATAAGGGGAGAGAAGGAGCGCAGGGAGGCTGCCGCTAGAGGGTCCTTGGGTTGGGACCCAGAGTAGTGGGGGGGCCTGGGTCCCTCCCTTCCCCTTGCACTATACCTGGCTGAGGAAGAGTGTGGCCTGATACAGGCTGTGGCTGGCCCCTGTGACAAAGGGGCTAGACTTTGAGGCTGCAGCCGGCCACTAGAACAGGATCAGACAACAGACAGGACACCACTGGCAGAGGGCAGCCCGCAGAGGACAAAGCTAATTCCCAGGCATGCTAGCAGGAGGCACTGCAGGGGTGAGTCCCACACCTCTACAATGGGTCATTACACAAACTAAAATCTATTTCTCCATGCTAATTTTTCGCCTACTGTTAATCGCACCTTCTTGTCAACTGTTTGAAATGGGCCATTCTGATTATCACTACAAACTGTTTTTTTTTCTCCTGCTGATAATAGCCTACCTTAATTGATTAGTCTCCTTAGAGTTGGTATGGCAGCACCCATTTTTTCATGTTCTCTCCCTATATATATCTTCCTACTGAATTTTCCACTGCATGCATCTGATGAAGTGGGTTTTAGCCCACAAAAGCTTATGCCCAAATAAATTTGTTAGTCTTGAAGATGCCACAAATGCTCCTTGTTCTTTTTGCTGATACAGACTAACACAGCTACCACTCTGAAACTTAAAATGATCGGACTTTTCTTTGGAGAAAAATGTCCTGATATTTAAAAGAACCTGAAAAAGCAGTAGACTCTGATAAACATTGCTAGTCATTCTGCTACTTGGATATTCAAAAAGAACGGCATGTACGGATTTCTGTGAAAACTTGTGTTTGTGTTTTTTATTCTCTGTGGCTGCTAGGCACTCAGAAGGTTGCAGATAAAAGACACTATTATAACCAGAGCTGCTTTGCTGGAAATACAAAAAAATAGTAAAATCTCTTTTGTTTCAGGTTGAATTGAAAAGAAAATCTTTCAAAATTTTTAGCAAATTGAAAAGTTAAACTTTGAGATGAGTTGAAACAAAATGTGTTTTGTTCTGACTCTGATTTTATCATTTCTGTTTTGGTGAATCTGAAAAAGCTAAGGAAAACTAATTCCACAAGATGGCAGGGAAAGGAGGTGGTGCCACTTTCCTCATGACTGTTCACCCAATATTAAGGCACTTACCTGAGACGTGAAAGGGCCACGTTCAGTTCCACCCTCTCTCTGAAATGGAGAAGGGATTCGAACTTGGGTCTCTCACAGTGCAGTAGAGTACCTTAGCTATGTGGCTATGGAATATTCCAATTGGGTCCTTCACAGTCTCTCCTGTTGAAGCTGTTCCAAAACTTATAAATAATTAAATAAATCATTGGAGCACAGACTTGAACTTGTGTCTCCCATATCCTATGTCAGTGCTCTAACTACCAGACTAGAGTCATTCTCACCCTCTTTCCCTGGCTTCAAGACTATCCATTTGAATTCATAGTGGCAAATTCATAGACTATCTCCAGAACATCACATAGCTAAGTGGATAGGGCACTCCCCTGAAATGTGGGAGAGAGGAGTTCAAATCTGTGCTTCACATCAGAAAGAGAGAGGAAATGAACTTGCATTTCCCACATGCCAGGTGAGTGCCTTAACCACTGGGCTAAAAGATATTCGGAGACCACCTCCTCATTCTCTACCTCCAGCCGCTTTTGAATCTAGTCCTCCTTTGTTTTTATCAAAATGCCCAAAATCTAAAACGGAAAACGTTGAGTTGGGTCAACATGAAATGTATTGTTTGGACATTTCCAAAATTTTTTGGTTTGGTCAAAACATTCTGCGAACTCAAATGTAAATTTACAAATAGTTTTAGGTGGACCGAAACTGAAATTTCTCCCCATAAATGTTGTCCAGCTCTAATCTTAACTGACAAATATGTCAAAATCACTTTTCTGCTAGATCCAAGTTAGTGTGATTCAGGTTATCTGAAATCAGAAACAGTGAGTCACATTTTCAAAAACAACTTCTAATTTTAATGTCTGAAATATTTAGAGAATTTTGCATATCAATTTAGAACACCTTCTCCACTGAATTTTTAAATCAAGATTGGATGCTTTTCTAAAAGATATGCTCTAGAATTATTTTGGGGAAGTTCTGTGGCATGTGTTATACAGGATTTCATATTACATGATCATAATGGTTCCTTCTGGACTTGGAAACTATTCATCTATGAGATGTGGTGTTCTCAAAGAGTACAATGGGTGAGGGGCGAGTTCTAGGATGCGTTTCTTAAGACTTCCATTGTGAGCAGTTTAAGAAAACCATCCAGTGTTGTAGCTATGTTGGTCCCAGGATACTGGAGAAACAATGTGGGTGAGGTAGTGTCTTTTATTAGACCAATTTCTGTTGGTGTGAGAGATGTAAGCTCGACACCTTGTCTCTCTCACCAGCAGAAGTTGGTCCAATATAAGATATTACCTCACTCATCTTGACTCAGTTTAAGATAACGTTAATAAATTATTTACTTATCTTATCTGTGAATACTGTTATTAGCACTGCTCCTGAAAATGTTCTTATGTTTTGATTAGGGTCGGAATTTGGCAGATCTGCGTCGGAGCCAGTCTCGAGGGACCTTCACTATGAGTACCACCCTGCGCCTGGGAAAGCAGATTCTTGAGTCCATTGAGAGCATTCACTCTGTGGGATTCCTGCACAGAGACGTTAAACCAGTAAATTCCTTCTTAAGCCAAAACCAGTAATGAATATGTGGGCCTTAGTTGACAGCATTAAGAAGAAAGGGCAGTGTATTAGATGTTAATTTGAAAAAGTTAGAAGGGGAAGAGAATTAGATATGAATCTTTCAAGATGGCATTGCAAAATTTATTTAATTTGTGCCAGATTGCAACTGGTATAAATGGTGGTCGTCCTCCAAGTCATTTTGAATTAGCATTTTCATCTGTCAGTTATAGAGACCTTATATAGCAGTAACCCCCACCGCAGAATAAAATATGATTAGAGATTATTTGGACTGTAGAAGCAGACTCTTAATGTAAGAAATCGAAGAGAGTAAACTTTAACCATAGGAAATATTTGTAAGAGTTTTAATAGTAATTTAATAATATTGAATTAATTTAATTTAAGTTGTGGTATGGAATCTAATGTATGAATAACAAAGAAAAACAAACCATCTCTGCATATGGAAGAAAACTGTTGTGGCATGCATGATCTGCTACGTTGTCAAAGCCCGAGCTTTGGATAAAACCCACTAAAAATAGAAAGCTTTTGGTTGCTTGAGTATAGTGTAGGTACAAAAATTTTATTTGGGAAAAGCAACATACCGTACATAATTCTAAAGGAATTCCTCAGCAGTTATTACAATGTTCTGATAATTGATTATTCTGTAATATTATGCTTGTTTTTGTTTGGAAGTCTTATTCACCAACAAAGACACTAAGTTTTCAATACCAAAAAGTATGCACAAATTTAAATAGAAGACACAGTTTTAAACAAGCAGGATATTTAAGACATGGTTGGCTCTAACAGGGAAGACTAACTCCTGAATGTCTCGATGCCTTTAAAATTAAATATTTGCCTGATTAGGTTTTTAAAAGTATTTTAAATATCATGTAAATACCATTTTGTTCCAACCACAAAGAAAGATAGCTACAGTACTGCCTTTACATCACTTGCAAGCTGGCAGTTGACTAACATAAAGTGATGAATAATAAACTATACTTTACTTAAATAAATTAATAGCTTATTATAGATTCTATAGTGTGGGTATAACTTATAAGTTGTTTTAATTTACAAAGTGTTTTCATTTGTTTTTTTCTCAGTTACCTTTATTGAAGTGTAGATTTTGCATTAGCCATTGTGAATATTCTTTGATGAAGTTTTTTTTAGACAACACTCTAGTCTTGCTTATCTCTGACCATCTGTCCATTTATTACTCCTATGGTTTGTTATTAAATTTCTCTAAATTACAAAGTATATGTTTTCTTTAGAGAAGTATAAAAACTACAGATGTCTATAAAGGTGGCATATTGCCTGTATTTTAAGGTGAACAGCAAGTGTGTGTTAATTTTTTTTTTTTTTTTTTTAAACAATGAACTAAGGTTAAATAGCAGGCATTTAGTATTGCGTTCAGCATATAATTGATTTTAAACGTGCCTTTTTCCTTTGTAAGATTATAACCTTTGACTTTCCAAAGGACTGCATTATCCTTGCTATTTAGTGCATTCCATATATTTTTTTAAACATGGCCAGAAATGAGCTCTTTATGGTTCCTTCTATGTCTCTTCCGTTTTACACGGCTGAAGAAAATACTATTCTCCTCCTCCCTGTCACACAGATTCACAACCCCTAAGTTATCTTTAACTCCTCCTTCTCCTCCCCACACATGCAAAGGGTCACTAAATAGTGTTCCTGCTTCCTCCACAACATACAGAAATCTAACTCTTCCTCTCTTGTCTGAAAGACAAAACACTTGTCCATACCCTGACCACTTCTATTTTAATTAATGCATCCTTCTTCTCTTTGGAGTCCCTGATAACTACATCACTGACTAATTTTGTCAAAATGTAACAAGTTCTTTTCCTTCCCTGTTGTTCTGAACACATCTCTCCTCTATTTGAAACCTCCAGCTTTTTGCTCTTTGTTCACCTGATCCTTCCTTTCAAAGTCCTGCATGACTAAGGTTCAGTCTGTATATCAAATCTAATTTCTTATTGTGTCCATCCTCTCCCCTTTCACAGCTGTCAGTGATGTCCATTCTACTGCCCTTTTTTATTCCCTTCTTGCACTCCCATGTTTGTAGCTCTTCTATGCATAAGAGACAACATGGGACTTCACCAGGCTCTCACATTTCACCTAATGACCCACTTGTTCCATGAAGCCTATGAACACTTTGCCACAATGAGCCCTATTCCCACTGCTACCTTACTGAGAGGAAGAGATGGGATACTTTTTTAAAAAATACAAAAAATTCCCCTGCCCTTCTTCTTTTGCGCTCTTCTTTTGGTATTAGACTGTGGCCTGTCTTTTCTATGAATGTCAAAAATTGTAAGCTCCTTCATGCAGGGACTTTCTTCACATTTTTGCATTGAACAGCAATGAATGCATTGTTAGCCTTTAATAAACAACAATAAATTGAACTATATTTTGAATGTATAGTGTGATAACTAATAAGAATTACTGCCTTGCCCAATAAATTGTAGTGTATTTTTTGATCATGCACTTAGTGAGAACCTGAATTATTTTTCTTTCATCTATTGGTTAGTATCACACAGTGAACTTTTCTGCTGTGAAGTAGGCCTTATTTTTGGTATTTGACTTTTCTGGTTTCCTCTGAGATTATCACTGCATTTGCTACATGCATACTATATATTGCTGTACATTAAAAATATCGGATCTACTGTGAACATGTACAATTGAATTCCATACATGCAAAGGTCTTCTATTTTTTGTCACCATTATTTTCATCTTCTGACTTAATGTTATCTGACAGTATTCACTGAATTTCATGCCCTAATTATAACGCCCAGTTCACATGATGGTGTGATATAAGTCCTCTCTGAAAACACTTTGAATTAAGAAATTTTCATTTTTATCCTTCATTCTTGCATTATATTAAAAAAAAAAATGGTATGTCTCCTATGACTTCTTTTGGGTGGTGAGTGGAGCCAGAGTCAGGTAGGATTGAGTGAAATACTTTGAGAGGGAGATAGGTGGAGCATCAAACTTGAAAGGTGTGGAGACTGAGGTAGGTGGGAAGCGGAAGGTGATGTGTGTGTGATAGGAGGGCAAGGGATGGATGGAGGCAGCCTGATAGCTGTAGGGAGAAGAATTTGGATGAAGCCATTGGAGTTGAGGAGTGATTGAGAACTTAAATATTGACCCAGGACAGGAGCAGGAGCAGGAGCAATAGGGAGAACCACAAATTATATTAGAACTATTCCTTCCTTCTAAGAGAGGTGGTACATAACACCAGAACACATCTCCACTTGCTAGGGATAAGGTGGACTTTTGACTTGGAGTATTCTTTACCTACAGATAAAGGTACACATTATTTACTGGAGAAAAATGCCCAGAGCTTAGACCTTCAGCATTCCAGAAGCAGTAAGTCCAGTGGTGGATACAGACCTGTAGACATGAATGAGAGGGCATTGAAACTCTCTCTGCGTAAATAGAATACTGCTGAACACACACATTTCTGCTCCTGTTTTATTTTTATTTTTTTCATCTCCTCATTGGACCTGAAACTGCTATATGTTTCTAATATTTTTAGTTTTTTCAGCTTTATTCAGCAGAAATGCTTTTTATAGTTTTTAGAAAACTGATAGTTAAGTTTATCGTTTTTGCTTTGTGTTTGTGTTTTTCCTGACACAGAACTTTATAGGCCTGAAAGCTTGTTTCAAAGTGGTTGGCTTTGAAATAATAAAAAAAATAGTTTTAAGCATTGTAAAAAGCGATGGGCCATATTCTTTGCTTGCTTCTCATGGGAAGCCAGAAACAAATGTGTAGTTCCTGGTAAGTGCCTTGATGCTAAGTCTTCCAATCTTAGCCTCACTTCAAAAGCCTTGATACTATATGTGCACATGTGGATGAGTGATCTGACAAAGCACAGAAAAAGAAAAGAACAAAGTTATGAAATCTTAGTTATCTTGTAAAATGGATATTATAAGTGTCCATGCCCTTTCTGTACTGTTCTTACAATGCAAGTTTTTGGTACTATATTTGACACATCTCAAAGCCAAATTCTACTGTGGAATTTCTGCTAGCATCCAAGTCTGATTTATAAAGACTATCCAACTACTCTTCTTTGACGTAATATTCCTTATCTATTTTATTTTCTCTGATCTCAGTGGCAAGCCTTTCTCAGTGCAATCCTTTGGTGTACAAAAAAAAATAAATTCATTTGTGTACAATCTAAATTCATCATCAGGAAATGTATATGTCCCCAGTTGTCTCTGTTTGTATCTGTCCTGCATGGAGGGAGACAAGTAGTAAGCATACCCGAGCCTTTCTAAGTTGGCCATGGCCCATGTGGATCTTCATTATAACATCTGTGAACTGTGGTTCCTTCTGTTTACAGAACCACTTAAGTTAATTCACATTAAAGAGTATTTTTATAAATTCTTCTAAATTAATATCAAGCTTTTGTTCATTTCCAGAGTGAGAGTGTTTCAGATTCTGTCTAGATTTGAGGGGGAAGGTGAACTTGACAGGTCCTGCCATTCCTGAAGATCAAATTTTTGTTTCATCTGTTCATTTTTGATGGATGATGTAAAATCTTACAAGTGATAATTTGGCAGCTCTCAGATGCTTTAAATGATCCTCTTTCTTCATTCAGAAGGACACTTGCAACCAGTTAACAAGCTTAAATCTGACATAGACTAGAAGTTAGGTCCTCCTATTGTTTTAAACTCTGCTGATATGTTACAAACTCACTTGGCAACAGTCCAGTCTATGGTTAAAATGCTTCCCTGTTTAGGTTTTTAATGTTGTTGGTTTTTTTTTATTGACTCTTCTAAATTCTTTGGGAGTGAGACCAGGAAATGATAGATTTGGAATTCCAAGGATGTTCCACCTTGCTGCACCTAATAAACAATATAGAATATTAAACTGCTTAATAGCTAAACAAACACTTTTTTTTCCTTTGGCTCTTTTCACAAGAGTGGCAAATTACTAGGTTCTGGTAATTAGTTATGCCACTAGAACATTTGCCAGTGAATTATGACAACTTAAGCAGCTAACTTATAAGAGTCAGAATTGTCTAACGACTCTCTTATACTAACTTTCTCTGATACATCTATAAACTTGTGCTCTGCCTCTGGCATTATTTGTTGTGGCTTGTGTCTCTTTCCAGAGATACAGGAGTTCAGTCTCTTTCTTTTAGAACTTCATCTGCTTTGCTCCAAGATGGATGATATTCTGGCCAAAGTTTATAAAGACCAGGGCTACTACTGGATTCATTGGTTTAATTCAAACTGGGTACATGAAGTACCAGGCAGTAGAGAATCAGAAATTAACAATAGTTTTTCTGCAGTCATCAGTGCCAAACTTCCAATATGGTGAGTTCTCCCACTTGTACAGGGGTTTTACTCAGTGCACAGAGTCTTGTTTCAACTCTTTGGGCTAGCCCTGTTCTTTTCCACTGATAATTTTTAGGGCTTGTTGAACAAGTCTAGGTCATATGGTTAAAACACAAGTGATACACAGACTGTTATATTAGAAATGTTACTGACATCAGAGGAGCTGAACCAGTGCAGTGTTGAGAAATTTTAGGAAAAAAGGCTATGTAGACAAAACCCAAGAACTATGAACTCTAACTCAGTGGTTCTCAAAGTCGGTCTGCCACTTGTTCGGGGAAAGCCCCCTGGTGGGCCGGGCCGGTTTGTTTACCTGCCGCGTCCACATGTTCGACCGATCATAGCTCCAAGGCAATGGGGGTTGCGGGAAGGGCGGCCAGCACATCCCTCGGCCTGCGCCACTTCCTGCAGCCCCTATTGGCCTGGAGCGGCGACCTGCGGCCAGTGGGAGCCGCGATCGGCCAAACCTGCGGATGCGGCAGGTAAACAAACCGGCCTTGCCCGCCAGGGGCTTTCCCTGAACAAGTGGCGGACCGGCTTTGAGAACCACTGCGTCTAACTGAAGTTTTCAGAATGTACTGCCTCCACAAATGCACTCTCTCTCCCTCCAACCCATTTGTCTTTAAAGATTTTTTTCTAGGCAGCCAGAAAAGAGGAGGGAGCATTCTGCATCCCTCTCTTGGCTTATGCAGTGCCAATATAATGTGTTCTTTTCTCCGAAGTGAATGGAGCATGGGCAGAAGTGAAGATGTAGAGTAATGGAAAATGACATGGATTAATATGTATATATTAATAATGTATACTTTTTTGTCTCTTTTTCTAGTCAAACTTTGCTATGGGACGTTTCCCTAGCACTTGTAGGAAGTGTTACATGCTGGATTTTGGCTTGGCACGGCAGTTTACAAACTCATGTGGGGATGTCAGACCGGTAAGAATTTTTTTTCCACAGTTATGGTAAATGATTATTGATTTGCTGTGATAATATACTAAAAAATTTTTCTGGAGACTGAATTGATACAGTATCTAAATTTGGTTCATTCCATTCCAGAACAGAGATGCCATATGATCTAGTGGGAAGTTCAAAGGACAGGAAATCAGGAAGAATCATGGGTTCTTTCTTTGGCCTAAGATATAGATTTATTGTGTGCTCTTGGGCAGTACTTGAATGCCTTGTATATCAATCAATCTATCCAGCTGGAAAATTAGGCAAAAAGCAGAACCTTGCTGAATAACGGATGTTACAACACAGCTAAACTTTTCGTAGTAAATAAATTATAGAAAATAATATAGAGGAGAAACTCAAACAGTACATTGAAAACATACAGTGGTTTGGAGAGGGAAGAATTGGGTGGAATGGTAGAATGAAACAGAATACAGCTACATTTAGTGACAATATGGCCATAAGAAATATAGTAATTTTCAAATATGAATTAGGAATTGGAGAAGGACTATGATTTAGAAAGGATCATAGATCTGAATAAGAACATCGCAATAAGTACAGTAGAGGCTCCGTAATTCACTGTTTATTGGGAGTCCATTGTAAATTCCTGAAGTTTGCAAAGTGGGAAGTAAGTGAACACAATGTATGACAATACATGATAAAATGTAGTTTATATGTTTGACTAGTTTTTAGTTTTAATGTTTATAGTAATATTGAATAATGTAGTAGTCAATATTATTTAGAATATTTTGTACATGTAATGAAGTTGAATAATAGGAAGATTCTCAATAGCATTTACAATTCAATCTTGGCTGAGAGATGGGGTGAAATGGCTATTTTTGTGTGTGCAAATTCCGAGGTGTGTGGATTAGCAAAGTAAATTAGCGAGGTTCTGCTGTATCTATTCCTTCAGTCATAATGCTGGACATTGCAATGAAAACAAAGAGCAGGGGAGACCAACAGGGTAGCTGCAGCTGTTGGAAAGGTGAGCAAGTAGTTTTTTATTTTCATAAGCGTTTGTCTTTTTCTGTATGACTGGTTTTTATGGTTGTTTTTCTGACTTGTAATTTTGAAATGAAACATATACTTAAGATTCTGTAAGTTCAAAAACATACATCCACCAATGGTAGTATTTTCAGGAAAATTGAGAGAAATACTATATTTTCTGTTGCAAGCAGTTAACACATACCTGTTTCTCTTATAATATCCCATGTGTTGCCTTTGTTTTTCATTGTAGTGCCCTGCAGTATAACTGAAGTAGTTATTTAATGAAATGTAGTCTATTTTCAGGCTTTTCTGATGGTATAATGCATACTGTAATGATGACACAGTATCAACAAGGAAAATGCATATTAGTTTTTATTCGCACTAATCAATCACTTGTCTTTCAGTTAAATAGCAAGTATTTCTTGTTGCACGAACAAGATGACTACTAATAAAACTGAGTTGCATTTTCTTTAAGCAAAATATTCTCTGTGTTTACATCATCTCTTCACTGCTGTATAGTGATTCTTATTCTGATCTTCACTAGATTTCCTTATAGGTTTTCCTCAATATATTTCACAAATATTATGGAGATAGTAAAAAAAAATTCTTCAAAAATTTTGAGTTGTATTATTTTTTAAAATCTAATAAAATATGATGATGAAAGTCAACATATGTTATCGTGTGGTGGTTGCTGCTCCATAGTTAAGGTTGATTCTGGCTTTTTATAATAAACCTGATTTTTCAATACCCCTAACTTCCCCCAAAAGAAACCAATCTCACTGAAACTTCTCATGCCATGTATTGTCCCTGAATCCTTGAATTGTAATGGTAAGTTTAGTAAAAATCAGAAAAGGACTTTTAAAGTTATGGTGCCAGGTCCTCAGCTCTTAGGCTGTGCTGCTTAGGCTGTGCAAAGTAGCTAGACAGCTTTCCTAAAGGGCACCTGGGGCTGGGAATTCCTTAGGGTCATAAAGCCATTTTACCAGCTGCAAACCAGTTGCTTCCTATTACAGTGTAGGGGAAGTTGTGGCATGACCTGGAGCAGGAGGGGATATGACTGGGCCATGCTTCAATCAGGAAATCCCTGATCAGCGGAACTGTGTAAATTAAAATGGGTGGAACCCACCTCTAGTTAACCCAAGGACTGGGATAGCAGAAAGGTGTCACAGAGCCTAGATCCTGACCTGAGTGCAACTCAGCCAGACCTGGGAATCTGGTCTATGCTATTTAAGAATTTCAATTACTGACTTTTTGAAAGTTTTTGCTAAATATTATTTTGACTCATCATATGTCCAAAATGTCTTGGTTTTCAAACTCTGAAGTTGTTATGTTTTGTTGACCTTGGTGAGGACAAATGCCATGGAAATGGGTTAGAGCAGGAG
The DNA here is from genome assembly GCF_003597395.2 of Chelonoidis abingdonii. Lineage (NCBI taxonomy): Eukaryota > Metazoa > Chordata > Testudines > Testudinidae > Chelonoidis > Chelonoidis abingdonii. The sequence goes on from NC_133772.1 coordinate 88,259,732, forward strand.
GGAACTACAAAAATATATAATTCAAACATAAAACTCCCATATTTAAAATGGGCACGAGGTTCAATATGGGATTATTGGAGCAGGGATACAAATAGAGGGTGCATGAAGGCTAGGGAGGAAGGCCTTAAGGGAAAGTAGAAACATTATCCCTTGGAAAACCCATGGGAGGAGGAAATGGGGAAACCCATCAAATTATCATACTAAAGAATTTTGGTGAGTTAAAGACCCTCGCTTAGTTCCCAGTACACTGGACTAAGGCAGAAAAATACTGTGCAGAGTTTAATATGCCTTTAAAATAACAGGATCCTGTAATTTGTTTCTGTTTTTGGTGGCATTACATGTGGCATTACTGGCTGAGACTCTCTTCTAACTCATTGGGAGTCATTGGTAGATATTTAAAGATGAGCCTTAAAACCAGGGCCAGCTCCAGGCACCAGTGAAGGAAGCAGGTGCCTGGGGCAGCCGATAGAAAGGGGTGGCAGTCTGTCTGTTATTGGGGCAGCACTTCTCTTCCTCTTCGGCGGTACTTCAGCAGCAGGTCCTTAACTCCCTCTCTTCCTCTTTGGCGGCATTTCAGCAGCTGCTGAATAAATCAGGTTTTTCTTTTTTTTCTTTTTTCTTTTTTTTTTTCTTCGCTGCTTGGGGCGGCAAAAAAGCTGGAGCTGGCCCTGCTTAAAACCTGGGACACCACCTCACTCACTTGCATTTTCCAAAAGAGCCAGCATGTCATCTCTATCTCCTCTGTTTCTGCTGCTTAGGGCTACTGACATTTCTGACATGGTTCTGTCTGTTGGTCAGTAGCAATGACTCTCTTGTTGGAGTCTGAAGAAGTACAATGGGTTGGAGATATGGAACAACTTAATCCTGAATTACAAGAAATGGCTATATTCATCTCCCCTTCTTTGAAGGATAATGCCATCTCCACATCTGATAATTTCAGACAATTTCAAGAGCTATTAGGGTGTGTGGTTGAAGCACCTGAATTAGAATAATTTTCAGCTCTGAAGACAGAGAGGCACTCTTATTGAACAGTTACTGAGAACAAAAATTCTATAAAGGAGCTGATGACTTAGGAGCATATAGCATCCAAATACAAATTAAGAGTGGCTGTACGTTTGCTCAAGTCAATGGACCTTTTTTATGAGGCCTAAGCGTGAATGGAAGATTTCCCATGTGAGAAGGGAGGATTTTCTTCAGTTTCAAGATGGATGAGATACTGGAGAAGATGAAGTGTACCAAGTCCATTGCTAGGACTCTAATACTCCTTCAGCCACCTCAAAGAGAGAGGTCTGCTTGTTGAATTCTTTTTTGTACCAGAGATTTTCCGTTTGTCCTTTGTGTTTCCAGCCACAATTTCAGGAAAGGTAGCCTTGCATCAAGAGAAGAGGTAGGGCAATGAAAAATACTTCGGGTAGACAGCTGCTTTATGTATCATTCATGTGTCCGCTGCATTAGTGAGGCATCAAAACTGATATCTTGCTTTGTGGCACAGAGCTGGGTTTAACTTTCTTATCTACAATTCCCCTTGGGGACGGTTTGGTCTGTTTCTTTTCTGTGTTGGGTGGAATTGCACAACTTGGATACATTGTCTAATTCCACTCCATGCTGTTTGACAGTCTCTGTGGCTCATCCCTTTTTAGGGATTCCTCTCATAAGAATCTGTATAGAGCAGATGGGAATTATAAAGAGTGCCTCAACAATGGAGAGGAAAATGCACGAGTTACAAGGATTCCTTCTGATTTCTCCAGGCAGATAGGAAGCAGAGGGACAAGAGGGAGACATCCACGATATAATCATGCCATAATGTCCAAATATTGCAATCTGATTTTTGTATCTGTGTGTTAAAATGTTAAGTCGTGATGATGCAATTTCATAATGCAAACATTGTCAACTAACGTTAGGAAGTCAGTGGTGTCCTCAATATTTTATTCATAGAATTATAGAATATCAGGGTTGGAAGGGACCTTAGGAGGTCATCTCGTCCAACTCCCTGCTCGAAGCAGGACCAATTCCCAGGGCTTGTGTCAAGCCTCACCTTAAAAACCTCTAAGGAAGGAGATTCCATCACCTCCCTAGGTAATCCATTCCAATGCTTCACCACCCTCCTAGTAAAAAGTTTTCCTAATATCCAACCTAAAACTCCCCCCTGCAACTTGAGACCATTAGTCCTTGTTCTGTCATCTGCTACCACTAAGAACAGTCTAGATCCATGCTCTTTGGAACCCCCTTTCAGATAGTTGAAAGCAACTATCAAATCCTCCTTCATTCTTCTCTTCTGCAGACTAAACAATCCCAGTTCCCTCAGCGTCTCCTCATAAGTCATGTGTTCCAGCCCCCTAATCATTTTTGTTACCCTCCGCTGGACTCTTTCCAATTTTTCCACATTCTTCTTGTAGTGTGAGGCCCAAAACTGGACACAGTACTCCAGATGAGGCCTCACCAATGTCGAGTAGTGGGGAATGATCGCGTCCCTCAATCTGCTGGCAGTGCCCCTATTTATACAGCCCAAAATGCCATTAGCCTTCTTGGCAACAAGGGCACACTGTTGACTCATATCCAGCTTCTTGTTCACTTTGACCCCTAGGTCCTTTTCTGCGGAACTGCTGCCTAGCCATTCAGTCCTAGTCTGTAGCGGTGCAAGGGATTCTTCCGTCCTAAATGCAGGACTCTGCACTTGTCCTTGTTGAACCTCATCAGATTTCTTTTGGTCCAATCCTCTAATTTATCAAGGTCCCTTGTATCCTATCCCTACCCTCCAGAGTATCTACCACTCCTCCTAGTTTAGTGTCATCTGCAAACTTGCTGAAAGTGCAGTCCACGCCATCCTCCAGATCATTAATGAAGATATTGAACAAAACTGGCCGCAGGACTGACCCTTGGGACACTCCGCTTGATACCGGCTGCCGACTAGACATGGAGCCATTGATCACTCTACCCGTTGAGCTTGACGATCAAGCCAACTTTCTATTCACCTTATAGTCCATTCATCCAGCCCATACTTCTTTAACTTGCTGGCAAGAATACTGTGGGAGACTGTATCAAAAGCTTTGCTAAAGTCAAGGAATAACACATCCACTGCTTTCCCCTCATCCACAGACCTAGTTATCTCCTCATAGAAGGCAATTAGGTTACTCAGTCATGACTTGCCCTTGGTGAATCCATGCTGACTGTTCCTGATCACTTTCCTCTCCTCAGAATTGATCCTTGAGGACCTGCTCCATGATTTTTCCAGGGACTGAGGTGAGACTGACTCCTCCAATTGATAACAAAGTTGGTTCTTCAAGGCTGAGAAGTACTGCTGTGTTCTAGTGAGTTGAAAGGTTTTTCTCTGCTATTGATAAGTGTTTCGTTTTGTTAGGTAACTACTGGCAGTTCTTTGAACGTATATGTGTAAAATGAGCTAACTACTCAGTTAAAATAGAAAATCTGGGCCAGAGGCAGCATCTTATTTTAAAAGTTGTTTACTAGGAATGTAACTAGTAAATTACACCTGTCTTTCAAAGCTGTTCTGGAAGAAAACTTCCTTCTTGGCTTTTGTGTTTTCCTATGTTATTGCTAATAATTAAGGCTAAGATTTAGCCGTGGGTATTTTTAATAAAAGTCATGGACAGGTCAGGGGCAATAAACAAAAATTCAAGGGCCTGACCTGTCCATGACTTGTACTAAAAATACCCTTGACTAAATCTTAACTGCTCTGGGGAACTCCGGGGCACTGCTGCTGCTCTTGTGTGGGCTCTGGGGTGCCACTGCTTCTCGAGGGGGAGGCAGCCCAGGGCACCACTGCTGCTCCAGGGGAGGTGGTGGGTGGGAATATGGCACCACGGCTGCTCTGGTGAGGGGGGGCGCTGCTCCTGTTCCAGTGGTGGGGGGGGTGCCACTATTGCTCCAGGGCCGCTGTTGCTTCGGTGGCCCCTGAGGCCAGCTGCATCAGCCGCTGCTCAGCTGGCCCTGGGGCCAGCTGCCTAGGGCCGCCTGAGCAGCAGCAGGTACAGCTGGCCCTGGATTCATGCCAGCTGCTCGGGCGGCCCTGGGGTCAGTGGTACTGGCTGGCATAGCTGTGGAAGTTACAGAGGTCCTGGAAAGTCACAGAATCCGTGACCTCTGTGACAGACTTGTAGCCTTACTAATAATCATTTAACACAGGGCATATCTATACTGCCCCACAGTTTGATGTGAACAGAAATGTGCATCAAAGTGCTGCACTTTAACTTCCCCTGTGGACCCTGCGAGCATGAACTAAAAGGTTCCTAGTTTACATTAATTTAGTCCTCCTCTAACAGGACTACAGAAGCAGTTCCCACACCTTGCATCTGACTTTTATAGAATAGCTAACCCTAGAGCAGGGGTTCTCAAACTGGGGGTCGGGACCCCTCATGAGGTTGCGAGGTCATGAGCTGTCAACCTCCACAGCAAACCCTGCCTGCCTCCAGCATTTATAATGGTGTTAAATATATTAAAAAGTGTGTTTAATTTACTGGGTGTGGGGTTGCACTGAGAGGCTTGCTGTGTGAAATGGGTCGCCAATAGAAAAGTTTGAGACTCACTGCTCTAGAGTGTACAAAAACATTCATCACATTGCAGGTAGAATTGTTGAATTTAATGAACCTTTAAACTGCCAACCCTTCATTACTTATATTGTCTTCAGTGGAACAGAACAGACTGAGCAAATTTAAAACTCAATATAATTCTTAGCTCTTCAGAGGGATGAGGGAATTTTGTTGAATTACCCTATTGTTACGTAATATAGTACAGCTCCTATCACTGTCAAAATGAGAAAATAATGTTCACTAAGGCTACAGTGCTGCTGTTCTTCAGTTTATGGATTCTTCTGAACCTATCAGCCAGTAATAGAACCCCTAGCATAATTAATGGCTACCATTGTAGGTGCTGACAATTTTTTGTTTGTTATACGGTCCATCTCTTAAATTCACTTTTAAAATGTTGTGTATCCTCACAATATTTGGGGATATTTCCTGCTAGTATTTAACTATTTTGTGTGCTTTTATGTCCACACAATATTTGCCTTCAGTTTTGGAACTGAGAAACATTCTGCAACAAAAGTTGATTAATTTTTCATTCCTTAAATGAAGTTTGTTTACTTACAAACTTGCATTAGCATTAAAATTATCTGTAAAATAAAGGCCTTTTTATTTTACTTTACAGGGACATATGACCCTCTCAGTCAGTGGGAAGTCTGTCAGTTGTTTTTGTTGTCAAAAACCATTGACCAGGTAGAGGAGATAGTTCACAAATATTTTTGATCACATGGCCCCGTGTCTCTTGCTCTTACGTATAGTCAGAATGAACTCAAATTCTGACAGTACTACGTCATCACATATGTAGAAATAAGTACCAAATACCAAAGTCTTGCTAACAGTATTCTTTTCTCAGATATTTTCCCACAGTGCATAGAACAGGAGATGCATATTTTCAACAGCAAAGAGAGTTCCTGAGAATTAGCACAAAGCTAAACTTTTGAAACTTTAATTTTTATCATTCTGCTAGTGTGGAGAGCTTGATTCCATTTGCTAACAACTAACATAATGTGAACAAGTGATTAATCTTTTTTCCCATTCTATTGGGTGCCACTAGATTTGAAATGACTTCTAGTGCACAGGACTCTCTGAAGGCTTGTCTACACTGGCACTTTACAGCGCTGCAACTTTCTTGCTCAGGGTGTGAAAAAACACTGCCTGAGCACAGCAAGTTTCAGTGCTGTAATGTGCCAGTGTAGACAGTGCCCCTGCTCTGAGAGCAGTGCCCCTCATGGAGGTGGTTTTTTGAGAGCACTGGTAGAGCTCTCTCCCAGCGCTGCGCCACGACTAAACAAGCCATGTTAAAGCTCTGCCACGGCAGCACTTTAATGTTGCCAGTGTAGACTAGCCCTTAGTCTCCTCTCCACAATTCAAAACTGTGGTTTGACTACTTCTGTGTTTATTTAATCACACAGGACATGCTGAACCCTCAGGATAAGGCTCATTGGCTGTAATCTTGTCAGTAGCCTTGATACTGTTGATCATGAGGTGATATTGACACATCTGCAGACTCTGGCAGGCATAGGTGGAATTGTTTGAATGGCTCCATTTTTCACCCCTCTCATAGGGGACCATTTGCTCTTCCTCCCCAAGGACATGTAAAATTTACAGTTTTCAGGTCTCTGTTCACAGAAACATGCAATTACATACCAAAAAAAAAATAAAAAAGACATTAAAAGAATATTAAGGCTGAAAAGTCAAGAACACAAAAGTTAGGAAATGCCAAAATTAAGGTTGCCCATGCAGTCTTTAATGATATGATCATTATTACTTTTTTCCATAGGATCTCTGCCTCATTCAGTGCCATAAATTCAATCCTGTTGAACCATATTAACTTCCAGATGGTTCATTAATAGTGTTAGAGAAACCTTTTAGGTCCAAAGCATAGATTTTTGCCTCTTGAGCTAAAAGAGTGATGATAGTAGTAGAACATAAGAATGGACATATTGGGACAGACCAAAAGTCCATCTAGCCCAGTATCCTGTCTTCCGACAGTGGCCAATGCCAGGTGCCCCAGAGGGAATGAACAGAAAAGGTAATCATCAAGTGATCCCTCCTCTGTCACCCATTCCCAGCTTCTGGCTAACAGAGGCTAGGGACACCATCCCTGCCCATCACGACCCTTACCCCAACCCTATCGTCCATGAATTTGTCTAGTTCTTTTTTGGAAGGCTGTCATTTTCTTTGTGGGCAATCACTAAAAGGAGATGAGGCATGAATTTTGCCAGTGGTTTCACAGTATCTGCTGATAGCAGAGGAATAAAGAGACACGGGAATCCTGAGTTTATATTCTATGGGGGGAGTGAATTCTAGTGGTAATAGATCTTCTGGCCTTACCCTCCACTTTCCTTCCCCCCAGGCCTGACCTTTTCTGCCTCAGCCCCTTCAGACTATCCTAGTGACAGTTCAAGACAGTATCCTTGGGTCTGGCTACACTTGCAGGTGTGCAGCGCTGGGAGTTAAAGCTGTCTTCGTACAGCTGTGTAGGGAAAGCGCTGCAGTGTGGCCACACTACAACTACCAGCGCTGCAGTGTGGCCACATTTTCAGCATTTGCAGCGGTGTTGGGAGTGGTGCATTATGGGCAGCTATCCCAGCGTTCAGGTGGCTGCAACGTGCTTTTCAAAAGATGGGGGTGGAGTGGAGTGTGACAGGGAGCGTCGGGGAGACAGGAAGAGTGAATTTTTGGAGCTGACACTATGTCAGCTCCCTGCCTTGCAAGTTCTAAGGACTTGAAGATACACAGCACCAACCTTCAATCATTTAAAAAGTTTCAACCCCCCTTCCCCCACCCCTCTCTCATTCACTAAATGCAAATAGCCTTCAGACCAGATAAACAGCTGCTCCAAGACGGACCCTCCTTCCCCCCCTCCGGGCTGCTTCTCTCCTCAAGCAAACACTAGCTGTGGACATTCATCCCCCTGCCTGACGCTGCTCGAGCAAACAGTAGCTGTGTTTGTTTTTTAGATAAGCAGCTCCGGGAGCCACGAGTTCACAACAGAACAAAGGGAGGCATCACAACAAAACAAAGAGTGTTATCTTTACTTAAAAAACATTGAGACAGTTCCGGAGGTCAGTTACAGCATAGTAAGATTAATCACTGTTTACACTGGCACCTCAGTGCTGGAAGAGCAGTGCTGTTCTCTTTATTCCTCTCGTTGAGGTGGAGTACATGCAGCGCTGTAGCCAGGGAGGTACAGCGCTGTATGTGCCTTGCCAGTGTGGACGGGGAGTAAGTTACAGCGCTGTAAAACCACCACCAGCGCTGTAGCTCTCAACTCTAGCCAAGCCCCTTGTCTCCCCTCCCAGCTCTCTTGCCTAGGCTTAGCTCCTAGTCCTTGCATTCCAGTGCGGCTATCTCCTCTATCTCCTCCTCCCTGCATGAGTACCAACAGAGGGAATATTGTAAGTCCAGAAGAGGCAGTCTCCTTGTTCTCGATTCCTGTGCTCAGTTCCACAGTGGCCTATGGCTGTCCAGAGGAGCAATTGCAGGAAAGGCCTGCTCAGCACCGTAGCCCTAGGATGAAGCATACTTAATACAGATGTAATCTTTGGAGAGATTAGCTGCCAAACTTAAACAGCTTTCTGTTGGGTATATGTGAACTGAGATTTTCAGAAGCTCATGCTTGTTGAAATGTGGCCAAATTATCTGGAGACAGCAAAAGGCTTTGACACCATGGTGGCACCCCCTTCTTGAAAAACTTCAAGACCCTGCCCCAAAACATGGAGGTACTACAGTCTCTTAATAAAATGTTGTAAGAATTTTTTAACATGAGTTAATTGACATAATTTCTTTTCACTTTGTTCTGAAAAATTATTGAACTAGTATTGCTGATGTTAATAAATATATCAATCAGCCTGAAGTAGACACCTGGCATGGGAAATTTCTCCCTAAACAATTAAAGTTTGCAAAGTTATAAGGAATTGAAACAAGAGCTTGTAATGGGCAGTGTCCGGCAACCCTACCATTGGTGTCTCTACCTACGCTTCCTATAATACAGTGTAAATGAAGCTCCGAAGGTGGCAGCCAGGCAGAAAACCATTTCACAGCAAGCTCTGTAACAGTTAAGAGCAGGGAATTTTGGGCCAAGCTCAGGAAAACCTCCATTAGAAAGTGTTTATGTTGCAAAGTGGAAATGGAGATTCATTCAGTCCAAATGAATTGATTAGCTGTCTTTTCCAGTACCTACTTACTATTGTTTAATGTTATTGTGGTAGCTCCCAAAGGCCCTACTCATTGTGTTAGGTACCTGACAAAGAAAGAAGACACAGTCACCTCCCGATGACTCCTCTTTACCTTCTGTTTCTGTGTGTATAAAGACAAAAATCCTAAATGTCAACTTCTGCAGCTGCACTTAACTGCCTGTCATGCTCCAAATCCAGTTCTTTAGAAATGATTCCCCCACCCATCCTATTAATTTAATCACAGGGTCTTAATGGGAGATCATAGATTGTTTTTGTGCAAATTTTACAGCAGCTTTGGACATTCTCTAGTTTAGTGCAGCTTGTTTTTTTTTTTATATCATCCTCCTCTACCTTCCTGAAGTGGTTGTAGAATTAAGTTAAAAGCAGCTACTGCTTCTGTAACAAATTAAATTACTCTCTCTAGTAAGGAGATGTAATTAAGGGAAAAATTGCTCCCATGATGTTTTAGAAACCTGCCTTACCATAGAAAGCATGAAATCTCTATTTAATACTGACTAAGTGGTGTAGCATGAGTGTAAGATTTAAATTTTTCTATCTTTATGTAGATTGGTTTTTTTAATACTGATTTGATCTTCATCCATCGGAGAATGTATTTCTCCTGTTAAAACTGATGCTCTACATTGAACTGAATGAGCCCATGTTTTAATCTTTTATATTATGGTTTACAATGAGATAAAATAAGGACAAAGGATAATGTGATTGTTGTATTCTCTTCTGCTCCCTAGCATAAGTGATGAGCATGACATAAATAATGCTAAGAGTACACTTCCCTGGTTCAGTTTGCCTTGAAAGTATAGTAAAGAACAATAGGATACAAGACTGAGATGATCATATTTGCCATGGAAAATATATGATTTCAGTCAAGAGTGGATTTTGCAAAGAAAAATGGCAGAATAATTGGATGATTCTATACTTCAGCAATAAAAGTAAAATAAAAAACAAAAACTCAGTTTCTTATTGGAAGAGGTTAGGATGCAGGATTTTGGCAATTCTACAAGTTTACCACTTACCAGCATTTGTACACTGAACCCTTTAAAAATAATCTTATCTCTCTCTAGTTACCCATGGTTCTTCTTCAAGAGATGTCCCTGTGGGTGCTCCACTCTAGGTGTCGATGCACCCCTGCGCCTTTAATCGGAGATTTCTGCAGCAGTACTCGTACCGGCCACGCATGCTCAGAGCCTGGCCCCCGCTCTGAGTATACCTCTAGTGAGCATGCGCGGCCGGTTCCCTCAGTTTCTTCTCTACCGTCCCCGGCTTGAGACGGAGCTCAGCAGAATCCTTAAAGAATTTCTTCCCTCATCTTAAAATAACTTGTAGTTAGATAGTTTCTTGTTAGTTAGTTGTTAGTTAGTGTTACTTACCCTTTTTCTACTGTTAAAAAAAATAAAAAATTGTTCTCTCAGCCACTTCAGATATGCCTGGCTCCACAGGCTTTAAGCACTGCTCCTCCTGTAAGGACGCTATCCCTCTCTCCGATGGACACTCACAGTGCATAAAATGTTTGGGGGAGACCCATTCTCCCCAAAAATGTGCTCACTGCACTAAACTAAGCTCCAGAGCGAGAAAGGACAGGGAGCTAAAACTTAAACTTATTCTACTTCAAAAATCCCTAGGGTCTGCCTCAGACCCTGGTGCGGACTCTGCCTCTGCTCACCGACACAGCTCTCCCACTTCTAAAAAGCAGAAGAAAGCAGCAAAACGAGGGCACCTTCTGTCAAATTCAAAAGAAGCCCTTAGACACAAACCTTCTCCAGTCAGATCCACAGTCTCCTTACCGGTTGCTCCCCCGCCTGAGCGCTTTCGATGAGCCGGGCTCCTCCGGCACCGCGTTAAAACCGACTGTGCTTTCGGCGGCAGCGTGAAGCTCCAGTGCTGAGGTGACACGCTTTCAGTTGCCTGCCTCGATTATGGCGCCTATTGGCACCGCGATGAACGCGGTGCCGACATATCAGGACCCCCCTGAGGCACCGCAGCCTGCTATTAATAGTACGGCACTGACTCCAGCACCGGCATTAGCAGTGCTACTTGGCACAGAGCCAAGACTAAGAACTCCTGTGCAAGCCCGGGTTCCCTCACAGCAATTCTATCAGCCTTCACCTTCAGCTGCCTCAGTCCTGCCGTTTACCCAGTCAAGAGATCTCTTAGTGTCACCTATGCTGCAATCACCCTTCCTTAAAGACTGCTGCTCCCTTACGGATGATTCAGGGTCCAAACAGCTGTCCTCCAGTGAGGAGGAGTCTGAACTACAGGGTGATGTTTCAATGCAATCCGAATTCCATCCTCGCAGTCCTGTCACCCGGGGCACAGGAAAATTGTCTCAGACTATCCTTGAGACCCTGGTGCGTTAACCCCTGGATGGCACCACCTATGCCTTTTCCACCACCATGGCAGTATTGGGCCCCATGGGCACCTTTCCCTCGGCAGCACACCCGCTATTCCAATTCGACAAGACGCAAATGTCCAAATGATATGACTCTTACTTGGTGGCACCCTCCCATTCTCAGGATCAATCAACTCCTGCTCCTGACCCAGTACCGACTGAAGTAATGCCTGAAGAAGCTTTACTTCCCTCCCCTCTACCATCCTCAGACGATTTTTTGAAATTCCAGGATCTCTTTAAAAAAGTTGCCAGCGAGCTTAGAATCAATCTAAAGGAAGTACCGGACCAACAACATGAGTTAACGGACATCTTGCAACCCTCTTCTTCATCCAGACTGGCATTACCAATCAATGCAGCCCTTCTGGAACCTGCTAAGTCCATCTGGCAGACTCCAGCCACAAGCCAGCCTACCTGCAAACAAGCGGACAGTAAATACTTCATTCCCTCTAAGGGCTCTGAATTCCTTTTCTCACATCCTGCACCAAACTCACTGGTAGTGGACGCAGCCAATCAGAGGAACAAACAACAGTATTTCCGCTATACCCCAGTGAACAAGGAAGGCAAACGCTTAGACCTGCTGGGTCGCGAAGTGTATGCCTCTTCAACCTTACAATTTCGAATTGCCAATTATACCGCAATTCTGGCAAAGTACGACCATAGAAACTATAACAAGTTCACGGACTTCATTGAACACATTCCAGACCAGAAGAAACAACAGTTTACAGCTTTAGTTTCCGAGGGCCAAATCATATCCCGCACGGCTCTTCAAGCAGCTCTGGATTCAGCCAATACCGCAGCAAGATCCACTGCTACGGCGGTGGTCATGCACCGAGGTTCATGGCTCTCCTCTTTCCTCGCGAGGTTCAGAGCACCATAGAGGATCTCCCTTTTGATGGCGATAAACTCTTTGCTTCCACACCGAATGAAGTGCTCCACTCAATGAAGGACTCAAGGGCAACTCTTCGATCCTTAGACATCCAAACCCCTACAACCAGAAGGCGACAGTACAGATATCAACCTTAGCACTGTCCACGCTACCCCCCATATACTCAGCATTTCCCAAGATCTCAGGATCAACAACAGCAACACCAACGCCAGAGATCGAGATACCAGCGGTGTCACCCCAATTCTTCCGGGATGCCCCAACTTCCTCAGGCTAATAAGCAGATTTGAACCTTTGGTCGAGGGTCTCGTAAACATCGTCCCAACTTCAACATTTGCACTGCCTACAACTATCTTTGGACACCGCCTACAGCCATTTTTGCACCAATGGCAGAATATTACCACCGACAAGTGGGTTCTAGAGGTCATCACAACTGGGTATTCTGTCCCCTTCCTCTCCTTACCTCCCACCCACCCATCCTCCCTGTCCCTCTACAGGGACACCTCTCACGAGCTACACCTCCAGCAAGAAGTACATCTCCTCCTTCACCTGGGGGCTATCGAACTTGTGCCTGAATGCCACAAGGGGAAAGGGTTCTACTCCCATTATTTCTTAACAGAAAAGAAAACTGGAGGATGGCGACCGATCCTCGACCTCAGGAAGCTCAACAAATTTGTCAAAAAGCAAAAGTTCAAGATGGTTACTCTCACCACCATAATTCCAGCCCTGGAGCAGGGCGATTGGTTTTCAGCCCTCGACCTGCAAGATGCCTACTTTCACGTCACTATCCACCCGGCCCACAGACGTTTTCTTCGTTTTACCCTCAGCTCAACGCATTTCCAGTACAGAGTTCTACCGTTCAGCCTTTCCACTGCCCCTAGAGTTTTCTCCTAGCGGTAGTCACTGCCCACCTCAGGAAAAAAGGAGTCATAATATTCTCTTACCTCGACGATTGCCTCCTGAAGGCCTCCACGTTTGACGAGGCCCTCCGCTTCACACAACTCATCATCGATTGCTTCCTATCCCTAGGCCTGCAGATAAACAAAAGCAAATCCACATTAAGTCCTACCCAGCACCTGGAGTTTATAGGAGCAAGCCTCGACTCCACAACCGGACTGGCATCTCTCCCACTCGGCCTATTCAATACCATAAAACTGCTGGCTACGAGATTTCGCAACAGCCCCCGGGTCACCGCCCGAGACTGCCTCCAACTACTAGGGCACATGGCCTTGTGCACCTTCGTGGTCCAGAATGCACGTCTCTACATGAGTTGCTTCCAAACTTGGCTGGCCACGGTTTACAAACCAAACATGCACTCACTAAACAAACACCTGGCCATACCCTACCGAGTCAAAGACTCTCTGATATGGTGGACAGTCCCCTACAACCTCTGCTCTGGAGTCCCCTTCGTCCAGACCTCCCCAACTCTGATAATGGCGACCGATGCATCCCTCATGGGCTGGGGGGCACACATCTCTCACCAAACAGTCCATGAGCTATGGTCTCATTCCGAGATCTCCCTGCACATAAATGTTCTAGAACTTCGAGCTATACGGAATGCCTGCCGCTGCTTCCTTCCACTAATCAAGAATCAGCATGTACGCATAATGACAGACAACATTGCCTGCATATTCTACGTAAACAGACAAGGAAGGGCTCGTTCCCACTCTCTTTTCTCAGAGGCCATAAAACTCTGGAATTGGTGCCTTGCGAACCACATCCGCATATCAGCTGCTTATCTCCCAGGGGTGATGAACACCACTGCCGACGAGTTAAGCAGACGTTTCCCTTCGGAGCACAAATGGGAGATAGACGAGGGAATCATCTACAACATATTTCGCACTTGGGGTCACCCAACCATAGATCTCTTTGCAACCGCGAAAAACACGAAATCCCTCAATTTTTGCTCCAGGGTGGGACTGGGCAAACACTCCCTCGGAGACGCATTCATGATCCCATGGCACCGGGACTTAGCTTATGCATTTCCTGCAGTACCATTGCTCAACAATGTCCTCATAAAGATACGAACGGATCTTGCCAGGGGGATCTTGATCGCACCTTCGTGGCCGAGACAACCGTGGTTCCCTTTCCCCACCAGAATGTCAATTCAACCACCGATCTCCCTGTCTCTCATCCCAAACCTTTTATCACAGCAACACGGCCGGCTTCTTCACCCCAATCTCTCATGCTTCATCTCAAAGTCTGGTACCTACATAGTTCTCCCAACGAGAGCTAGACTGTTCCGACCAAGTTCAGAGGATACTTCTACACAGCAGAACACAATCCACCCATACCACCTATCTCCGAAAGTGGAAACGATTCACAAAATGGTGTTCAACTAAACAACTGTCTCCTACCTTGGCACCTCTTCCCTGCATACTCGACTATCTATTGGACATTAAGCAATCTGGCCTTTCATTCAGCTCCATCAGAGTCCACTTAGCTGCCATCACAACCTTTCATGGTACAGTTGACATTACCTCGTCTTCATTCATCCCATCACCAAGCGTTTCCTGAAGGGACTCCAAACCTTATGACATTAAGCCACTTACCCCTCCATGGGATTGTCACCTAGTATTGTCCTGTTTAACTCATCAACCCTTTGAGCCCTTAGCCACCTGCTCCCTCTTGCACCTCTCGATGAAAACAGCCTTTTTAATGGCCATTACCTCCTCCAGACGGGAAGGCGAGATAGCAGCCCTTATGGCAGATCCACCATATACGCTCTTCTTCAAGGACAAAGTTACTCTACGCCTACACCCAAAATTCCTTCCAAAAGTTCACGCTTCATTTCACATCAATGAACCAATACATCTACCAACTTTCTTTCCGAAACCACATGCAAACTCCTTCGAAGCCACAGTGCACACACTTGATGTGCGCAGGGCCTTATCCTTCTGTTTGGACAGAACCAAACCCTTCAGAAACTCTCCTAGACTCTTTGTCTTCATTGCGGAGCGCTCCAAAGGCATGCCTATCTCTACCCAGAGACTTTCGAACTGGATCTCCAATTGCATACGACTCTGCTATCAGATAAAAAACGTTACGCCTCCACCATTGATCAGAACACATTCCACTAGATCTGTATCTACCTCTGTAGCCTTCTTACGTAAAGTATCATTGACTGACATTTGTAGAGCAGCTACTTGGTCCTCTGAGCACACATTTGTCAAACACTGTGCCCTTACTCAGGGCCCTCTCTCTGACACTTGATTAGGCAGGGCAGTATTATCTACTGCATTCCTGCCAGATCCGAAGTCCCTACCTCCTTGAGATACACTGCTTCGAAGTCACCTAGAGTGGAGCACCCACAGGGACATCTTTCAAAGAAGAGGAGGAGGTTACTCACCTTGTGCAGTAACTGACGTTCTTCGAGATGAGTGTCCCTGTGGGTGCTCCACTACCCACCCTCCGCCCTCTACTTTGGAGTTGGGGTAGCGTCCGTTGTAGAGAAGGAACTGAGGGAACCGGCCGTGCATGCTCACTAGAGGTATACTCAGAGCGGGGGCCAGGCTCTGAGCATGCGTGGCCGGTACGAGTACTGCTGCAGAAATCTCCGATCAAAGGTGCAGGGGCGCACCGACACCTAGAGTGGAGCACCCACAGGGACACTCATCTCGAAGAAAGTCAGTTACTGCACAAGGTGAGTAACCTCCTCTTCTCCCCACGCTCCTCATCTGTATTCTGGCATCCATGTTGCTGTCCTCCAAATTCCATCTGCTGTCCACGAAATTCCTTCCCGTCAGCCTTCCTTTCTGACTTGAACTCCTGGCTCTCTTTTTTCGCTTCCTCTCAGTCTCCCTCACTGATTCTTGGTGACTTCATTTCCACATTGGTGACCCATCTGACCTCTTGGCTGCATATTTCTTTACCCTCTCGCCTTCATTAGACCTTCAGCCTGGGTTCAATGCTTCCACTGATGAAAAAGACCATTGTTCACTTGACTTGGTCTTCACTGAGCTGTCTCTCTGATCCCCTCTCTGACTCATGTCTGTTCTCTTTCAGCATCACCCATCAGCCCCCGCCCCCACACTCATGACCTGTCAGTTGGTCTTTCCGTGACTTCCAGTCCATAAACATTGATGACTTGTCTGCTCTCAGCCCTCTCTTTCCTGACCTCTCTTCCCTTTCTTCCTTTGATATTATTGTGAATTCATTCCTTGGTTCACTGTCCTCCACCCTTGACACTGTTGCCCCTCTATTCCATTGCAAGGTCACCCTGCCCACCCCAGCCCTACCTTACTCCCAGCATCCTCTTCCTCTGCTCCTCTAGTGCATCTCTGGTGGAAATTATATGAGCAGGCTGGTGCCCTCCACTACAGATTTGTTTAATCCTTCAGTTCTGTCATCATCTTAATTAAACAACTCTACTTTCCAACTTCACTGAATCCCACAAACCCAGCCGCCTTTCACCACCTTTGACTCATTCCTCAAATCCTCCCCTATCCCTGCCTCCGTTTCTCTCTCTGTAGAGAATCTTGTCAACTTTTCCCAAGAACAAAATACGAGTAACCTTTCCCTTTCCCCTCCTACAACTCTCTCCTCTTCCGCCCCGTCAAAGAAGAGTGATAGTCCCTATTGTATTTTGCTAAGGGTTATACGCATTGCGCGTCTGGAGCCAGAGAATTTGAAAGTAGTAGTGTCTGTTGGTCTGCACATATGCCATTGCTCCGCCTCTTGGTTTTGTCTGAGGCGATAAAGGGCAGGGCAGACTGACTGTGCCCTCAGTTCCTTCTCACTGCCACATGGTCCAGACCAGAGTTTCTGCTTTCCTTCTGTCTCTCTGTAACATACTTAAAAAAAAAAAAAAAATGTTTTTAGTATTGTACATAGGTGGAGTTTTTTGTTGTTGTTTTATTGTAGTTTTAATATTAGTAGTAGTTTTAGGATTTTAAGGACTTTCAGACACTGTTTTTACCAGTTTTCCCCCAGTCTCCGCCCCTGGACCCATGCCTGGGTACTGGATTATGCTGAAAACACTGGGGTCAAGATCTGCGCTTCCTGCCTTAGCTCATTCATTTAATTTCACATTTCATTCATGTGCAGTATCTACCTCTACCTGGATGGTAAGTGAACCATCTGTTGCGGGAGGTTAGCCCCCACGCTCCCCTTTGTCCTGAGACTCCCCCTCCTTCCCCCCCCTCAGATCCCAGAGAACCCCCATGGCTGCCATTGGTTCCTTGCCCCAGTCCACCCGAACACCCCTACTCCTAGAGTGCTGGGCAGGTGGCACAGCTGCAGCTCCCCCAACCCCAGCCCTGGAGTTCCTTGCAGGCAGCATGGTCCCAGTGCCCCCCCAACCCCAGCCCCAAAGTGCTGGGCTGGCAGCACGATCTGGCCCCAGCCCCCGCAGCCCCAGGCCTTGTGCACCAGCCCCAGCCTCCCTAGTCTGCCCCTGCCCCTGCCCCAGCTTGGGCCACGAAGAACAGGAACTGGAAGCAGGCAGGAGGAGTTATGGGGGCGGAGCATGAGTGAGGCTATGCCAGGCTATTTACATGGCCTATGATACCCACTGCTCATGTGCTTCCTTCCTTCCTCTTGGCCACTGTCGGTAGACAGGTACTGGGCTAGATGGATCTTTGGTCTGACCCGGTACAGCCGTTCTTATGTTCATGTTCCTAAGCCGTACCTGGGAGGGCTGGACTCTCCACCTCAAGAAGCACCTCATGGAGATTACCTGAGGCCACAGTTATATCCAGGCTGGGGAACACCCCCATCTCATGTGGCAATGGAATGGGCCAGGCAACAACACCCACACTTTATTGTGGTACATGAGGAGAGTAAGTGGCTGGACCTTCTGGGTTGCAAACTCTTCTCCTTGGCCAGCCTTCAGTTCTGGATTTCCAATTACCTGGCACTATTTGCTAAGTATGACTTTTTAACTTATGGCAAGGTGGAGGACTTTGCAGACAAGCTTTCCCAGCAACATTATGCCCGCTTCCAGGCTATCTTAGAGGAGGGCAAACTGGTGGCAAGGACGGCACTCCAATTCCTCTGTGGACACAGCAGACACTTCTTCACACACAATGGCTGCGGGGATCATCATGAGGAGGGAATTGTGCTACCTCTCATATCATTCTGTTTTATATCGTCTGGTTTCCCATGGGAAGTATGAAATACCATAGAGGACCTCCCTTTCGATGAGCCTCACCACTTCAATCAGAAGACTGACAATTCCCTCCACTCTGTCAAGGATTCCAGAACCACTCTACAATTGTCGGGTATTTATACACTAGCACCCAAGTGCAAGTTCTACCGCATGCCACTGACATGATTCAGAACTCCTCAGTTTTTCCATCAACGGTCCTATGAGCATCCTCTCAAGCAACAGAAGACCCAAGGGCCCTGTCCTCCAGGCTCCGCATCAAAGCCTTCAACATCTTATGCTCAGTCTTTGCAAAAGTAATATTTCAAAGTGCACCTAGATTGCCGCAACGACCTTGCCTCCCACCGTACACATGACCCACTCCCTTTGGGAGGAGCCTTGCACTCTTTTTACCAGCTTGGAGTGTGATAACGGACAAGTGGATCCTGGATGTCATTCAACATGGCTATATGATTGAGTTCATATTGCTACTTCACCCATGACTCTGCTCCAGCCCCACCTCAGGGATCACTCTCATGACAGTGTCCTCGGCCTAGAGGTGAACTCTTCTATAAAGGGGAGTGGTAGAACTTGGTCCAACAACATACCATGGTGCATGGTTCTATTCCACGTATTTCTTCATACCCAAGAAGAAGGGTGGATGGAGACCAATCTTGGACCTGCGTTGTCTCAATCAGTTCATATGCAAGCCCAAGTTTCATATGGTCATCTTAGCAGCCGTCATGCACTCACTGGAAAAAGGCATGTGGTTTACAGCTTTTGATATGCAGGTGCCTGTTTTCATGTAGACATCCGTCCAACCCACAGAAAATTCCTGATATTTGCAGTAGGCCATCAACACTTCCAATAAAGGGTCTTACCATTCAGACTCACCACTGCTCCATGAGTCTTCACTAAAAAGTTTTCTCTAGTGTCAGAATATGGGTCCCCATATTCCCCTCCCTTGATGACTTGCTGCTAGCAGTGCGATCAAGAAGGACGGGTTGAGCCTTGATTTCCTTTCTGCTCAGACTCCTCTCCTTCTTGGAGGTGAGTGTAAATGTTAAAAATCGACTTTGAGTCGCGCACACAGACACTGGAATTCATAGGAGCCTGTGTCACCCACACGAGCATATTGTAGCAACTGATCTTCCAGGGAGTCAGAATGTGATTGCAGACTCTGAGCAGGAAGTTTGTGGTCTATCACCAATGGGAGCTCCATGACACCATATACAGCAACATTTTCACCCAATGGAGGACTCCAGCATGGGACCTCTTTGCCTTCCATGCCAACAGTAAATGGATCAAGTACCCCCTTGATGCAGATCTTGCCCCTGAGGACTTGGACATTCTCCTTCTTTTGGACTACCTTCTATCCTTGAAGGTGTCAGGACTTGCTCTCAATTCCATCAAGGTACATGTAGCAGCTATTAGTGCTTTCCACCCCTTGCAGAAGGGTACTGGGTGTTTACACATCCATTGACTATCAGCTTTTGGAAAACCTCCTTTGGATGTATCCACCCATTCAACCTATGGCTCCCCAGTGGGATCTCAACCATGTACTCTTAAACTTAATGAATTTGGCCTTTGCACCTTTGGCCTTATGCTCCCTGTCTCTTCTTTCCATGAAGGTTGGCTTTTTGTTAGCTATTGCTTCCGCGAGAAGGGTAGGTGAACTGGGGCCATGATGGTGGACTCCCTTTTACCATGTTCCATAAGGACAAGATTTCTCTGCATCTGCATTTCAAGTTTCTGCCAAAGGTCATATTTCACTTTCACCTCAAACAATCCATACACTTACCTGCTTTCTTCCTGAAGCCTCACAGTTTGGTGAAGAAGCGGCTCCTTCGCTCCCTCTACGTCTCCAAGGCCTTAGCCTTCTATCTGAAGAGGACAAGACCATTCAAGAAATCCCCTAGACTGTTTATTCCAAAAGATGAATGGATTAAGGTGCAAGTGATTTGTACACAGAGGATTTCTAAGTGGATTTTGGGGCGCATTATGCTCTGCTGTTGGTTGTCAAGACTGTCTCCACCCCTTGGCGTATTAGCCCATTCCAGGAGAGCACAAGCATCAACTATGGCCATGCTTCATGAAGTACTGCTTTTGGACATATGTAGGGGGCCTTGTGGAGGTTGGTACATACCTTTGCTGTTCATTACACCTTGGTGCAAGACTCTGTGATGGATGCCTCATTCGATGTGGCTCTCCTGCGTTCAGCAGCTCGGTCATCTTTCTCACACTCTCCTCCTAATTAGATACTGCTTGTTAATCACCCTCAGTGGAATACAATAGGGACCACCACTTGGAGAAGAAGAGGAGATTACTTACCTGTTGTTGGAGGTTCTTTGAGATGCGTGGTTCCTATCTGTATTCCAGTCCCACCCTCCTCCCCTCTGCTGTGGATCTGTTTGATTTGTGGTGGAGAAGGAACTGAGGGTGCAGTCAGTCCACCCCACCTATTATTGTTTCAGAAGAAACCATGAGGCTGAGCAAGGGTTCATGCATGGATCAATGGACACTACTACTTTCAAATTCTCTGGCTCTGGACACATGGCGCATGGGTATAACTCTCAGTGGAATATAGATAGGGACTACACATCTTGAAGGACCTCCAGTTACAGATAAGTAACCTTCTCATTTCTCATCTGTTCTCTTCTTGTAACCCCTCTACTTGCCCCAGTTGACCCCTCCCATCCCATATCTTTATCTCCATTGCACCTGCTCTCATCTCCGCCCTTACTTTTCTCTCAAGTCCATGTCTACACTACAGAGTTAATTGGACTTAAGTTATGTTGACAATCATAAACCACTGTAATTATATTGCTTGTGCATGTTCACACAATGTTCCTTGTGTCAGTGGAGCATGTCCACAGTTGGTGCCCTTCCTCTCCAATGTGATTTGCTATTAGGAAACATGATATTTCACCTTTGGATTAGATTATCTCAAATGACCTCCATTCCATTTACAGTAGGCAAGAGCCAATACGAATGATTCTGGGGGCTATAAAAAAAGGACTCCCAGGAGGATTTCTTGGTGGATAAACACTGTGACATTTGATGGAATCCAAGAAATCACTACTGTAATTATTAACTCCTTCTTCCCTTCTACATATTCCCTCATCCACAACCTTCCTTCCCACCACATGTCTATTTTCTAGTACAGTGCCAAACAATCCCAGGGATTAGCCCCTGGGAGTTAGCAGATACCAGTTCCTCACATAAACTGCTGATGCAGAATGCACTGATATGTAGCCATCTGCAGGGCCAGTGAATTAATGTCATATCCATTTGTCATCCTGATAATTAGTTAGGCTTTCCTGACTCACTAACTCAGAGGCCTAGCTTCTTATCTCCTCTTTGGGTCATTCATTCCATCTTATTCAGAGTTTCTGTACAAAGTGTGACATGACACTGAAATAGCTGAGGAGTTTACCCGTACTTGAAAATGGGAACATATTGCCACATATTCAGAAATCTTCACATGCTTGTCTGTTTAAAAATCCAATACAAATTTTTTTGTTCGTATTCTTCACGATCCTCAAAATTTTCATTCAGACCTCTCTCATCTCTGTTTATGGCTGTTGAATTGGAGTGATGGATTCTTCTCCCGTATTGTATCTGACATAGCCTTTTGCCCCATCTCTTCAGATCATCCTCTTTCTTCTTATTATGACATCTAATCATTTCTCATAAAACAATGAAATCCTATTTTCCTAATGAGTTCCTGTTTCATTCCTCAAAACGTTTTTCACTGCAGCCCTCCATATTCCACTCTCTATTAAATGAACAGATGCTTCTTGTAATCTTGTTTTTTGTGTATTTGTGTGTATATTCAGTAATTTATTGCAAAGTGTGATTTTGTTAAAAAGAAAAGAGACACCATTCAAAAATATATGTTACCACATTGAAGAGAAGAGTTCTTGTATTCCATGGAACTCTCTGAATTTAACTTTAAATTTAACATATTCCTAGTGAGCAGGGAAAGGTAAAAGTTTTAGAAAATTATGGGGAGGGTTGTTGGTTGAAAGGCTATCTTGCTTGAATAGAAATGTTTTGCTGCTACTCTCTTGTTACTCAGCCTAAAATTTGTGTCTCAGGCTCAATGTCTGAGGGTATGTCTACACTACGAAATTAAGTTGAATTTACAGAAGTGGTTTTTTTAGAAATCGTTTTTATACAGCAATTGTGTGTGTCCCCACACAAAATGCTCTAAGTGCATTAAGTCGGCAGACTGGATCCACAGTACATGCCCAAGAAATTATTAGAGATGTATTATCTTTATATACTTGAGGCAAGGGAGAATTGTCCCAGGAAGACTTTTGAATTCCTTAGGTCTTGGTATTCACTCATATTAAAGCAACTATTGATTTTTAACCCCAATAATATAGTTATATTTCTTCTGTAAATGAAATCTTGATCTAATTGAAACTAGTGAATGTAAAACTTAGTACCAGAGAGGTAGCCATGTTAGTCTGGATCTGTAAAAAAGAAACAGAGAGTCCTGTGGCACCTTATAGACTAACAGATGTATTGGAGCATAAGCTTTCATGGATGAATACCCACTTCATCAGACGCATGTAATGGAAATTTCCAGAGTCCAGTATAAATATGCAAGCCAGAATCAGTCTGGAGATAACGAGGTTAGTTCAGTCAGGGAGGATGAGGCCCTGTTCTAGCAGTTGAGGGGTGAACAACAAGGAAGGAGAAACTGCTTTAGTAGTTGGCTAGCCATTCACAGTCTTTGTTTAATCCTGAGCTGACCCTGGGCAGCAAGGGATCAGCAGCTAAGCAGATCAAGAGGAGATTTAAACTTAAGACTCCTTATAAGAAATGGAAAGGGAGGTGGATATTTTTTGCTGTTTTTAAAATTAACTAGGCAGCTAGTATTGTTTTTAAAATTATTACGAAGAACAAGTTTAAGCTTTGTTGTAACGTGCGTTGTTTGCCTGGACTGCTCAATCCCTGAATGCTTGTGTAGGAAGAACTCTTTGAGTTGTCTTTTTAAATATCTTCATGGTATTTCACATCTGATACTCCTTGACGAAACATAGGAGCCTTGTCTTATAACAGGCTTCTTCAAAGTGATACAAGCTACAAAAGTGAGAGGAATGTTGCCATTTTCATAGTGTAATAAAAATACTGTAGTGATAAATAATAATTAAGAGTGTGTAATAAGCATGTCATAAAAACAAATTTTATATTTCCAAGATCACTGCTTTTATAATTTATACTCGTGTAGAGGAGAAAATACCTAGAAATATTCATTTTTAGGAGGGAGTTTGCAAGACTTAACATTTTATTGAAAGGGGTTCACAGGTTGTTAAAGTTTGGGAACCACTGCTCTAGAATTACAATCTAGATAGATACAGTCTGCAAAGTCCCAAGTGAAAAAGCAGCCGTGCACTGATGAGGTCTCATGAAGGCCTCTCCTCTTATGGAAAAAGATACAGATGTGATCCATTTTAATCAGAAAGCTCGGCTGCTGCTGAAGCAGATTTCTTAGAGCTTGAATCTGGAAGATAAAATTGTGGATCCTGCTTCTGGGAACCCAGTCCTTTCTGGCATCCCATAAGCATTCTGAAGTATTGTCTATGCCTTAATTTGGAAGTACCAGTTTAAAAAAAAAAACAAAAAAAACTAGTCATTTTATAGTGGCTGTATAATAATCTATGTCCTTTACATGTGGAGAATCCTGAGTTGCTGGTAGATGAACCAGTATTGGACACATCCATTTTTGGGATCCATAAACAAATAAGCTTCACAGTTGGTGGTAGAAGGGGGTTTCTTTGAAAGCTCCAGTCAAGTGGATGGTTTGAGAACTTATCTTTTATTACATGAAGCTTTTTGATATGCATCAAGAATTCTGATACAGCAGTTTCAGAAGTTTAGTAAATGCCCAGAGTGCAGTAAATCCCATTTTCAACTGGCCCAACAAACTCTACCTTCAAAACAATCAATAGTTTTGTGAGTGATGCAACTTAGAGTTTAATTAAAATAGGTGTTTTAACATTCAGTAAGCAGCAGGCATAGTGAGAAGTTCCCTTCTTTATATATGATAAGATAAAAAAGACTAACTTCTTTTGTCCTGGTGTAGATCTTAGCTACAACAGACTAATGGATTCAATAGAGCGTGGAGAAGCTTGCTCTTTAAATTTTGCATCAAAACTCTGAAGGAACTGGTTGTTTTTTTTTTTTCCAATCTCCCTGCCCAAAGTCAAAAAAGTGGGAAATGATTTGGTATGTGCTAGTTATCTAGTGAAAATGAAGGGCATTACTCTAAAAAGATGGGTCCCTGTCCTGTCCGGTCACCATGTGTATTTCATTATCCTCATGAAAAGAGAAATATTTCAGTTGGTAATAGTAAATATGTTCCTGACCTTATTTAGGCTATGTCTACACTACATCTTATGTTGGCATAATTTAAGTCCCTTAGGGGGGTGAATAAGTCACTCCCCAAGTGATATAAGTTACACTTACATAAGTGCCAATGTGGACAGTGCTATGTCAGCAAGAGACCTTCTCCCGCAGACATAGCTTCTGCCACTCATGGGGGTTGGAGTAGTTAAACCAATGGGAGAGCTGTCTCCTGTCTGTTTAAAGCAGCTACATTAGAGAGCTTACAGCAGCACATCTGCATCAATTCAGCTGCCTGGCTGTAAAGTCTCTAGTGCAGCTGTGCTTTTAGATTCTAACTGGAGACGCTGAAGTCAGTAGTGCTTCTTAGTTCTTGCGCTGTTGGGATTTACAGGTTGCATCTCTGCTCATAGTGAGGAGACTAAAGCGTTGGCATTTTAGGGATATGATATATATCAGCATCCTGCAAAAAAGTGCTACCATTCAGCGTATTTACATCCTTGTGGAAATTTACCTAAATTATAGCAGCCTTAGAAACAGCTGTAAGATAAGAAGGTCTCTTGGATTACTGATTTGTTTATCATTAGGACTGCTGGGCTAAAAAAACCATTTTTTTTTAAAATGGGAGCTGAGATTTTCCTGAAATCTTACAGAAAGACCCTCCTTAAATTTACACTATAGCATGGAATTTCTGCAGCATGAAATTATGTGGCCCTCTTATGCCAAGTCTAGACTACGCGCCGTATTGGTGCGTTAAAATCGATTGCTCAGGGATCAATATATCGTGTCTAATCTAGACGGGATATATCGATTCCTGAGCGCGCTTATATCGATTCTGGAACTCCACCAACCCCAACGGAGTTCCAGAATCGACATGGCGAGCCGCGGACATCGATCCCGTGCGGTGAGGACAGGTGAGTAAATCGATTTTAGATATTCGACTTCAGCTACGTTATTCACGTAGCTGAAATTGCGTATCTAAAATCGATTTTACCCCGTAGTGTAGACCAGCCCTTACTCAGGGTAAAATCTAAGTCCAATGGCATACCAGCTCTCAAAGATTCTTGACTGGGTGTTAGATGAAGAAGAGCATGCATAACATGCAACCACTGGCATATCTGTTATAAAGACTTGATAGAAGGGGCTAAATCATGATACCTCCCTTATGGGGTAGCAAGGGACATATAAGACTCAAACATAAGTACTCTTAACTTCAGCAATTCTGAGGATCCACTGGCCTGAAAGGGGATCCATATCAAATATGTGGAGCTGCTTGGAGGAATCCTCGTGTATGATCATAATTAATGACAATTTGCACTTACATAGTGCCTTTGATCCAAGGATATGCAGAAACTTTGACCCCAGAGTTCTTGTGCAGACAGAAAACCCTTTGAAGTTAATGGGATTCAATAAGTCAATGCTGGGACTACAGGATTTGGACCCACAAAGATTAGCTATACTCCACTGCTTTTGTGAGAGGTTGTTAAAGATTATTATTCCCATTTGACAGAAAGGTTAAACCAAAGCACAGAGAAGTGAAGTGATTTGCCCAAGATGATGCAAAGAATGAGTGGAAGAGTCAGGCTTATAGAACCACCCCCCCCTGTAATCACTGTACCATGCGTCCTTTCCCAGGGGTTTTATACTTGTACCTTTATTTATAGACCTCTACCTCGATATAACGTGACCCAATATAAAATGAATTCGGATATAATGCGGTAAAGCAGTGCTCCGGGGATGGGCAGGGCTGCGCACTCCGGTGGATCAAAGCAAGTTCAATATAACGCGGTTCCACCTTTAATGTGGTAAGATTTTTTGGCTCTTGAGGACAGTGTTATATTGAGGTAGAGGTGTACAAGTTAAAGATTCATTATAAAAAACTATAAGATGGTTTACACTGTAAAGCTAATTTGGCTGAAATTTAAACTAAATTCTCTAGCAGACCTAATCACAAAATTACTTCCAAGTGTCATTTAGAGGTTGTTTGTGAGAGTGTGAAAAAACCCCAGTCTATTTACAGTAGACGCAAAGACCCTGTCTACATTTACAAATTTTTGCAAAAGATTTCCCACCTTTACTAATCCTGATTCAGCTTCACTATTGCTTAGATGGGCCACTGGCTACTGTGGGCATTTTTATTTTTTTTTGGAACACTGATATGGAATCCTACTTGAGAGCAGATCTAATCAATGTGGTGTTACAAACAATGACAGTAGCTGCTTGCCTGCCGATGTGAGGGCTCCCAAGGTTTCTCACAGTGGTGGATGTGAACTAATGATAGCCATGTTGGGTAATTTAAATTTTTTTTTCCTGATTATGGTAATAATTTTATATTGTGGTGGTCTCCAAATGTGTATAAATAGAAACTCTTCATCATATTATTTTTGAAAAATCTAAAAGGTTGCATGGGTTCCCAGGCAAGTAGAGTTCACCCTCACTCCCTCTCAGATCAAGTGAGAACTGGCGTTGGTTATACAAGTCTCTTGCATTAATTTTTAGAGTAAACAAAAAGAAGAAAGAGAGATGCTGCCAGTTACAGTGCCAAGGATGGCCACTTTAGGGCTACGGTTGCTTGATTCTGCCAAGTTTAAATGACCAGGACTGGAAAGGCACACTGGAAAAAGTTCCCATGAAAGTGTAGCCTGTTCTGTGGAGAGATAGTAGGGACCAGGAAGCTGCCAAAGAAGGTGCTTCTGGCCCTGTGGAAAGAGGTTGATTTGATATTGTGCTTACTGGCTTACAACATCTGATGCAGCAAATTGCATTTCTTTCTTCAGCTATATTTTGCCTTTTGTTAGCCTAATGAGGTGCTCAGTACGTGCTGTTTATTTCTCAGCCCACAGCCTTGAGACTTTTATATGGGTTCTCCCTCTCTTGGAATTTCTCAAATCATTGACCTCTGGATCTGAAAAATAATTGTGACAATAAAAATAATTTTAACAAATGCCTAATTGTCCCTAGCTGTTCTCTGATGTAAGATAGCTGGGACCTAGCAGTATCTTCAGATTGTTCAAAGATACTTGTATGCTTCTGTTCCTTTCATAGTTTAAACTTCAGACTTCCTGAGATTTAGAACCAAGCCTCAGTGGAGAAAGATATTAGTAAACCCACCATGCATCTTATTTTTCCTAAGAGCCCTTTCTGTGAGGATTTGACACTCTTTAAAACAAAAGCTAACCTAGGTGGAGGATAACTTTCCCCTGGAGCTAACCCATATGCGGATATGTGGCACGCCATCTTGTCATGTCCATTTGAGCCCCCAATGAATCTCTTGCAGTGATATTGTACTAGAAAGTAGACAGAGGATCTAAATGACATTTGCCTTTGCTCCATCTTCTGTGCTGTAGTAGGTTTTACATGTTGTTCGTAATCAGGAGATTTATCTTCTGTAATACTGAAAAATCTTCGATTTTTTTTGTCTCTGTGCTTCTTTGATAGCCACGAGCTGTTGCGGGTTTTCGAGGAACAGTACGATATGCATCAATCAATGCGCACAGAAACAGAGTGAGTATCTGTGCTTATATCATACCTGTTGAGTTTTCTAGTAATTAAAAACACTGTCAGTTGTGTGTATAGTATAAATCTTGCTTCATTTTCTGTGTCCCTCTGTCATTATTATATAGAAAGATGTTAGACTGTGGGAAATATTTAGAAAAGAATAGATCACTTTTACATCACTGTAGATAATTGAATGTCTTATCTTCATAATGGTGTTCTGGTTGCAGAAATCATAATAGTTGTTTTAATTATTACCATCACTGTTTTAATCATACCACAAGAGAGTGGAACAGGGAAGATGAAATTATCAGTATATTCCACTTATCATGATCTCAGGGTATTAGAGAATTTTGGACAAACTACTATTGCCAGTGTGACATTTCACTTCACGGTAAAATGATGTACATCCCTGTAATCATATGTTAACATGCTTCCTCTTCTAATTTTTTTCTGTGCTTTTTATTCTTCTATCTCAAGTGATGAGAAAAGGAGAAAGTGTTTTCCTATTTGCAGTATTATAGGGATCTGTTTTGCAGTTTTTCTTCTAATCAGTTTTTTTGGGACTATACAATAGTTGAAGTCTCTGGAGCAGGTGTGGGCAAATGTTTTGGCCTGAGGGCCACATCTGGGTATGGAAATTGTATGGCGGGCCATGAATGCTCTTGAAATTGGGGTTGTGGTGCAGGAGGGGGTAAGAGCTTTGGCTGGGAGTGCAGGCTCTGGGGTAGGGCCAGAAATGATGAATTCGGGTGCGGGAAGGGGCTCAGGTCTGGGGCAGGGGGTTGGGCTTGAAGGGCGGTGGAACTGAGGGCTCCAGCTGGGAGTGTGGGCTCTGGGGTGGGGCTGGGGATGAGGGGCTTGGGGGTGTAGGAGGGTGCTCCGGGCTGGGACCGAGGGGTTTGGACGGTGGGAGGGGGATGAAGGCTGGGGCAGGGAGTGAGGTGTGGGAGGTGTTTCAGGAGTGCAGACTCTGGGCGGTGCTTACCTCAAGTGGCTCCCGGAAGCAGTGGCATGTCCTCCCTCTCACTCCTATGCGGAAACGTGGCCAGGTGGTTCTGCTGCATGCTGCCCTGTCCACAGGCACTGCCGTGCAGCTCCCATTGGCTGCAGTTCCTGCCCCAGACCCCACTCCCCAGCAGGAGCTCGAGGTCCAGATTAAAATGGCTGGCCGGCCAGATGCAGCCCGTGGGCCGTAGTTTGATCTAGAGCAGAGGTGGGCAATACAGGGTCTAGCAAAGCCCATTAGCTCTGGTTGCATAGTAGTAAGGTAAAGTACAGCAGTAATGAGGAGTAACAAAATTCCATCCCTTTTCTTTTTCACAGGAAATGGGAAGGCATGATGACCTCTGGTCCCTGTTTTACATGTTAGTAGAGTTTGTGGTTGGACAGCTGCCTTGGAGAAAAATAAAAGACAAGGTAAAATCTAGAATAAGTGTCTTAGATGGGCATTGCACATAAACACCTTCATGAAGAATCTACTCAAGAATCATTAGTTCATAAAATTCTAATGTTATGTTTTAGAGCAGTTTCTAGTGATTTTCCCTCCCTCACTTCACAGTGCTAATGTCATGTCATAAAGTGCTGTGGAGTGTTACAAATGGTCTTAGTTTGAAAGGGAATTGAGACAGAGCTTACAATTTTTACAGATTCATTATAGAGGGCAAATATAAATGTGCATACGTTAATTCATGGCCCTATTTTGAAACCAGTGTTTTTTGCCTTCACAAAACTTTTGTACAAAATTTCATAGTTTGACATTTCATCTTGGAAACAGACAATCAGTATTTGCTGTTAGACAAAGTTAGCCCAGTGAATCTGTGGTCATGCAGTTGGGCAGATGTCTTATGGGAGGTATGCAAAGACAACACAACCTCTGATGGCCTGTGTCCACTACTTGTTTCTACCTATTTTGAAAGTATAGCATAATCAAAAGCACTTTCTGATTAACTTATCTATTTTGGTAGATGAAGATGGGCCATACAAAGACTGCTTCTATTCTTCTGACTTTGGAAACCACAGATTAATTGATATTGGACGGAATAAAAATACTAAAAACAAGTCTACTCTGAGGAGTTATTATGTATCAGAAGTGAACTGAAGTAGATGACATAATAGAACCTTTAAATCTCTGTCTGTGATTCTAGTAGAGTTGTAATGCCCAATTATAACCAGTGGTGTCAAACAGCAACAAAACACACACACACACACACACACACACACACACACACACACACACACACACACACACACACACACACACACACACAGAAAATTAGACATCTCACTTAATGTTGTAGTTATGTTCCTGAAAAATGCAACTTTAAGTGAAATGATGTTAAACTAATCCAATTTTCCCATAAGATTTAATGTAAATGAGGGTTTGGTTCAAGGAAATTTTTGGGAGGCAGACAAAAAGCATTATATACTGTGCAGTACTGTACTGTGGTTGGGATGTGCCCCTGGCTTACCCCACACAGGCACAGCCTGCTGCAGGCAAGAAAGCTAGGAAGCACCTTGTGCATAAGCAGCGGCAGCTTCACCCCCAGAAGAACAGGTGCCAACTTTGCTGGGGGATGCTCCAGGCCCATCTCTTCCTGTCCTTGCTCCACTCCAGGCCCACCACTTCCCACCCCCACTCCACCTCCTCTCCAGAGCACGCCACTTCCACGCTCCTCCCCCATCCTCCCAGAAAGTCCTAAGCGACGCCAAACAGCTGTTTGGTGGCGGGGGAAGCTGTGGGAGGGAGGGGAAGGAGGCGGAGATGAGGAACTTGTGCAATGCTCCCTTGTAAAGTCTCTGCTCTTCCACAGAATCTTACAAGCAGGGGACAGAGCAGGCAGCCAAACCACGTTATAAGGGAGCATTGCACCACTTTAAACGAGCATGTTCCCTAATGGAGCAGTGACGTAACTTTGAAACAATGTTAAGTGGGAGGATGTTAAGTGAGGAGTTACTGTATTGAGTTGAGGTATAAAGGACATTTTACATTGGTGCTAAAGGCAGTGGCAGGATCTCTAGCCCTGCTATAACCTAAAGGATTAATCTCCTTTTCGTACACCCTTCAACTCTGACCAAAAATATTGCTCTTAATGCCTGTGATGTATGGTGTGAATATTCTGCAGTTGGGAATGGTGGTATGCTAATGCTTTTTTGTGCTAACTGTTCCTAGGAGCAAGTGGGCTCCATAAAAGAGAGGTATGACCACAGGCTCATGTTGAAACATCTCCCCCAAGAATTCAACATCTTTCTAGATCACATCTCCAATTTAGATTACTGTACAAAACCTGATTACCAGGTAAGCGTTTTTACTTTTTTGTATTTCTAATTTTTAAATAATATTGTTTTGCCTTATTTTATCATAATTATCCTTCCTTTGATCTGATCCTGTGTCCATGACAATAATGATTATGGACTGTCCCACTGTAGAGCTATTTTAATGGCCATAAGTACTTTGGTGAAGTTTGGCAGTTTGATACTAAGATAGTTTGAAGGCTACAGCGTTGATTGTTGGATGACCTGCAGTGGGCCACTGTATCAGTAATCTAGTTTTTGTGAAGGTGGGGTAGAGCCAGGGTGCCATGTGCAGAGCCATATTTTATCTACAACTGTGATGTGAGGGGTTCCCTGCAGACAGAGGTCTGCATACTGTTTGTAAACTCTTTTGGCCAATTCTAGGTGGGTTTTGAACTCCTCCTAAATGCAGTGCAGGTGTTCAGCTAAGTTGGATGCTGTAAGTATGTGGGAGACTTGTGGCATGGACAGGTGGAGGAAACCGTAGTTGGTGTAAAAAGGACTCTGGTGGGTGGATCTGTGGTTGGAGTAATTGTACACAAATTTGGCAAAAGAGAGAAGTGAAACCCAGTCATTCTGGTGGTAACTGATAAAGCAACAGAAGTATTACTCAAGAATTTGGTTCATTCATTCCATCTGTCCATCAATCTTGGAGTGATAAGATGAGAAGACATGTAGCTCCACATTCAGGAATGTCATAGGGTGCACCACTCACTGCTGGACTGGTGCCTCCTTCTGGTACTCTGGGATTAGCCTGAGGCCAACGCTCCCCCGTCCGCCTTTTCCACACTGTCACTCTGTCGTCCTGCAGCTCCTCTCGCAGCCTCAGGAACCATAAAGTCCTCTTCATGGCTCAGCCCTCTGGGTGTATCACTGTCCATGTTCCCCCTTTGTGGGGTAGATTAACTCCTCAGTAGTCCTCTTGCTCACTTCCTCTGTGCCACTTGCCAGTGGCTGGTAGGGGAACCAAGGGCCACCCTCTTCTCCAGGTCCCAGACCAGGGACACTCAGCTCAGCAGCCTGGGCTTTTCTCTCTGCCCTCACTGCTCTGTTGCAGGGCTTCCTCCTACCTCTGGTTCTCCTATTCTTCCTGGGCCTACCATTTCCCAAAGTCTCCTCCCTCTTCCCAGGGAGTGACTGCAGTCTCAGCTCACTCCTCCCTTTCTCCTAGGAATGTCTGCCTTTTCCCAGCCACCTCTTCTCCTCTCAGCTCCTGGGCTTTATAAGCCCTGCCTATTTCTGCCCAGCTGAGCCTCCTTAATTAACCATCTAATGGGATAATTGGCCCATCTGGCCTGCATTAGACCCTGCAGGGTGTGTGTACATTAGTCATCCCATCACAGGGAGCTTGAACAACTCTTGCCAGAAGTATGAAATGAACTGTGATCCTCGATCAAATGTTATGTTAGATAGTTGACCATAGAGTGGGAAGACATAGATGAAAAACAGTTGGGATATATGACGGAATGCACCTCTGCATCCGCACCCTACACACTAGGTGACCAGTGTTTGACTGGCATGCCCGGTCAAAAAGGGACCCTGGTGGCACTGTTCAGGCCATTAAAAAATCCGGTCAGCAGCACAACAGGGCTAAGGCAGGCTCCCTGCCTGCCATGGCTTGGCATGGCTCCAGGAAGCAGCAGTATGTCCCCCCTCTGGCTCCTATGCATAGGGACAGCCAGGGGTCTCCGCTGTCTGTTTTTGAGGAGCCCAAATTGGGAGCTACAGTAGCAAAGTATTGTGAGACACCCCAGGTTTGAAGGCAAAGGTGACATAGTCCCTCACTGGTCTTGATTGCACCCTGGAATGGCATAGGTTGTTTCCTCCACAGAGGGAATTTGAAGTCATGGCATGAAATGTGACATTTTTGTAAGTAGGTTGACAACAACTAGCAGGATTGAGTGGCAATGGGAATTGGGAAAGTCAGTGATAAAGTTCATGGAAATGGACAATCAGGGTTGAGACAGAGTTGGCAGAGGAATCAAAGCGCCCAAGAGGTTTGGTACAGGGAGTCTTTGTTCAAGCACTCATGTCACGGGAGTTAATATAGGACTCAACGAACAAACACAGTTTTGGCCACCAGAAATTTCAAGAGACCAGCCTCAATATTTTCAAGTGACTGAAATGGAAGGCAAGGGGAGAATCGTGACATAGCCAGGGCATCACTAGGCGTGATTGACTGTTTGGAATATAAATCTGGTCTTTAAACAAAAGGTTCCTTTTCTTGACTGAGAATTTCGAGTCAGGAGCTAGGTCCTTACCAGGCAACATAAATTTCAGCAAAAATGGATCGAAGAGTAGGAGGGATTTCCCAAGAGAAACCAAGTTACTGTATTGTTTATCACCATGTTGGTGAAATGGCAGGGTTTCCTGATTGCAACTGCTTCTAGAGTCCCATCTCCTTTGTCCCAGTACTTACTCTTATGAGGCAACTTGTTGGGTTTACCATTCCTGGCACTTGGGCAATAGTCATGGTGAAGTCAAACGTGGAGGAAAAAAAGAGGTCAACAGATCTGATATTGTTTGAGAGCTTTTGCTGTTCTCAGGTTTCTAGGTTCTTGTAATTCGCATATGCCTGCAGTGTGGTATAAAGGTGATGAAGCCATTCTTCAAAAGCAGGCTTTATGGCCAGAAGTTCTTTGTCACATATCTTTTATAGTTTTTCTCAATGGGAGTCAGTTTCTGGGAATAAAATGCAGTGATAGATCCTGTGCTGCTTTGCAGAACTGCTGTGATCACATAGTTGGAAGTGTCTGCTTCAACAGCGAAGGGTTTTGCCTGGTCTCGATATACCAAGATGGGCACTGATGTAAACATTTCCTTTAATTTATTGAAGGCAATTGGAGTTTTGTCATTGACCTGAGTGGGAGCAGGATTGAGTCCCTGGTTCCTTCATAGGTTTAAAGTGGAGGACAATAAGTGTGACTACAATAATTGTCCTCTGTTATAAATTTCCATATTTTGTTCTATGGCAATAGAAGAGACTAACCCCTTCTTCCCACCCCCTCCACACACTTTCTCCACCCTTTATCTAGGATGTGGGAAAAATATCAAGATCTAATTAAGAGTCAGTAAACCCCCTCCTGCTGGCCTTTCAAATAGACTTGTTTGATTTGTAGATAATGATATTCTATGTACTGGCTGGGTCGAACACTACAGAGAATGAATCTGAATAAGTGCCTTATATTAACTAATTCTGGAATTAAAACTTCCAGAAAACTACAGATAAATATTTATCACCACCATTAAAGTATGTTTGGGCATGTGAAACTAATTAGCTTTCCTCTGGAAAAATTTTCTTTCATACTATTCCATATTCATACATGTGCAGTTCCAAAGTAGAGACTATTTATGTGTAAAATCAGTAAAATGTGCATTGGTTCTCTTGTTTTCACAGAGCATATTCAGACAGATCAAAGCCGATCTTATTAGATGGTCACTAATGTATCACTGTTTATTCTAAGAAGGAAGAAAACAGCAGCAACTGAAGCTCTGTTATTGCATCTGTTTATCAGTTTATTCTGTTATATTTATCTTATACCTTTGCTGTGTCTATCTCTAGGAGACCAATGCCGTTAACATTTTTCTGTGGAGTTTTGTCTGGGAAATATGTTTCTTTCTCACTGCAGCCTTTTAGCTATTATTTACAGTAAAACTGTTTCTTCTGCTGGAAACCAACTTCCTTTATCTGTCATCGAGATTGCTGATCAGGCAGCATAGCATAATGCCAGCTGCTTTTTTAATTCCTATTGATTACTTGAGTTGCTAACATTAACAGATAAATCAAGATCTAGGATTTTAAATAAGAATTGGAAATATCAGGTGATATCAAGTTCCTCATTTACCAGTGCATTTTTCTTTCTGTCTTTCTTTCTGTGCAGGTCTGCTGTATGTACACCACCTCCACCTTTCTTTATACGGCCCACCCTGTTGTAGACACGGAAACTCAATAAGCGATTAAAGTGATACATTTATAGATTTTACCTCTTCCAAGGCAAAGCCATAACAGTCCTGTAGACTAATGTTGTTTGATTATTCATAGAATTTTTACAGCTACAGTACAACCTTCCCTACACTACCCTGCCCATACGCCATAACTATGAACTGGATAGCCATACCTTTAGGGGTAAGAGTGTATCGTACTTTCCATGCCCATTCAATACCTGGATTACCTGAATTAGTGTCAGTTGTAAAAGTACATTTGGTGATGTGGATTTGTGTCCTGGTTCTTTTTTGTTGTTTGTTTATAGAGTCACAGAAATGTAGAACTGGAAGGAATCTCAAGAGGTTACCTAGTCCATCCCCCCATGCTGAGACAGGAACAAGTATACCTAGACCATCCCTAATAGGTGTTTGCCTAAGTTGTTCTTAAAAACCTTTGATGGACATTCCACAAACTCTCTTGGTAACCAGTTCCTTATTGTTAGAAAACTTTTCCTGATATCTAACCTAAATCTTCCTTGCTGCAGATTAAGCTGATTGTTTCGTGTTTGATGATGGAGAACAATTGATCACCATTCTCTTTATAACCGCTCTTAATACATATGAAGATTATCAGGTCCCCTATCAGTCTTCTTTTTTCAAGTTTTTTTTAACCTTTCCTCAGAGTTTAGGATTTTTAAACGTTTGATCATTTTTATTGCTCTCCTCTGGACTTGCTCCAGT
This sequence comes from Chelonoidis abingdonii, assembly GCF_003597395.2. Lineage (NCBI taxonomy): Eukaryota > Metazoa > Chordata > Testudines > Testudinidae > Chelonoidis > Chelonoidis abingdonii. Next base: position 88,295,634 of record NC_133772.1, read on the forward strand.
TTGTCCACATCTTTTTTAAAGTGTCGAACCCAAAACTGTACACAGTACTCCAACTATCCTCACAGCTGCCGAGTACAGTGAAACAATTGTCTCCAATTTCTTACATTCGACACTCCTGTTAATGCAGCAAAGAGTCCTTTGTCAGATGCATTCACCCATGAAAGCTCATGCTCCAATTCGTCTGTTAGTCTATAAGGTGCCACAGGACTCTTTGTCACTTTTTACAGATCCAGACTTCCATGGCTACCCCTCTGATACTTGATTCCTGTTAATACACCCCAGAACTATATTAGATATTAGATATTTTTGCAACTGCATAACGTTGTTGACTCGTATTCAATTTGTGATCTGCTATAGCCCGCAGATCCTTTTCACCAGTCTACTGTCTAGTCATTTAGTCCCCATCTTGTAGTTGTGCATTTGGTTTTTTTTAAAGGATATTAACCATGTTAGAGAAGGAAATTAGGTTGGTTTGGCATGATTTGTTCTTGACAAATCCATATTGGCTATTACTTGTAACCCTGTTATCCTTTAGGTGCTTACCAACAGATTGTATAATAATTTGTATTGAAGTATGTCTGACTGATCTATAATTCCCTGGTGCCTCTTTGTTCCCAATTTTAAAGACAGGTACTATATTTGCCCATCTCCATTCCTGTAGGACCTCATTTTTTCTCCATGAGTTCTCAAAGATAATTGCTAATTGTTCCAAGATGGATTCAGCTAGTTCCTTAACTATCCTAGCATAAATTTCGTCAGATCTTGCCAGCTTGAATATATGTAACTTATCTAAATATTCTTTAAACTGATCTTTCCCTATTCTGGCTTGTTGTTAATATTAATTGTGGAAGCATTTTGCTGCCATTAAACTTTTTAATGAAGACTGAAGGAAAAAAGGCATTAAACAGCTTAGCCTTCTTGGTGTCATCCATTATTAGCTGTCCTTCCCCATTAAGTGGACTTACATTTCCCTTTGTCTTTTTCTTGTTTTTCGTGTATGTATATAACCTCTTTTTGTTGCCTTTTACGTCACCTATTTTAATGAAGGGTATAACGAGTGGGGTCCCACAGGGATAGTTCTGGGTCCAGTTCTGTTCAATATCTTCATTAATGATTTAGATAATGGCATAGAGAGTACACTTATAAAGTTTGCGGATGATACCAAGCTGGGAGGGGTTGCAAGTGCTTTGGCAATTAGTATTAAAATTCAAAATGATCTGGACAAACTGGAGAAATGGTCTGAACAAAATAGAATGAAATTCAATAAGGACAAATGCAAAGTACTCCACTTAGGAAGGAGCAATCAGTTGCATGCATACAAAATGGGAAATGACTGCCTAGGAAGGAGTACTGTGGAAAGGGATCTGGGGGTCATAGTGGATCACAAGCTAAATATGAGTCAACAGTGTAACGCTGTTGCAAAAAAAGAAATATCATTCTGGGATGTATTAGCAAAAGTATTATAAGCAAAACACAAGAAGTAATTCTTCCGCTCTGCTCCCTGCTGATTAAGCCTCAACTGGAGTATTGGGAGTTCTGGGCACCACATTTTAGGAAAGATGTGGACAAATTGGGGAGAGTCCAGAGAACAGCAACAAAAATGATTAAAGGTCTAGAAAACATGACAAGGAGGAGGGAGAAAAATTGTTGTTCTTAACCTCTGAGGATAGGACAAGAAGCAATGGACTTAAATTGCAGCAAGTGTGGTTTAGGTTGAACATTAGGAAAAACTTCCTAACTATCAGAGTGGTTAAGCACTGGAATAAATTGCCTAGGGAGGTTGTGGAATCTTCCTCATTGAGGGTTTTTAAAAGCAAGCTGGACAAACGCCTGTCAGGGATGGTCTAGATAATACTTAGTTCTGCCCTGAGTACAGAGGACTGGACTAGATGACCTCTCGAGATCCCTTCCAGTTCTGATTCTGTGAAGTTAGGATGGTACCCAGAGGGCCCAGTCAGGATTGGGTTCATATTCTTAAAGAGCACTGAATAAGCATGTAAATTGACACAGTCCCTGCCTTGTCTAAAAATACCAACAACTTATGACAGGAACGAGAGAGGGACAGCATAAAATGCATTCAATTTGTGCAGTTGTTTGTGTACGTATATATGGATTTTTAAAACAATCAGAATAAATATCAGCTATCTCTTACTGTCCCTCAGTCTTCACCCATCGTTATTTAGTTGATATTGTGTAAGCACTGCAGTAGAAGTGAGTCTTGAGAAGGGCTTTCAAGGAGGGAAGGGAAATGACCTTATGGATTAGTTCAGGGAACATGTAATGTCTAGGGAGTAGCATGAAAGAAAGAAAGAAGATGTTTGTGGCAAAAATGAGCAGTAGAGGTTGGCAGTGCTAGCTGAGCAATGTAGCAGTGGACAGTGCAATAGGACAGAGGTTGTCAAACTTTCTTTGTTGACTGACCCCTGTTCAAATGCAATATTAATCATGGACCCCCAACTGAGAAACTGATCGACAAAAGCATATGTGGTCATGTAAACACGTCCTGTTAGTAATGCTTTTAAGAAAAAGAACATATGAGTACTTACAGATATCAGTGAGATGGGTGTGCCTGCTTCTTACTGCAGTCTGTCTATCCTTGGTGTGATGGTTGACAAGCAAACTCGTAAATCATTCTCCACTTCCAGTCGGGATCTGAACTTTGTCTTCATAGCTGTCATGGCAGAGAATGATGCTTCACATATATATTTTATTGGGAACGGTAGCAATGCTTTCATTGCTTCTGTAACTAAAACTGAGTTGTACACAGCAACAGTTGGCCAAAACTGGCAAGGTGTCATTTCCTGAAACTTAATTTTCAGTTTTTTGGCACAGGATATTTTGAGCAGCTCTTGTTCTGTTTTTTCCACTCAAATGGCAAGATCACATATTAAAAGTTGAGAATAGATCCCAAACCCAATCATATTCCCCTATGTTTACATTTTAAAGTAAACAATGAAGTATTCTGCCAAAATTGAAAGATGAGCAACAGTCCTGTCTCTCACACAGTCAGTTGTTATGTTGTTAGTATCCAGAAATTCTGTCAGTAGCGGAAACGTATCTGAGATTCCACAGCTCAGTCTCATTTTCCAAATGTTGACTTTCTTCTGAAATGCTCCGCTTGACACTTGCCTCAAGTATGGTTTTGCCACTCCCTTATGTGAACAGGTTCAGTGCATTCAACAAGTTAAAAATGTCTGCAAGATATGCAAGTTTTGCGATCCATATCGGGTCAGAAAAAATTTGCGGCAATCTTGGGATTGTGCTAGAAAGAAAACCTAGCAGTTGTTTGCGAAGCTCAAAAACTCTTTCCAACACTCTGCCGTGAGATAGCCAACACAATTTCATATGAAACAATAATTTATGTCCTGCACCCATTTCTAGACGCAGCTTTGCAGAAAGGCATGAATTCAAAGGCCAGGACTTCACAAAATTCACAACTGTCACAGCTGCATTTACCACATCATTCAAGTTGGGTTTCATTTTCTTTGATGCAAGATCCTGGTGATGCACAATATATTGTACTATTACTTGTAGGTTTATGACTCGTATTTTTGCTACACCGCCGCTCCTATTGCCTGCCATAGTGGTAGCACCATCCATGCCAATGGTAGTGCACTTCTCCCAATTCAGCAGTTCAGCTTTCATGAATCATCCAATAATTTGACTATTTCCTGACCTGTTGTCCATTCTGCTAACTCCTGACAAAAAAGAAAATCTTCCAAAATTTCCCTCAGCCAGATATAACGAACAAAAACTAATAATTGTGCTGCATTACCAGTATTAGTAGTCTCATCAAGCTCAATTACAGACTGGTCACATGTACATAGTCTTTCAGTTGGGATTTTACATCATTTAAAAACTCTTCAATTCTCCTTCTAACTGTGTCATTAGAGAGTGGTGTAGCCTTAAGTTTCTTCATTGCATCTTTGCTTATCATCACTTTGCACATTTCTATAGCAGCTGGAAGACTCAGTTGTTCTCCAGTGGTAAGGGATTTTTTACTTTTTGCAGTCTGAAGCGCTGTTAAGAAAGATGCTTTCAAAACCTTTCCCAGAACTGATGTAATGTTTGTCATTTGAGTTTTCTGTCTATTGTACTCTTCTTTCTTTAACTGAAGAAAATTCTCTGGGTTTATCTTTATACTCCAGGTAACTTGTTGTGAGGTGTCATTTCAGTTTTGCAGATTTCATTGCTTCATTTGATAGGATTCATAAGCACACAACGCATTGCAGTCCATCATTAAATTCCATAGAACCAAAATCAGTATAACTTTTGTCAAACTTTCTCTTCATTTGTTTCTTCTTGGCTCTGCTTGTCTATGGGTTCAGCAAAATTAGCAGTACTAGTATGAGGACGTTTTAAAAACTTATCCATTTATAGCGTAATTTGCTTGCACACTATAAAAATATATTCAACTTTCACCTGCCAAAGACGTCTCAGTTATCAAAAAAAAACCAAACAAACAAAAACAACAACAACTAGACATCACTTCTAATTTGCTGTCACAAAGCAGTGAGATTTTTTTGTTAACACTTATGCCATGTGAGTATTACGATGTTCATGCACCATGGAATATGTTGTGTAAACAGAAATAGTAGATCTGTCAGTTTTAATCGTTAGGCAATGCAGATGTGCAGTGAGATTTTTTTTTTTTTTTTATTTTTCTGTAACCCCTTAGACATTCCTAGTGTGCTCATATGTCTCCCCATTCCCACAGAAGCCCCATGATTACTGAAACTCCCACAGTCCTCCATAGAGACTCCTGATGACCACACTTCTTCACAGATACTGATGGCTTCCTATGCACTACCCATATAGGCCTCCCAGTGTGCTCTTTTGCTTCCTTTTTCTTTAAGAAGCATAGCTTTTATTCACAAAACACAAGTAATGCTACCCAAGCATTACAAAACGCTATTTCATAATTTTCAAGTGCACCGTTCTGAGCCACAGATGAGGCAGTGGTGATAATAGCACTTTTGATAAACCTTACCTTTTTAACGATTAATTGTCAGATAAAGTCTTAAAGGAGAACCAGTTGTTAGAAAAGTCTTGAAGGGAAACTGACTCTGGAGTGCTTTGTCTTTCTCTCATTCAAAGAAAGAAGAATTAATTAACTCTTTTCTTTATCTTTAGCTTCTCATGTCTGTGTTTGACAACAGTATGAAAACTTCTGGAGTCATTGAAAGTGACCCTTTTGACTGGGAGAAGAGTGGAACTGATGGCTCTCTAACGACGACGACAACATCAACAACTCCTCAGTTACATACTCGCCTGACCCCAGCTGCAATTGGGTATGTTCAAGCATTTCCTATATTAACCTAAACAGACAACCACTTAGCACCAGGGGAAGGTCATCTGTCACATCTGTTTCTCCAGGGTGTTAACTAATAGGGTGTTGCAGGATACTAGGTCTCCCCTTGGTCACTATTGAGCCTCTCCTCAAAAAAAAAAAAATGCTGCTGTTCTAAATATACAGAATTTTATATATATATATATATATAATAAAATCAGTTATGAATGTTGATATCACTTTATTAGATTACCATTCTCCATTCAAGCTTTTGCTAAGGCCTATGTTAAGAACCTATGGCTTGATCCCTAGCCCATTGAACTCAATGAGGGACTTCCATTGCCTTCTGTGGGCTTTAAATGGTCACTAAGGAGGAGCACTTGCAAATCTCTTTGAGATCCAAAGATGAAAAGTATTGTACTTATGTGCATGCAACATAATATAATAGGATATAATATAAAATATAACATATATTCACCAGATGATCTCTTTGACATAAGGAACCAGGAAGAATGTGATTTCCAGCTTTAGAAAGTAACTGCAAAGTCAGTAGAAAAATAGCGTTTAAAAGATTTGCTTCATTCTCATAACTGAATTACGTATATACAGTTTTATGGTATGATGTAATTTTATTTTTCAAATTTTATGTTGACTGGAAGTTTTGATACTGAAGTCTGTGTCTTGAGCTCATGGGAATATCAGAGTCATTTCCACTGCATTATTTTTCACTTCTTCCTTTGTAGAATAGCCAATGCCACACCTATCCCAGGAGATTTGCTGCGAGAGAACACGGATGAGGTGTTTCCAGATGAGCAGCTCAGTGATGGAGAGAATGGTATTCCTGTTGGAGTCTCGCCAGAGAAACTGCCTGGGTCCCCTGAACATCAACGTCCTCAGGAAGATGATGTCTGGGAGGAGTTGGATGCCAACAGAAACAAAATAAAACTGGGGATCTGTAAGGTATTTATAGAACTGCAGTGGGAAAAACCTCTCTCAGCAATTTCCTGGCATCATCAGGAACATGATAATGTGGCATGATGAGTAATAGAAGAGCAAATGCTCATTTGGCACTTTAAATATTCTTCATTTTGACCAGAGAGAACGTTTTTCCAAAACAGAAGGCTGCATAATTCAATGGGTCAGTGCTCTTTTCACTTCTAAAGGCCATGATTCATATTGGGTTCAAAGATGGTTTTGTTTCCTAGTCACTGAATAAGGTCAGAAGTGTTTTCATGCACTTTCCATGGTAGTAATTAAGGGTGAAGATGTGAAAATAGATCAGAATTAACTCTCCAGTCAACAAAATAAATGACTGGTATTCTCCATTTAGTCAATATTGCATGCTTGTCTTCATAATGTAACATATCACTCAGTTTTTGTTGAGTAGAATCCCGTTACTGGAAAACTAGAAGTACTAAGGGTCAAAATTGAGATACATTGACAAAATTAATGGAAGGGAAACTTGCTCAATGCTTGTCTGGCTTATAGCTGGCTCTTGACAGTGATCCCAGTCTCTCACTATCATTACTTCTATTATTCTCTCTCTCTCATAATCACTAAAATTCATATTCAGACAATTGTAGCCAGTGCTCCTCTGATGTGAAAATGTCATCCGTAGCTGAAAGAAGGTGTTACTGAAATGTTCTTTAAGCTGAAATACTATCTAGTGGCAGGGCTATGTACTATTTTTCTGGGTATACGTAAAATGTGTTGGGGGGAGGCCAGACTGCTGCAATAGTTATTTTTGTACCAGCTAATGTATACTAGTTTTTTAAGGGGAAATGGCGGAAGACAGATGGACTTTTTCTCTTTTGGGGCCAAATTCAGCTCAGATATAAGCAGATACAAGTTTCATTGATAACAGTGGGAGTTACATCTGGGGATCAGAGTGATCCTTCAACACTGAATCATACCCAATTGATCTACAAAGTGAGATGCAGTTGGACATCTGATTTTAATTTCTAATAAACATTGTTCAATATAAAAAAAACTACCTTGTAGACTTTGAGTGCAATGGTATTGCATGCCTCAGATATGGATAAGGATGAGTTAACATGAAGATTCACCTTTCATCAATAAACGAAAAAGAGGCTATGACTGCAAAGCAGTATGAAGAACTTCGTAGGCTTCTGGATTCGGCCTGTTATGAGAGTTCCAGAAATGGGAGTGGAGATCAATATACGTCTAAAATCTGGGAAATGTAATGTATTGTTTTCTTCCATTGACTCCTTCCATCCTGAGACTTAATGAAAACCAGTGTTGCTGGCAATTAATCCCTAATTTAGATTTATGCCTTAGGAAACTGGTAGCTGATGATCACATATAAACTACATGAAATATGGCATGAACTTCTGCTGGAGGAGCATCCTCAACATGAATTGATTTGTTATAGGATAGAAGCATTGGGTTATATGCACTGCATACACTGTTGTGTCTTCCTCGATTTCAGAACTCCTAAAAATTACATTTTTATTTCTGTTTGTGCTTTATTTGTACAGGCTTTTGCAGAGGAGGAAAACAGCCATGGACCAGTGAACGGAATGCTTAATGCACCAAGCCTTGGTTCTCCAGTTCGAGTCCGCTCAGAGACCACCCAGCCAGACAGGGATGTCCCACTGATGAGAAAGTTACGTTCAATCCACAGCTTTGAACTGGAGAAACGCCTGACCTTGGAGTCAAAGCCAGACACTGATAAATTTCTTGAGACCTGGTAAAGAGAAAATTTCTATCTCGCATTTATGCTTGGATTTTTTAGGGGCTTGTTGGCTTAGACTGTATTTTCTTTTCTCTAGTACTGTATCCATGGACAGTGGTCAGTGAAAACCAGAAATAGAGTTGCTGAGCTATGCTTATGCCAAGTATGGCTAGTAATGTCTACTGGATTGATAGTATTTGCTCTGAGGAATGTCCTTGGCTTCTATCCCATTTTGCATTTTTAAGTTACAATTTTATTGAATTTTTATTACTATTTACATTAAGCCAAAGGTGTTCATGCCATTTTATAGAGAAATAAAGACAAAGTCCTTACCTCAAGGAATTCTTAGTTTAAGTGCCCATTTCTGCTGATCACACTTCATGAATAGTCCTGTTGACTTCAGTGGGACTTCTTGTGGGAGTCTGTGCAACTTAACTTGGATAAACATTACAGAATCAAGCACTAAATTAAATATAGGCATAGATTATCTCTGGTAAGGTGTAATGTGTATAAGGAGCAGATTTATGTGATATAAAATAATGAGTTGACTTGTTTCTGTAGTGCATGTGTCATTAATTTCACATTTATATTTCATAAGTTGACAGGAATGCAGCAGTGCTGGAAAGCTTGTTAGGAGGGGTGGGTTTTGAGAAAGAATTTGAAGGTGGAGAAGTAGGTTGTGTGAGTACAGGATCAGGGAATTTAGTCCAGTTGAAGGGAGTATTATGGAAGGATAACACACAGGGAGGCTAGAGAGAGGGGGTATTGGCAGATCATAAAGCTAAGTTGGGAAGCAATAGAAGAAGAGAGTTAAAATCTAGGCGTTGGTAGAGCTGTGCAGAGCCTTGAACATGACAACAAGGAATTTGAATCTGATGCAGAGCTTACATGAGTAGAGGAAGACATGATCAGAGTAGACAGAGAGGTAAAGAAATTTAGTCGTAGTTTGGATAAACGAGAGAGGTTCAAAGAATGAGTCATGTATAAACTAAAACTGAGACATAGAGTTGTACATCATACTTAATTAAGGACAGAGAAAGGCAACTATCTCACACCAGTAATAGAACTAAAGTTTCACCATTTCCTTAACACCCCCTCACTCACAGTAGACAACAAAGGGAGAGATTTACATTCCCGAATAATAAAAACTCATTAGTGTTCTTCAGACAAAACAAGAGAACATGCGGTGCTGCAGAGAGATGGGACGAATGTCCATGTTTCTCACAAAGCAAAACTGCAGCAGTTAGAAAATCCTTGCAGGTAGATAGCAAAGGTATATTTAGGCTGGCTTATTACTTAGTAATAACAAAGTTATGAAACAACAAAAGTTGATGTGGTACAGGGTTATTCTTATGTCACCCTCGGCCTCCCAACCTCCTTTTTTTCATTCGATAGCAAAAGGGAAGTACTGAATCCAGGCTGAAATGTTTTGGCATTAATTCATGCTGAGGTGAGGAGCTGGTTTCCATTTTTATTTCCAGTTTTCCTCTGACTTTTTCAGTAAGATTGCTGTAGAGCCCTTATTTGGCAGGAGTAACATGTTTACATGCGAAACATTTGGTTGCAGGCATCTCCATAATGGCTGCTTGAAAATTATGTTTCTTATGCTCATCTTTGGATCTGTAAGACACGCTATGACTGGCACTGCACTGGCCATCTGATACCACCCTGACTAATGTCTATGCTCTGCTCTCTCGTATTTTCCCAGTTTAAATGCATACCTGAAATTTACATATGAATCCCTAAGAACTTTCTTCCATCGTCACCAGATGCCAGAGTTATCTTTTGGTAACTGGGAGGTAAAAATTTAATTAAAAAAAAAAAATAATTCCCTTTCTTTCTCCCTATATGTCCCCAGCTTTCTCTGGCTTGGGACAGGGAGCTCTGTATTGTCCAGCATTTCCCACTTTACTCACCACAGTCATACCACTTGGCTGATGCTGCACATGCTTGCAAAGTTAACTCTGTGGGTTATTTTTGGTTTGTTTTCCCTCCCATTCATTTTGAAGGTTTCAGCTGTTAAAGGCTAGTTCTAAAAAGTGGTAGGAAACACTGCAGTAGACTCTGAAGTGAATTTAGCTTGGCTCTTATGGCAGAATTCAGATAGTGTAGTTCATTCTTAATTAATTCATATATCTTTCTCTCCTAAGCTTGCAGAAGATGCAGAAAGATTCAAATGCTGGGAAAGAAACTGCTGTTGCTGCTGCTCCTCTTCCTCAGAAAATGTCTGTTCCTGCTGTGGCTGCCCACGCTGACCGTGTCTGGCATTATGATGAAGAATATCTTCCTGATGCTTCTAAGCCTGCTTCAGCTGGTTCTCCAGAACAAGTTGATGGCATTGTTAGTAATGGCTTTGTGGCTGTCAACTTAAGCTCCTGCCAGCAGGAGGCTGATTCCAAGGAATGGGTGATAGTAGATAAGGAACGGGATTTGCAGGATTTCAGGACCAATGGGGCTTTAGTACATAAAACAACTGGAAGTCCCTCAGATGAGGAGCCTGAGGTGCTACAAGTCCTAGAGGAATCCCCGCAAGAGGAGCAGCTAAGACCGAGTCCTTGGGCAGAAAACAACCTCCATGCCAAGAATGAAACCGTAGGTGTGGGGTTAGATCTACCTGTTGATCATGCTACTGCTGCTTCTGAACAATTTTCAGATAAATTAGAATTTATGGCTGGAGTTGCTGACCAGCTTCTTGCAGCCACACCTTCAAGTCCAATGGAGGCCCAAGCAGCAGGAGCCCTCACTCTGGTAAGAAAACACAGAGTTGTAATCATATCTTTACTCTCTATTCAGAGCTATATGAGAATAAAGCAGTAAATGAAAAGGCAGTGGCTAAAGTGTAAGCAGGATTCTGGAATGTTTAGGTTATAGGATATGGGACTTGACTCTACACCAGGGATTTCCCAGTATCTGCTAAATTTGTGTCTGTATTCTGCAAGAGGTTTGCTATTGGTTCAGCAGTGAACAACCCTCAGAACTGGGCTTTATTAAAAAATATGCATTAAATAGAACCTTATAACCAATGAAATATACACATATGTATGTTCTTATGAGTAAATAGAAAGTCTAACAAATGTGTAAAATACTATACAATAGTATGTTATGTCCTGTAGAAAAAATCTAAAAGGCAGAAGTTAGTATTATACCAAAAAAACAAAGTTCCTTGCTCCCTCCATCCTATAATTAGGTTCTTCCTTCTGAATTTCCTCTGCTGCTTTCTGCCCCTGAAACAACTTTTTGGCTTCCCTGTTTGACTGGCTATAATCTGTTTATAGATCGTAGGAACTTCTAGTGCACCGACACTGTAATAGTTGTGTTTCTGCAATCCCTGATATATTTTGCACGAGCAACAGTTCCTTGCCGGCTTCTCTAACTCCACTGCTACTTCACACTTCTGAAATAGTTCTGTAATTGCTTGTCATCTGCCTCTCTTCTGCTGGACAGATTGCTCCACAGATTCCTCTGCTCCTTCTCCAGTTGGCATGTTTCTCTTTTCTGTCTCATACATCCCTCACCCGCACAGTTTCCAATAGTTTTCCTTCCCCCTCAGACATCTCCATCACCAAATAATGCTCCCTCCAACTTCATTTCTCCCTTCCCTCCTCTTAGAGACAGTGTGGATTAGTGGTTAAAGCAGGTATAGGGACTCAGGACTTGTGATTTCAATTCTTGCTTTTTACACTTACTGTGTCATCTGGGTCACACAGGTCAGTATTCTCAAACTTGGGTGCCTTAAGCTAGGCATTGAAATCCACATTTAGGCACCTAAATTAAACCAGTGGCATGTGTAGGAGTACAGTATCTCTGAATATCAGGCCACGTTTATTTAAGTACCTAACCTTAAGTACCCATATTTGAAAGTATTTGTCTTAATCTCTCTACTCCTTATTTTTTCTATATTATGGTTAACTGCAGCATATTGCTTAGAAGAGACTTCTTTTCATTGGGGATGGCAATATTCTGTTTTCCAAAATAAATCCCAAAGTTAAAACCGAGATAGGTTTCATAAATCCTAATAAACCTGGTTTCACTTCTTTCTTACTTTATACCACAGTTTTAAAAACTCAGCCAAAAGAGGGGCTGCAAAAATATATGTCCCTTGATGCTCCTGATCACTTATAATTCAGGAATCTGAAATTGTATTAGTTTAGGAAAATTCAGAGACACAATTAAATAGTTCTACTTAATCTCTTCTACACATATGCAAATATCCCCATGTTCTCATGGAATATTGAAGACAGTAGAAATATTTTATACATGATTATTTATTTTTAGGCACACATTCTTTGCAAATTGTGTAATTTACAGGAAGATTAAGTATACAGAAAAGACCTTAAAATATGCAGCTGCTGCTAAGCTAAAGAGAACAAGAATTTTGAAACATACATTAGTAATGTGATCAACACAAAATATTGCAGTTTTAAAGTTGGTTGAGAACTCCATAATGATGTAGCACTGATTTACAGCTCAACTGTTGCTTTTTAACTATAGCCATAGTAGACAGTGTTTGTGCAAAATGCTAATTTTTTGGTTCTCGGGTCCATGTAAAATTGCAAACTTCTTCATACAGATGTACTAGTTTATGGGTAATAGTTTGCTTACTTAAACTCTGAGTACAGGTGGGATTGAAATTGTCTTGATTCTAGTGGAGTTGTCATTCACTGAAATAGTAGTGAACAGTGTGAATTTCTGGAGAGAGAAGTGAAGGTGCACTGGGAAATGGAGATATCTATAATCTAGGTTTTTGAATTGGACTATGTAGAGGAAGAAACTTTTGCTAAAATGGTAAATGGGGTAGGATTATGGCCTGAACTGGAAAAAGAGAGATTTACAGGTAAATTTAAACTGCACCAGGAGTGCAAGACATTTCAGAGAAGGTGAGTGGAGGAAATTTGTCTGCCTTGACAATGAATAAACAGTATGAAATTGAAAATGGAAATGAAGTTGGAAGTAAGAGTTGAGGTGATTTGAGTAACTTAATGTAACTTTGAAAAGGATTACCAAACAATGTGTTTCAAAGGGTCTGATCCCAAAGACCACTGAAGTTAGTGATTGTCTTCCTTTTATTTCAGTGGCCTTTGAATCAGGTCAAAGCGAGGCTGCTGCACAAATACCTGGTAGGTAACATGGTGCTGCCTCCTCCTTATTTCTAGCTGCTTTTACAGCTGGTAGGCTTTTTATTTCAAAGGAGACCTGGATTTCTGTTAAAGCAGTTGGAAACAAGCAAGAAGAGTTTTTACCTCTAGTAGGGTTCATAGCTACTTAAGAGAGGGGGAGGAAACACTGATTGATAATCATGGGGGTCACACACATACCTAGAGAGACAGAAATAGAACTAGTCTTCAGGTCTGAAGTCTTTGATGAAATGTCCAGGGGAGCAGAAGACCACTCCATTGGATTGTATGCCCTGGAGACCAAGGAAAGAGGGAAATAAAGAGGTTGAGAAATATTATAGGGAAGAGAGAGGAATGGATGAGGGGAGGGGATGGGGAGAAGAAGAGATGAAAAGTAAATGGTTTGATTAACATTTTTCCAAAGGGTAAAACACTTATCACATTCAAAACAATTAGAAATGCATACACACTTCTCTAATATAACTGTTCCATGTAAGCATTTGCTTTAGTTGACATACATACATACAGTGCAAATGATAAATGACATGTCCACTAAAATATCTTTTTATTAAGATTTGGTCCAAGTTATGAAAAAGTATGAGAGCCCCTAGCCTAGATATTATCTAAAGGAAGAAGGTAAACTGAGAACTGGAGACAGTAACTTCTGTGCAGTTCTGAGAGCGATTAGAGTTTGACTAGGATGGATCAAGTCCGTGACTAGGGCCCCAGTTCTTTGCCACTAATGTGAATGGGACCATTGATAAGCATTTGGGATAAATTTTTAGTACATAAACTTTTCTTGTGGTTGAATTAATCTCATCTTAAATAAATATTAAGAATCCAATTTAAAGGAAGAGAATTCATGGTTAAAGGTATAAAATTCAGCTTGATGCTGTAATTTCACTTCCGCATCCCACACAACTGTGCCATTCCTCCTTACTTTGGGCCCAACTTTCTGAAAAATAGTCAAATCTAATATTTTGACCTCTCACCAAAAATGTGCACGTATCATTGTATATTACTCATCTGATCAGATGTCTCCTAGAGGTCTGAAATGCCAGTCCTGGCACTGTAGCTGAAGGGCTTTATAACTTACTTACAGTCCTAAATAATAGGGAAAGCAGAATCAGTTGAATTTCTAGCCATTTCAGCTGAAGTATTAAAACAAATCACAGCTCTGGTGGAAAAGACAGCGAGGAATAAACTAACAAGGGAGAAGTTTGGATGAAGAACAGGAGATAGAAAAATGGGCACATAGTTGCAGAGATATAGAATGAAATAAAATCAAAGGTAGTGAGAAACAGAATAGAGTGATGATGACAGATGTACATGTAAGGAGAATACGAAAACAATGAATATAATTTGAGAGACAGAGAATTTTACTTTTTATATAGCACCTTTCATACAATACATAAATAACTGCACCACTGAAATGCAGCTACTTCTGGGACAGAAGGTATTAGCAAACCACACAACAACCAGAACAAAAGGAGGGAGACGAGAAGGGGAAATTTTCTGCTGGTTTGGATTGTGACCTCTTTCTGAATTCTGACTTATGCTGCCTACAAGAAGTTCAGCAAATTCATGTGGAGAATAAACCATCCGTGAAAAAGAACTCTGCCTTAAATAAGAAATTTTACTTGTTGGTCTCCAATAAGGGTTCTGATTTATTATTATATTACGGTAAACTTCTACAGTTCCCTTACTTTTAAACTATTTCTCATCACTCAAATACTCTGATCGATCTTTGAGTGGTGTTAAATTCCATCTGTCAGCCATATCTGGATTTGTTTCTCTAGTACAAGAATCCTAAATCTTGCACACTCTAGTGTAAAAAGGTTTTAATAAGGATGGTTGCATGTCTACTCACCTATTTGTGAGTCTTCACGTTCTTTGGATTTGGCTTTTGTGCCTACATAACTCATGAAACCACAGTTTGACCCCTTGCTTGGTAGAATGCATCTTATTGTATTTATCCATAAAGATTGCAGTTTTTTATTGGCTTAATCATTAGTTAGAATAGGTAGTGAAATCTGTCCTGATAACTGCCTTATTTTAATTTTAAAAAGAGTACTTTCGGGTCATCTGTAAACTGTCATTTTTAGGCCAGTTTAGACTGTAACATTTTGCAATAAATCAACAAACTTATTTTCATACAAGATTGGTGTTTTTTGAAGTACAGGCAGGTTTATTGAATCCTTCTTGTGCTGTGCTATTCAGCAAAACTTAGGCATGTTCTGTAGTTGTCAATATCACTGTCCACAGGCCCTGTTGTATGCTGTCTCTATTTCTAGATGGAATATTAAAAATATGTTGTTTCAGGCAGGGGCAGCTCCAGGCACCAGCACAGAAAGCACATGCCTGGGGCGGCAAGCTGGGGGGGCGCAGCCTGCCGGTCATTGTGATGGCAGCGGTCAGAGACCCTTCGGCAGTGTTTCTGCAGGAGGTCCGCCGGTCCTGCGGCTTTAGCGGCAATTTGATGATGGGTACGCCGAAGGCGCAGGACCGGTAGATCGCCTGCAGAACTGCCGCCGAATCTGCTTGACCAGCAGACCTCCCACAGAAATGCCACCGAAGGCTCCCTGACTGCCGTGCTTGGGGCAGCAAAATACATAGAGCCGCGGCTGGTCTCAGGGCGCATTATATAGTAACTGTAACTCTGGAATTCTATAGGGTAGGCACTATAGCTTTAAAGAGCCCATTACCAAAATAAAATTGCTTTAGTCAGTATCTTCAGTCTCCACTGTTACATTCCTCCTTAACGAGGTTCACTGAATGAGTGCATCTCATCCACATACAGCGGTATCTGGGAATAAACAGAAAGTGTATCCCATATGTATTGTAAAATGCTATCCTAAAATGGAAGAGTGGAGGAGATCCAATGACTTTCATTCATAGTGGCTTCATTTGAAACTCTTCCTTGGGAAAGTTTCTCTTTCATACATCCTGTGTTGTGATTGTAGTTGAGGATTGGTCTGCTCCATAGGGAGGGAAACAAAGGAATGTTGCGGTATTACACAGCGACAACGCAGGAAAATAACTATAGGGGGCGACGGAAACAATAAAAACAGGAAAAATAAGGATATCTTTGCATAATTAAGAAGTAGTGAGCAGCACTTTCATAGTTAAGGTTGCAACCAGTATTACATGTATAAAGCTTATTGTAACCCTCCTTCTAACTTTTTAAGTGAAGGTGATAGTGATCTGAATTGTGTATTTTCAGAAGTGTAGCATCCAAATTGGGTTTATGGCAAAGAGTAGAAAAAAATGACTTTCACAATGGAAAAAAATAACCCCATGATATATAAATGCTGGTTGGTTGAAAAAGTTTGGAAACTCATTCTAATGTACTTTATACTGCACTATAATGTATGCTGTGATTTCTTTTCACAGATTTCATCATTATAAAATTTACTTTTTTAAGTTATTTGTGTTTCTGCATCAGAGATACCATTGTATATTTGTTCACAAGTGAGATTGTCATCTCCAGATTTAGGTGACACAGCTTTTGGCCTTTAAAAGTGTAGATGAAAATGGTATATAAGGTGTAAAATGACAATAGTTTGGATTCTAAAGAACCTGAAGATTAAAAATAGTTTAATAGGGTATAGAAGGTGCTTAGGATACATAACATCAATGGTGTCTGTAGGTCATATAGGGTTTATCACTTACTCTCTAACCCAGTTCTTGATAACATTCAAAAACACTGTAACATATTTTTCAAAAATAAGAAATTAAATAACAAAAACTTTATTATAGTTAAGGTTGCCGTGTGCAATTCAAGACGAGGCATACAATTAAACACATCCTTAAGAAAGCTCAAAATATTAAAAATATGGAAATTGCAAGCTAAAGTTTAAAAATGACAAAAATCTTAATACCCAGTGTGTTCCCACAGACTATTAAAGCGACTGCATTTTAATATTTAATATTAATCACCGCAACTCAAAAAATTTGGATTCTGCATGTGTAACAAAATATTCAGAATGACTAAAAAGTAGAAATTAACCCTTATCTGTTTATCTCATAACTTCCTTCAGAATTGTACCTAAAAACTTTAATACCGTATCTTATTCATACAACCGTAAGCAATCGACAAAATCAAATATATTTTAACAACTCAAGAACATATGAATACCAGATATATCATTTTCGGTTTCTCTATCACTGTAGTATGTGAGCACATCCAGATAGCATTCTTTCTTTGCTAAGCAAAATAATTTAATGTACCCCTAATTAGACTAAAATCAGTAGAGACAAAAGCTACTGTATGAACATAGAGTAAACATCACTATTACGTCAGATGAAAAAACTATGTCTGGTACATTAAAACAGGAGCTATTTATGGCATAAGCGCCAGTACTCAGTTATCCAAATATATGATGTTTAAAATGTACATAAGGGACCGGTCGAATTCCTAATAAAGTGAAAGAAAAGACTAGCATTCACTTCAATAGGTGTTAAATCAGGCCGTAAAATAGTAAAGCAAATCCAGGGGTAGAGCAAATGTCATTTGAATGCTGGTGATTTAAAAGTTTTATGTGTGGATAAAATCAGTTATAAGGTTGGTATCAGAATTGTTTGTGTAATCATAGCAACCTTAAATGAAACTTACTGATATTTAGTTGTTTTCTGATTTAATGTAGATAGTGTGCCCATGTCAAAAATTACAAACAGGCAAAGGGACAAATTTTACTCTTGTTGATGCTGATTTCTGTTACATTGCACCTGTGGCTATGAGCAAAATTTGCCTGAAAGAATACAATTTCAGTATAATACTACAAAGCCAAATAAAGTGTCAGTAAAAAAGGGGTAAAACGGATCTAGAAATATGAAATAGTACAGTAGGTGGAAAAACACTGGGTCTGGGGGATTTAATATAAGTTCTGAAACAGCTCAGTTTTCTCCTTCCTCCAGATGATTCTGAACACTGCTCTGAGAACACTTAACACGACATGCTTTGGGGAGTAAAAAATCATTCTGTCTGTCCCCACAGCTGTTTTATGGTACAAAACATGTAGTGAAGCTGAAAGATCAGAAATTATTTGGAAAAAATTATGTAGCCTTTTTGTGTTGCTTTTCAAATAATAATAGTCATAATCCTGTGGAAAACTGTAGGAAGTGTCAGAATTGACAGCAGGTATGTGTTCTCCGCACTTGCACTCTAGATTTCTGGCTCATTATTTCCATACCATTGCTTTTTTTTTTTTTTTTTCCTTGTCATTGGACATCCTCAAGAGGGCTTCTGAATTTGGTCCCTATCTCTTGTGAAGAACTGATTGATTGAGGGTGATGAAACAGCTATGATTGTGGGAGGGAAGAAGAGAGAGACTATGTGTATATAGAAAATTGGCAGAGTAGGCAAGTGGAAGGAGAAACCTTTATGTAAGAAAGAGAAGTGGGAAATGCACACACGTGAAAAAAAAAAAGCAAAAAAACCTAGAGCTAATTAGTAGTAACACACCACAGGATGTGGGGGACAGTGAAAACTGCCAGGATAATTGCATACCTTTGGGCAGTATGGGTCATGAGACCAAGGTTCAAGTGTCTTCACCCATCCACACCAGAGGAGTCATACTATATAAGCTTATTTCTTGAAGTGTTTTTTCTTTTTCCTTTTCTTTTTTTTTTTTTTTGTAATCAAGTATTGTTTTTAAATATAATGGGGACAAAGTCTCATATGTGAAGTTGTAATGGGTGTTGGTCAGTTATAATCAAGTGTTGGTCAGATTTATTATTTTATAATTATTGTATCTATTTTATAGATCCACAGAGAGAGAAGAAGCACCTGTTAATAAGTTACAACAAAAACTCCTGTTCAGCCAGAACAATGCTTGTATCCCCTCACAGGCTGTTTACCTGTTGTTGTATTGTTACTGTATTAGTATTAAATTGAAACAAGCTATACAATTTTACCTTTCCTTTTCCTTTGCAATGTTCTTCCCTTTATTTTAGAGTTCCTCCTCTTTTAATTTTAATGTATCTTCCTTCTTCACATGCTGTTTTTATGACTCATTGGGCATAGGTTTTTTTTTTGTTTTTAAGTGAATGACAGCTGTACTGTATGGGAACTGAAGCTCTAGGAGCGATGCTGTTGTTAACACCTCCCTGGAAACTGTGCAATACATCCACAGTACTCTCAGTATCCAATCATAATAGGAAGACAAATGGGATTCCCAAATACCAATGAAAATGAAAAGAATAGCAGTAATCAAATCCAATAAACTTTAAAGGAAAATTTTCCATATCTCTCTCTTTTCTGATTTTGTCTAAAAGTAATTGCAGAAAGGGAGATAAATAATAATCTCATCTGATCATTTTTAGCAATAGATATTCAACAGTTTTGCTTCAGTGCTTCTTAGGACTTGCAAAGATGTAGTTGGCTTCAGAGTTGTGCGTCCAAGGGCTATAGGTTTTACTGGAGCTTTGTCTACCCTAAGTGAAAAGGTGTTCCAAAACACTGCTAGCTGGAAGGCTTTGTTCTTACAGTTCCTGTGCATTGCCTATTCTATACACCACAGCCATCCAAGCTCTTTCCAAGATTTGTTTTTTTCCTGTTGGTTGCAACATTTGGGATGAAATCTTTAGCTCAGGCCTGATCCAGACAGTACAGGAATCCACAATTGCTATAGCTTCACCATTTTAGTTTGTTCCTTTAATTTCATCCCCTGATTTGGAAATTTCCTGGAAGTTGCTACTTTTAGTCTCAGTGCTTATCCTTATAAATTGGGTGCTTCGGCAGTCCCATTGTGCTTTGGTTCCACCACAGTTGCAAAGCATGCTGTGTATGGATCTGCAAAAATAGTTCGGTCACAAAACAATGTTGCTATGTTAAACAGTAGAAAAGACAAATGCAATGATCAATAATTTCATGCACTCGTTATCTTTGCAACAGTTTCTTTGTTTAATGTTTATACCTATCCTATAGGTATGCTTGCTGAATATATGAGTGAAGTTAGAGGACTAGATGTCCGAAGAGAAAAAGGATGCTCACTTCTTACTGTGATAGTAATTTTTTTAATGGATGATAAATGTGGAGGCTTCTGATTTTATCTCTCTCTTAAATTATCAGCTTTTAGCCTGAGAGAGAGATGTGATTCTGTCACTGTAAGAAAGCTACATGGCCAGTAGGTCAAAAATAAATTGTTAAAAATAATATATTTGAAAAACTTACTTTTTTCCCCACCATGTTGTTCTCACAGCTCAACTCATCTCACATGCTGCATTTCTCCACTCCGAGAATTTCAAGTCCCATCCTCCGCACCCTGAGCCCTATTGCCCATCTATCCTCCCACTCGGACCCTAAGAAAGAGGCTGGGTTACCCACGAGTCAATCAGCAGAGAGCCATTCCTCCTCTTCCCGCTCAACTGGCCGTAGGCAACTTCCTATCATTCCCAGTGGCAACAAGTTTCCCCCTGTCATTCGCATCTCAAAAGCACAACTCCAACAGGTGAATAAGTCTTTGTCTTCATAAAAGCAACTGCACTGTGTCAGTCATTTGCTAAGTTGTATGGTTCGTAGCTGCTTTGCAAAGCACAGTAATATGGAGGTGCTTAATCGTTCTGCTATAAAATTTCTCTTGTGAAAGCATATTGAGAAGATCTATTAAAGGAGCACCCAGGGTACTTCATCAAAGAACAGAGTCAGAAACATTTCCTGAGAAAGATAGGTTATTACCACCTAAAGAGGTAAAAGTAGAGTCAGAAATACTTGCTAGTCTTTCAGAGAACAGGACAGTTAGAAACATCTAGTGGTTATTTATTCTGGAGAGGATATAGGCAAGATCACTTAGGGATCTGTTGTTTGGGAAGTCATGATCAGGAGGTCCTGTAGATCTGCCGTTACTGGTGAGGATAGATTCAGGTTCCTCCAAAGGATTTTCAGTGGGAAAAGATGGGAGCATAAATCAAGAAGTGGATTGTTGGTTTAAAAAATAAAACCAAGAACTCTCCATTTGTGAAAATAGAATCATTTAGGAACATCTGATAAATTGAGGGGGGAAGAATATACAATTTGGCCCTCCTGGAAGGCTTTCAGTGGAAAAAAATTGGATCAGGAACCACCTGTGTCCTTTATTTGGGTATCTGTAACACTTAATAATGTAAAAACATTCCATTGCTTCCAGAGGATAAAATAATGTTGGGACCAATCAATGAGAACCGCTATTGGCAAAGTTAATAGGGAAACTTGTGTCCTCATTCTGTGCTATGTCCAATTTTTGCAGCTGCTTTCCCGTAAAAAAGAGATTAGAGTTCAGAATTATACTTTGTGTCTCATAATTTATGTTGTGGTTACAAAAATGTTATTTGAGATTTGCCGAGCAGCTTCAGCTTGCAATGACTATTAAAGCAGCGTGACATAACATTGATTACACATAGATCCAAACATCTCATCATTCACCATTACACCATAAATGTTTAATCTAGTCTAAAAAGAATTTCCACATTGTCTTCTTTTTTCTACGTATTTCTTATTATAAATAGCATATATCTAATGTTTGTTTTTTTTCTATAAAGCGTGCACAAATATATTGATTTGTTTAATGGTTAGCTTCTCTCAGTAGTTTAATAGGATCGATGGCTGGTGATGACAAGACAAACAGTGCGGTATGTATAATTATGTCAGAATTTTGTCAGCTAATCCAATAATCAGTGTTTCCTCTCCAGCACCAAGCTTTTTTTCATCTCCATATAGAATGCTAGTCCCTCTTCCCAGCTGGACCCCAGGTGCTTGGAAATGGGCAAATGTGCCGTCAGTTAGAAAGTGCTGATACTAGATATGTGGTATTGTGAAACACATGGGAAGCCAGAATATCCAGTTCCTTGTGGTGGTTGAACTGTATTTACTAGGATATGAAATGTTTCGTAGAGTTGCTTTTATCCCAGGATACAGATTGGCCTAATTTTCTTATATGTGCGTGCACAGTTTAGCTTCAGTTTTTTCCATCACAGATATAAAGTATTGCAAGTACAGTTAGCAAATTGGTCAGGCTGGCTCTCGGGTGGAGGAGGAAACTCTTTTCTCCTTGCAATGAAGCTCTGTTAGAGTCCTGCTAGCAGCAACCATGTTTAGACACAGTTGTAGCTAAAATGGTTGTTATCCCTTTGTGGACAGGGTTGTAGGCCTCCCTCTAGATCATAGCAAAACAGTGTCAGAATTATGCTTAAATAAGGGTTTTCCCAGAAAGTTGCTAATATAGTTTCCTTGGATAAGGATAGATCAGGTTTAATCATGATAGAAAATGTAAGGGTTTAGTCTAGCTCACAGTTGATAAGTTTCTGTCCATGAGTAGATTTAGTCTTTGCAAAGCAGGAAAGGTGCATTGAAACTAAACTACCTCCTTTTGTGAAAGAGACACTGCCAATTTAAAACTAACAATTTTGTCTGAAAATTGTGTCTGCTGTGTCACATAATGTAAATGAAAGAAATTAGGAAGGGGAAAAATGTCTCTCTTTTTTCATTTTTTTACTTTGTGCATTTGACAACACTTATGACCGGATTTTCAAAATAGCTCAGCACAAAGCAGCTCTCATTGGTGGTTGCTTCTGGGGACTTTTGAAAATCTGGCCACTAACGTCTATTCACCAATAAAAGTTTCTTTGTTGAAAAAGAAACTCAGTCAGTTTCCCCTATTTGTGTGGATAGGCAATAGAGGAGAGAGAGAAATTCTCAGAATAGGAAAATGTGATTTTAAAATCAGACGTTTGCGGGGAGACCCAAAGACACACATAATACCTGCAATTAGGGTGACCAGATGTACCGATTTTGTAGGGACAGTCCCAATTACACTGGTCTACAATTTTTGAGAAATCGTCTGCTTCAGAGATAAAATGTGGTATTTATTACGTATTTTGATGTTCTGAATTCAAATATGACAATTAAAACAACTGATTGGCTACTGTTTCTAAGATATTTAAGTTTTTACATTTTATGTCTATGTATATTGTGTAGATAGTAGAGTTTTAATCATAAATTGTAAACCTAGGTCTTTTCATGTGTTTATGGTTGCTTTACATGATAATATTTCACCTGTCCTGTTTATGTAACACTTTAAAAATCAGCAAAAGGGTTATATAAATAAAATTTATTATGAAACAAAAGGCAAAAAACTATTATGTACATAGTTTAGTCCTATTCAGTGTCTACTTGGTGCTTCTTGGCTTGTCTCTTGTATTCATTAAATGGAGCATCTCTTGTCACTGTCCAGCAATAGTCTGCAAGCATTGATGGGCTCCATTTGCCCTGATAGCGTTTCTCCATTGTTGCAATGTCCTGGTGAAATCGCTCGCCGTGCTCGTCGCTCACTGCTCCGCAGTTCGGTGGAAAAAAATCTAGATGAGAGTGCAAAAAATGTATCTTTAGTGACATGTTGCAACCAAGGCTTTTGTATGCCTTGAGGAGGTTTTCCACCAACAACCTGTAGTTGTCTGCCTTGTTGTTTCCGAGAAAATTTATTGCCACTAACTGGAAGGCTTTCCATGCCGTCTTTTCCTTGCCACGCAGTGCATGGTCAAATGCATCATCTCGAAGAAGTTCACGAATCTGAGGACCAACAAAGACACCTTCCTTTATCTTAGCTTCACTTAACCTTGGAAATTTTCCACGGAGGTACTTGAAAGCTGCTTGTGTTTTGTCAATGGCCTTGACAAAGTTCTTCATCAGACCCAGCTTGATGTGTAAGGGTGGTAACAAAATCTTCCTTGATTCAACAAGTGGTGGATGCTGAACACTTTTCCTCCCAGGCTCCAATGACTGTCGGAGTGGCCAATCTTTCTTGATGTAGTGGGAATCTCTTGCACGACTATCCCATTCGCAGAGAAAACAGCAGTACTTTGTGTATCCAGTCTGCAGACCAAGCAAGAGAGCAACAACCTTCAAATCGCCACAAAGCTGCCACTGATGTTGGTCATAGTTTATGCACCTCAAAAGTTGTTTCATGTTGTCATAGGTTTCCTTCATATGGACTGCATGACCAACTGGAATTGATGGCAAAACATTGCCATTATGCAGCAAAACAGCTTTAAGACTCGTCTTCGATGAATCAATGAACAGTCTCCACTCATCTGGATCGTGAACGATGTTGAGGGCTGCCATCACACCATCGATGTTGTTGCAGGCTACAAGATCACCTTCCATGAAGAAGAATGGGACAAGATCCTTTTGACGGTCACGGAACATGGAAACCCTAACATCACCTGCCAGGAGATTCCACTGCTGTAGTCTGGAGCCCAACAGCTAGACTAGAGCCAATCAACAATTTTAAGCATCATTTTCGTTCTCAGTGACCCAGAATTAGTAAAGTTTGACTACATTTATTTCAGAAGCATTTTGGCTGTACAGCAGTGTTATTGGTCTTTTTCAGATATAGGCTGCTATTACCCCCCACCCTCATCCCGACTTTTCACGTTTGCTATCTGGTCACTCTACCTGCAATTACCTTATTTTTTTAATTAAGTGGGTTTCAAATTGGTGGTATCCTTTTATAAACAGTTGTGGCCAACAAACTGTCCTCTATTGCAGACAGGTCTTTAGAAAGTTCTCTTGCTTGTTTAATGTGTCCAGGTGATACTTGCAACTGTTTGGCATATTGAAATGTAGTGCTGCAGGGTTTGTTTTTTGGTTGTTTATTTTTTTAATTCTGGAAAATGGTGACGCTCTTCAGGCACTTTTATCACATCTGTCTTTGGTATAATGAAAAATTCAAATTTATAGCATGTTAAGTTAGCTGTGCCAGGATAGAGGCTTTCCAAGTTGTAAGTTAATGAAGAAACAATTAAGGGCAACAAGACAGTTAGTATGAGCCTGTTAACTTTTTATAAGTGTGACAGGTTTGGGCCCTTTGTGGTGTCACCTGATGTTCTGGGATGCCACTGAGTCAGCCTGTTCTGCCAGCCTCGGTCCCCTTTACCTGGCCTTGCTGGATTAGACTCTCAAGCCTCTTTCAGCCAAGCACACAAGCAGGGCCCCCAGAGAGACAGAGATCTACTTTGGAAAAATTCAGTCCTAGGAGCTTGCTCTAACACTCTGGTGCCCTCTCCCTTAATGGCAGTGGTCCCCAACCTTTTTGTGGCCAGTAGCATATTCATGTTTCATTTTTCAAGGCTTATTTTGTATTTGTACATTAAATAGTACAAAAACGATCATATTTAATATAACATAATATATGAATCCATAAGATACAAATGCTAATTTTACATGTAAAAGGTATTAATTAAATTATTCGGCAATTACTCTTTCACCTTACCATGTGAATTTGCTCTTTTTTATCTACCTGTAAGAAAAATTACCGAGTTTTTACCAAATAAATATCATAAACAGTTTTCATCTTATTTATTTTAAAAAAGTAAAACATTGTTGAACTGCTGGTCCAAATATATTTATTATTCTTACTTTAACATAGAATGAAGCCTGCAGCCCCGGAATTCTCTGTCGCCGACAGGCACGGGGCCGTGGCTTCTCTCTGGCTTAAGGGGCGGGGCCACACCTGCCAGGGACCGAGAACACTGGCGCCTGCAGCCTAGAGCCCCAGAGTTCTCTGTCCCCAGCAGGCACGGGGCCGCGGCTTCTCTCCCCTGCTAGGCACTAGGCGGGACCCACGCCAACTGGGGACAGAGAAAAATGGCCCCTGCAGCCCCGGAGTTCTCTGTCCCCAGCAGTCACGGGGCCGTGGCTTCTCTCTGGCTTAAGGGGCGGGGCCACACCTGCCAGGGACCGAGAACACTGGCGCCTGCAGCCCCAGAGAGAAGCTGTGGCCCCATGCCTGCCAGGGGCAGAGAACGCCGGCGCCTGCAGCCCCAGAGAAGCCGGAGAGAAGCCACAGCCCTGTGCCTGCTGGGGACAGAGAACACTGGCGCCCGCAGCCTGCAGCCCCAGAGTTCTCTGTTCCCGGCAGGCACGGGACCGCAGCTTCTCTCCCCTGCTGAGCACTAGGCGGGTGCCCGTAAATGCCCCAGCAGGCGCCATGTTGGGGACCACTGTTTTATGGGGTACAAACCCAAAGGTTTTATGAAATTTGCCCCCTCCCTCAATGTGGAGGGAGATATGCACAACTTCTTGTGTCCCCCTCCCACTAGAAATTACATAAACTGCGTTCTATTATAAACAAAAAATAAATGTATTAACTACAAAAGGTGAATTTTAAGTGAATATAAGAGATAACGGAACAAAGCAGATTACTTCCAAATAAAGCAATGTGTAAACTAAGCTCAATATACTTAAGAAACAGGTTACAAAATGTACCCCAAATGTTATTTTAGACAGGTTGCAAAGTTTTTGTGGTTCAAAGTTCCAGTTATATTTCTTTTCAGACTTGGTCGCTGTCTCAGTCTGGACTGCCCCCCGCCTTCGCTTCAGGTGGCTTTAGCAGTCTTTCTTCTTGGACAGACAGGCCATGGAGAGGAGGAGTTCTGTTTGCCTTTCTCCCCATCCTTAAATAGGATTTACATAAAGCGAGAATCCTTTGTTTTCCAAACTTGACCTCCCCCCACTTCCCTTCAAGTGGAAATTTACAAGAAGTCCTAGGTAATGTTTAGTGTTAGGTGACAAAATCACCGGACTCTGTAGTATCACAGCATTCATGAGTCAGTAGCAGTATGGAGCCTCCGCAGGAAGGCCAAGCCTTTTCACAGTCCATTGTCCTTGCTGATGGGCCATCCGCCCTGTCTGGCTTTTCCATTGTTGTACCTGAAGTGTTAGCAGTGGGTGTCACCCAAAGTAGCATAGTTGAAATACAGATAGATAGTCAATATTCCTAACTTCAAATACACAAATGATACAGGCATACAAATTGGATAATCACATTCAGTAAATCATAACCTTTCCAATGATATCTTACAAGACCCATCTTGCATAAAGTACATCTCAGTTATGTCATTCATATCATAAGCATATTTTCATAAAGAATATGGAGTGAAACGTCACAATAAGTACTGTACTATCTGCAGTGAAAGCATCCATTTTCAGTGACAAATTCTTCTGGTCCATTTCCCCCAACCTGCAGCTTTCTCTGATGGCAGCACAAGGTCAGAGTGAAGATTAGCAGAGTAAATAGTAAAAGTAACAGCATTTACATACAGCATTACTAGCTTTCTGTGTGGAAGGACAAGCCAAATACAGGAGGAGATGTATGTGTGCCTAATGGTAAAGCAAAAAAAAAAAAAAAGCACTATGTAAAATGAGTTTTATTTTTTTACTGATATTTATAGTTCCTTAAACCCACAGTCCTTCCAAGACCTCATTATCTGAGGGAGCAAAATTCTACACCTGCACATGTAGCCATCCTATCTATCCCTATTGTAATCAGTTTTAATGCCAGTCCCCAATCAGTTCCAAAACAACTGTCATGTAGTACATATTCTTTGCATCATAAATCCATTATTATAGGTAGAGGAAAGGCTGGGCCAGGAAGTGAAATGATACATGGAGCTTTTCAACTCTAGTTTGCTAGTCTACCTTGGTAGCCAAAAATTGTTACCATCTGATGGTTCATTTAGGCCTAGATTTGTAAGGGTATTTAGTCATTGCTGCGGTCAGCGTTGCAATGCTTAAGTGATTTAGGAGCATGTCTCATTTTAATACAAGATTTAGGCACTTAGGAACTTAAATCCTATTGACATATGTGAAATGAGTAGGTAGTTATGATTCTGTGCTTAGTGGCCTAATACATCATAAAACCATTATTCTGCCTGTTACTGTTTGATACACTTGTTGGCAGCTTCAGCCGAGATGCCAAGGACTGTCAGGCTTAAAAAAATCACATTTTTGTCTGAAAATATTTTACCTTCTATTGTTACAATTAACACCTAAGATCACTAAAACTGAAAGAGATTGGACAATTTTTTTCTGCTTTTAGTTTGTTTACTTTGTGAATTTACCAGGACTTTCTGCATAGCCAGTTCTTCCCCTGTTGTGTGTGTAAGTTTTTCACACAGCAAAGGGCGAGAGAAACCATTTTTAAAAATAGGAGAATGCAGTGTTTTCCCCAGGAATTGAAATGGCGGGGGGGTGTTTGAATTTACAGGGGTGGGGGTCAGGGCCGATGAGGGGTGAGACCATTAGGGTGAAGGTAGGCTATATGGCACCATGGTAAAAACTGAAAAATGTATCATGACCATTTTATTAGATTTAACTCATGTTTTAAAATCATCACACAAATTAAAGTTGGCTACTCAAGCCTTCTATGAAGCACTGCATCTATATCTTTCTTGGTTTCTTGTTATAATTTTGCACAACTCAGTTAATGAACTTCTTGAATGCAATGCATTCATCTTTGGTGGCTTCTCATGTGTCCGGTACTTCCAGTCCTTCAATTAATATGCTCATTAGTTCATTCACATGATCAGGCAGAAGACCACTTCTTTCAGAACACACATTTCTATTCAGTGATGAAAAAGTACGCTTGACTATAGCTGTTGTGATTGGGAGTAGCCGGAGAAGAATTCCTACTTCTTTCATCCCAGGAAACATAGCATAAAGATTCAGTCGAGGCACTAGTGATAAGTAAAATCTTCAATCATTTGTTATGATATTCCACTCTGTGTTCAAATTCTCTATTCTGTTCTGAGCATATGGCAGCCCCATGGCTGGTAGTGCCTCACTTCAGTCAACAGTCGGTGTTTTATAGGACAACGATCTGTAAAAGCTACGCAGAGGTTGAGTAAAATCTAGAAGTCGCTGTTGTAAATTTTTAAGAATTAAGTCTTTGTACTTTTTCAGTTGTCTTAACAAACACTTCTTGTCCTCTTCACTTAAGGATTCAATATACATGCCTTCATTAGTCAACTTCTTGACTGAAGTCTTTGCTTCTTCCAGTACTTTTTCAATGGATAGCTCTCTGATTGATCCAAATGTAGCTTCTATTGCTGGGCAAAAATCTACTACTGTTGTAGCATATGCTTGGATGGCATTGTTTAATGACCCAAGTGGTTTCAAGAGTAGACTTACAAGAGAGAGAATGGAAATAGTCTTCTCTGAATGTAGTAGCAAAAGTAATCCACTAGCCTCACTACTTAGATCCATCCCATCTTGGTAGATACTCTCCAAAGCCAGTAATAACAGCTGGAGTAATTTTAAGGCAATAGCCAAGGATCACTCAAGAGAAAGCCAGAGGGTTTTCCCAGGTTGGACTAATTTGAACTTCAGTCCCAGTGTATCTTCTATATTTTCCAAGATATTCAGTCCTTTTGGACTCTTGCTGAAAAAATGATAGAATGAAGACATTACATTTATAGCTTTTAAAATGTCTTTTGAAGAGTCTGCAGCTCATACTAGCGCTAGTTTGGAGTAGATGGCCTCTGCAGTGTGTATAGGAGAGATTAGGGTTACACTTTCCTCTGAGCAAAGTTTGTACTCCACCATGTCTTCCAGAGGAGTTTGCAGCTCCATCAAATGCACAGGTAGTCATCTACCTGGGGTCCAGTTGACCAGCATTTAACTCTTCTAAGATGTGGGTTGTCACAGATGCAGCTGATGTGTTTTCTATAACTTCAACATCTAGAAAAACATCTACTGACCTACTACTGACATCAAGATAATGTACACAATGACTTAATACTTGATGCCCATTTGCAACGGTGCATTCATCAGCCATGTACGCAAATTTTTTGAATGTAGTGAGAGAGTTCTTCACTTTTTCAACTGTTGAGTCTTTCACTGTTGCACCACATGCTTCTAGCCAGTTAGATGAGTTTCTTGCAGAAAGAGAATTTGTAGTGTGTGGTATCTCTTGCTTAAATAGAAAGTATGATGCCACAGCCATGTTTGTTCGCATGAACTGTGTTGTCTCCAGCATTCTTAACAGCCTTATTAACACTCACCGGTGCTGTCCTTGGTCAGTGGAGACTCAGAGTTCAGAGGTGCTTTCACATGAGTTCACCTCCCAGGTGGGGAGCAAGAAGGCATCTTGCTCATTCCTCCAGCTTCTCACTGTTCGCTCTGGCCACTGTTGTTCGTTGTGCCACCATTCACTCCACTGCTTCGTTGCCAGTGGCCTTGAACTGTTATTTTCTGCTGCCACTGTGACTTCTGCAAGTTGGTCTCTTGAAGTTCTACCCGGTTCTCAGTGATTTCAGCTGAGCTCTCAGTGGGGGCCATCTCTTCCACAGAAACACTGTCTCACAGCAGATCTAAGCACTTAGACCTGATTATCAGTGATTTCAGCTGTAGTGGTCACTTAACAAAACAAAAGACTATCTATGGAGCTTAAACAGCAATGTCTGTAAACAGTGGAGAGGGGCAGGTCATATAGTAGTTGTGACTCAGGCAGAGACCATCGAGCAAAACACTTGTCCCCACCCTCTTTCTTGATGTCTTCAATCAGCACAGGCTAAGTACAGTTCTACTTCCCTTTACTCATAAAATAAGAATGACAACATTTCATTACTCTGCCCCCCCACGCCCATATTAAGTGATTTGTAACCCAACCCCAGCCAAAATCTATCACTTGGACAACACAGCTCTTTTTGCTGGATACCTCGGTAGACTAGGTGTGACTGGCCACGTCTAGACTACGCGCCGTATCGGCGCGTTAAAATCGATTGCTCGGGGATCGATATATCGCGTCTGATCTAGACGGGATATATCGATCCCTGAGCACGCTTATATCGATTCTGGAACTCCACCAAAAACCAACGAGTTCACGGAATCGACGATGGCGGCCGCAGACATCGATCCGCGCCGGGAAGACGGGATGGGTTAAGTGGTAGAGAGAAGTGCGATTTTATATGGATAATTGCTGTTTCTAGCTACGTCTGTGTCAGTCTGTACTTCTTCGTGGAGTCTTGTAAATTGTGCTGTTGATTCTAAAAGTCGATTTTCTGCGATCTGTGAGTTGTAGACCTGGCCTGTAAATACAATTTGGTCTTGCGAAGCCTTTCCCCAGCGCCGGCAGCTCATACTAGCTGCCAGGAAGATGCTCATTTAGATGCTTTACTTACAAATCATTAATTTGAAAGTATTGGTTGGCCAGCACACAAAATGAATGCACTAACGCATAAAAAAAGATCTATAAGGAAGCTAGGCTGTTCAGACTTTCAAATCTATGTATACTTTTTTCAGTACAATGTTATATATGCCTTTATATGCTTTAAATGTGTGTGTTTAAATGTTTCCAGTTTACATTCAGATTTCCAAACAATCAGCTAAATTGTCGGCACTCCTGTAACTAGTTCACAAAACTAGTTTGTGTGTAGTGTGTGTGTGGTAGTTCTGTGTTTGTGTGCGTGAATCCCTGATGTAGTGGGTAAAAACA
Source organism: Chelonoidis abingdonii (assembly GCF_003597395.2). NCBI lineage: Eukaryota > Metazoa > Chordata > Testudines > Testudinidae > Chelonoidis > Chelonoidis abingdonii. Next base: position 88,326,981 of record NC_133772.1, read on the forward strand.
CAAAAATTGGCAGGGGGGGTTAGGTGGAGATGTCTGGTACCTTAAAACTATACCTAATTTTTGAACTGACTCAATTTCAAGTTGTTAATAATAATAATAGTGTATTACGGTACAACCTATCTTTATACATGGACTTTAGTTGTGTGTCCCAGCGGACCACGTTACTACATACACGCAAACATTCTAAGATTCTGAAGTAACATAGCTTCTGACAGTTTTTGACAACTTGCTAAACAGTGAACATTGATGAAGTCACAGAGGGCTCAAAAATATTAGAGGGTATACTACCATTTCATATAACTACAGTAGTTCTGAGTATTTGTATTACAATAGCACCCAGAAGACCAAAAACGAAATCAGAGCCCCTGTGAAAATAACAATTAAATATTTTGAAGACAACGGTCCTGTCCCCTGAAGACTTGCAATCGAAGAAAGTTGATTAGATGTCCTGTTACGGTTTCTTTCCCCACTTTGACTTCTAGAGTACAAAAGGTGGGGGACCTGCATAGACACTTCTAGTTTATATTACTACGCTTAGATCTGGAACGCTTGCACCGAGCCAGAAATTCGTGATCTGGGGCAACCTTCGCCCGCCTCAGACTTTCCCCCCCTGGGCTGCCTTGAGAGACTTTCACCCAATTCCCTGGGAACACAGATCCAAACCTTGGATGCTTTCAAAACAAGGAGGAAATTAAACATTCCCCCCACAATGTCCTGGGAGTCAGACCCAATCCCCTTGGGATCTTTAAACAAGGAAAAATCAATCAGTGTCTTAAAAAGAAAGTTCTTTTAATTAAAGAAAGAAAATGGGTAAAAATCATCTTTCTGTAAAATCAGGAATGGAAAATACTTTACAGTACAAGATCCATGGATCTAGCACAGAGGAAACCCACATCTAGCCTAGATTCAAAGTGTACAGCAAACAGAGGTAAAAATCCTTCCAGCAAAAAGAAACATTTACAAGTTGAGAAAACGAACATAAGACTAATCCTCCTTGCCTGGCTATTACTTAAAATTTTGAAACATGAAAGATTGATTCAGAAAGATTTGGAGAGCCTGGATGTATGTCTGGTCCCTCTTAGTCGGAAGAGCGAACACCACCCAAAACAAAGAGCACAAACAAAGACTTCCCTCCACCAAGATTTGAAAGTATCTTGTCCCCCTATTGGTCTTCTGGTCAGGTGTCAGCCAGGTTTACTGAGCTTCTTAACCCTTTACAGGTAAAAGGGACATTAACCCTTGACTATCTGTTTATGACATGTCCCTTTAAACATGGAGCTTTATACATGTTAGTGACTACTTGTGTTATTATATGACTTGATCTTGCCAGCATGGTTGGGACCTAACCATGTTATAACTATGTCAAAAAGCTATACTCTGCCCCTGGCCTTGTATCCACAGAGGCAAAGCCATGCTACGTTATAGTTGGGCCTCTAAAATTTTAAGTGCTGTGCATATGTACACTTTTGTATTGCAAACTGGACCACATAGTAATTTACCATTGAGGTAGGAGGAACTGGGCTCTAATCACATCTCTAAAGGCTTGTGAATGGTGAGGAGAAGTTAAGAAAACAACAACAACAAAAATACCTTCCCATTTTGAAATTGGTGGAAATCCTAGTGTAGACAAGACTCCTGCCTCCTGAATCATCTTCTGAAAAGGACATTGACTAAACGTGGGGGTAAAAATGCAAGAAGCAGCTGAAGCCTTGTCTTTATTAGAGCTCCCACTCCTGCTAACATTGGTTCAGCTTATTTAAAAAATACATAAACACAGAGAATGAGAGATAAGAGAAAAAGTTACATCTTGAGAAAGGAAAAAAGAGTATGAGAAACTTATCAGTATCAACAAGCTCCTAAAGATTGTGTCACTTCATATCAGATTTTCAAAGGAGCCTTGATCTACATTCTTAATTTTCACCTGTAGTTTTGTGTGTACAATAGTTTTAATGTTACAACACACCGAATTTGTATGCAAACTGCACTTGCATGTGCTGATCAAATATCCTGAGATCTGCTTAATTTATGCCTGCAAATGCTGTTTCTGTTCACAAATTCTCCCTTTTTGAGGCATAAGGTAGCTGTGAGCAACAAGTGTAAATTTAATGCCAGTCCTACGACTGAATCCAGGAGAGGGTATTACTTTGCAGAGTCCCATTTAATTTAATTTAATAGTGCTCAATGCAGATGAACGGGCCTGCTATCTGACTGAAGGATTTGGGGCCTTACAGATCTCTTTTGGCCCTTAATGTTTTGCAGCTGAAGGTCCATATTTTACATTTTTATAGCACACACAGTTAAAACAAAAATACATGTGTAGAGGAGCAATAACAAAAATTAAAAATGAACTCAAACTCAAACTTATGAGCACCAAAATGTTGGAGTGTTTAATATGTGAACCAGGATCTGAAGTTTTGCAAATGGCTTCTGCCTTTATATTTGACCTGACCACATCTCCAGATCTGAAAAATCTTAAACCTTTTGGAAGGGATTCAAAATCCAACCCTAAGTTTGCTGCTTGAAACCAGCACTATTAATGTATAAAAGCAGTTTTCATGTGATTGAGTGCCAGGGTATGTGTGCACTCTCATGACAAATTAAAACTAGAGTTAATGGGGTCCCTCTCTGGGTTTAAAAAACAGAACAATTAATTTTTTTAATCTTCCAAAACAGATATCCAGTTTGGAAAAGTGTAGCTCTTTAGAAATGAGCTATAGTATAGCCTTGGAAAGGAAAATCAGAATGTTTCTGAATAGTGTTATCTTATGCTTTTAATGTTTCTGATAATTATACATTTCTCTGCTGGAGAAGGAACTAATAAATTGCTTAACTTCAGCCGTATATTTTCTGTATAATGAAACCAGCTCAGAACTAGGGAAAATGTATATATTGGTACATTCCACACTCACTGCAGTTACTACATAACTTGTTTAAGATCAAAATCCAGCTATATAAGTAATATGTGTTTTAAGCAAACTAGCACCAATGATTTCTCATTTAAAGTAAAGTAAACCTTTTAATTTCAAATGGACAGTGTGTTATATTCCAGCTGTAAAGCCTCTGTGATTGAGTTAAAATATATTATTTTGTAATTTTCAGTGTTTTATTTTACTTGGGTTCCTTCTTAATTAGAAAGGCAGAGTATGTAGATAAGAGTTATGAAAAACCTTCCTTTGGGAACTAATTAACATCTTACTGGAAGTTATTAGCTATTCTGTAAAGTCTAGATTTAAAAACACTGAATAAAATATGCTACTAAAAGTGTGATCTGTAGTTGTCCGTCAGTTGATTTTGCCACAGAATCCAAAATCTTGTTTTATGAAGCCAGTAGAGTCTAACTATCTAGAAGGAAAAGCAAGACTTGGCCATCCTTCTGGCTATGTTGTAGTCTCTACCTCAGTCATTACAGAAGGATGAAAGCAACCATGAGGAGAAAGGAATTTGGTGACTATAGAGGTGAAAATGGAAGGTTGAAATTTTGAACGTGAAAGAAGCTTAGGATACCATCCTTTCAGGCCTTTTAAAATTTAAGGTCAAGTGAAACCCTGGACTTGCATGTTTAGAGACAAGTCCACTGCACTCAAGAAAAATATTACAATACCTGGGCTACTTTTATCATCATGCTGTGACAGCAGGAGATCCTGTAATGCTATTATTATAAATGCAACTGCTTCCCAGTTCTCCATTAAGAGTAAATACATGCTGTGCCCATTCTATAATTTTTAATACGTTTTCCAGAAAAATACTCTAATTTTGTGAGTATCTCATGTAGTCATATGGATACCTATTAACCACTCATTATAATGATGTAACTAATATTCTCTAAAAGCAGTTACTCATTTCATTTCATTTATAAGTGCATTTATATTAGGTCACACAACAAAAGCTTCCTTAATGTAGAGTTAAGATTGTACATTTGTATCAATAACTAAAGGGAGAAAGCACCTTAAAAGAACATTGCTGTTTTCAAACCACAGCAACTGTAAACTCAGAAAATTTTACCTTCAGGTAAATCTATAAAAATACCCTCTCCCCCAGCTCCCACCACCCAATATATTAGAAAATATGGAAGTACAGAGCTATCACAAACACTCTTTACACTCCGTCCTCTCACCTTGTGATCCCTCTATGTAAAATAGATGTATAAAGAAGTAGGGTGTAACCTGGCAGAAGGGAGGAATCAGAACACAGTTGCTCAAAACAGCTTGTTCCTCTCTCCAAACAGGTGTAACTGAGGCTAGATAAACCTACGGTTTAAAGTTACTTCTGCTCTGAGTAACATTAATTTACGATACGCAGCATTTGAAATCTCAACAGAGGAGTGTCATGCAGCTGGGATGGAGCAGCAAATTCCAGTATAGCTACTGTGCCAGCAGTGTTGATAGTGCTATATAGTTTAAATGGTGAAAAACACAGAGTTAAGGTTACTTGGTGACACCACATGCCCTTCCTTAACTCTGTCCCCCAGAGTTGGCAAGAGCCATGGGAAATTGTCTGCATGCACTCCAGTTGCTTTCAGTGCTTTCGATGTAGATGTTGAGAACAGTGGAGGCAATAGGTGGGACAGGTTGATAGAGGTGTGTTTGTGATACAAGGAGATCTGGGGATATTTTGAGGAGCTTCACAGAGCTGTGATTATGACAGCGGTTCTCAAACTGTGGGTCGAGACCCCCATTTTAATGGGATCGCCAGGGCTGGCTTAGACTTGCTGGTGTCCAGGGCCAAAGCCAAAGCCTGAGGGCTTGAGCCCTGGGCAGTAGGGCTAAGGTGTCAGGCATTATTAACCCCTTGTAATTTCCTGAATTAGTTATTTCAGGGACTTTACTGATAACTGCCACCACACAACCAAGCTTGTATTCAGGAGCTTATTGAGGAAGGGAAGCTGATAGACAGAACCGTCCTCCAATCAGCAGTGGATGCAGCAGATACTTCTTCCAGGGCCATAGCTATGCCATAATTATGTGTAGGGAATCTTGGCTTCATTCCTCTGTTTTCCTGAGGGAGGTACAGAATGTTATTGAATACTTCCCTTAACCAAAGAACAGATGAATAACTACATACCCTCAAGGACTCCAGAGCCACCCTTCATTCACTGGGCATCTACACTCCTGTCCCAAAGTACAAATTACACCACCCACCATTCATCCAGTGCTATAGCTCCCCTCATTTCTATCCTCAGAGACCTTGTGAGCCCCCAAGAAAACAGCAAAAGACTCAGATCTTGCTTTCCGGGTTCCCTTTCATAGGCTTCAATGTCACAGATACAATCTCCAGCCAGGTATTTCTGAGGCAAACCCAAGAGCCACCAACTGCTGCACCTACCACCTGATGACCATCCTATCCCCTTTGGGAGTTGTTTAACACTCTTTTCACACACTTGGAGTGTGATAACAAGGGACAAATGGGTGTTGAACATCATCTGCCATGGCTATACAATTGAATTTGTCACAGCACCTCCTCCAATACCCCCCTCCATGTGCCTCTTCAGTGACCACTCTCATGAGAGAATCCTCACTTAAGAAGTGAACTCCTTATTACAGTGAGGATCAGTAGAACGTGTTCCCCCAGAATACTAAGGAAGGAGGTTTTACTCAATGTACTTCCTGATATCCAAGAAGAAAGGTGGGTGGAGACCAGTCCTCAATCTCCAACATCTCAGTTGCTTAATTCACAAGCTCAAGTTTTGTATGCTCACACTGGCAGTGATTATTCCATGCTTAGCAAAAAGACATGGCTTAAGGCTCTTGATATGAAGGACATTTATTTTCATATCGATATGCATCCGGTCCACAGATGTTTCCTGAGATTCACAGTGGGCATCCACCATTTCCAGTAGGTGCTCAACTTCGGAATAGCCACTGCTCCCAAAGTCTTCATCAAAGATTTTTCTGTTGTAGTGGCCTATGTCAGATGTTACAGGGTCCTCATGTATCCGTATCTTGATGACTGGCTTCTAGCTGTATGGTCCAGGCAAGAAGCCCAAGCATCAATCTCCATGTTGCTCAACCTCCTTTCATCCCTTGGAATCAGCATCAACATTGAGAAATTGATTCTAGATCCCAGACAATTGGAGAGAACTATATGCTATCTAGTATAAGTAAGAAATTGTGCTGTGGATGCCAAAGGATTTATGTCTATAACAGAAACAAATTAATTTCTGACAATTCAATGAGTGGGGAAGAGAATATCTTATTTATCTCGCCATTTGTTTGCTCAGCATTGCTTTCTGAGACATATTTAAACTTTTGCAATTGTAAGAGATGCTGATCAATGCCCCTGGACTTCTTAACTGAGACAGCAATCTGCTGAATCATAGATAGAGTTTGTAGAGAAAAGCCAGTAATGATAATAATTGGGTAGATAATGTTTTCTAGTGATTAGCACAGTAGACTGGGAATCAGAACTCCTGGATTCTTCTATTCCAAACTTTGCCACTGGGGCCTGGTCCACACTTAGAAAGTTCACTGGTATAAATATGTTGGTTTGATGTGGGGCAGGTTTTTAACTGGTGTAGCTATACCAGTGTAGATGTAGCTATATAGGTTTAACTGTGCTTATGCTGGTATAGGTTATGCCTGTCAGGGTGTGTCTGCACTACAAAATTAGGTCAAATTTATAGAAGTCTTTTTTCAGAAATCGTTTATATATAGTCGATTGTATGTGTCCCCACAAAAACGCTCTAAGTGCATTAAGTCGGCGGACTGTGTCCACAGTACCGAGGCTAGTGTCGACTTCCAGAGTGTTGCACTGTGGGTAGCTGTCCCACAGTCTCCGCTGCCCATTGGGATTCTGGGTTGAGATCCCAATGCCTGATGGGGCAAAAATAGTGTTGCGGGTGATTCTGGATACATGTCGTCAGGCCCCCACTCCCTTCCTCCTTCTGTGAAAGCAACGGTAGACAATCCTTTTGCGACTTTTTTCCTGGGTTCCCTATGCAGACTCCATACCACGGCAAGCATGGAGCCCACACAGCTGACCGTCACTGTAAATCTCCTGGGTGATGGCAGATGTGGGAGTGCATTGCTACACAGCAGCATCTCATTGCCTTTTGGCAGCAGACAGTGCGTTACGACTGGTAGCCATCATTGTCGTATTCCTTGATGCTCTTTTAACCGACCTCAGTGAGGTCAGTCAGGGGCGCCTGGGCAGACCTGGGAGTGACTCAGCCAGGTCATTCCCATCTTCTGCTGAGCAGCCAGGAGATGATGATGGCTAGCAGTCGTAATGCAGCATCTTCTGCTGAGCACCCAGGAGATGACAATGGCTAGCAGTCGAACTGCATCATCTGCTACCACTCTAAAGGTGTAAAAGATAGATGGAGTGAGTCAAAACAAGAAATAGACCCGATTTGTTTTGTATTCATTTGCTTCCTCCCTCCCTCCCTCCGTGAAATCAACGGCCTGCTAAACCCAGGGTTTTGAGTTCGATCCTTGAGGGGGCCATTCTGTGTGACAGTTATTTGTGTTTCTCCTTGATGCAAAGCCACCCACTTTGTGGACTGTAATTCCCTGTAAGCCATGTCCTCAGTCAGCCCTCCCCCGGTCAGAGCAGACAATCGTTTCGCACCTTTTTTCAGCCCAGATGCCATAGCACTGGGATCATGGAACCTGTTCAGATCACCGCAACAATTATGAGCACTGTAAACATGACGCGCATTATCCTGGAGTATATGCAGAACCAGAACCTGCTAAAGCAAAACCAGGCAAGGAGGCGACGGCAATGTGGTGACAAGAGTGATGAGGACCTAGACATGGATATAGACTTCTTGGAAAGTATGGGCCCCGGCAATGTGCACGTCATGGTGTTAATGGGGCAGGTTCATGCTGTGGAATGCCAATTCTGGGCTTGGGAAACAAGCACAGATTGGTGGGACTGCATAATGTTGCAGGTCTGGGATGATTCCCAGTAGCTGCGAAACTTCTGCATGCATAAGAGCACTTTCATGGAACTTTGACTTGCTTTCCCCTGCCCTGAAGCGCCAGAATACCAAGATGAGAGCAGCCCTCACAGTTGAGAAGTGAGTGGCGATAGCCCTGTGGAAGCTTGCAACGCCAGACAGCTACCGGTCAGTCGGGCATCAACTTGGAGTGGGCAAATTGACTGTGGGGGCTGCTGTAATCCAAGTAGCCAACACAATCAAAGAGCTGCTGATATCAAGGGTGGTGACTCTGGGAAATGTGCAGGTCACAGTGGATGGCTTTGCTGCAATGGGATTCCCTAACTGTGGTGGGGTGGTAGACAGTACCCATATCCACTTTGCACCGGAGCACCAAGCCAGCGAGTACATAAACCGCAAGGGGTACTTCTGAATGGTGCTGCAAGCACTGGTGGATCACAGGGACGTCATCAACATCAACATGGGATGGCCAGGAAAGGTACATGACACTCGCGTTTCAGGAACTCTGGTCTGTTTCAAAAAGCTGCAGAAGGGCCTTTCTTCCAGACCAGGAAAATACTGTTGGGGATGTTGAAATGCCTATAGTTATCCTTGGGACCGCCACCCTTAATGGCATGGCTCAGAAGCGCATATACAGGCAACCTGTACAGTAGTCAGGAGCTCAATATAGGATGAAGCAAGTGCAGAATGGTGGCAGAATGTGCATTTGGACCTTGAAAAGTGCGCTGGCACAGTTTACTGACTTGGATAGACCTCAGCAAAACCAATATTCCCATTGTTATTTCTGCTTGCTGTGCGCTCCACAGTATCTATGAGAGTAAGGGGGAGATGTTTATGGCAGGGTGGGAGATTGAGGCAAATTGCCTGGCCGCTGATTATGTGAAGGCAGACATCAGGGTGGTTAGAAGAGTACAGGAGAGTGCGGTGCGCATCAGAGAAGATTTGAAAACCAGTTTCATGACTAGCCAGGCTACGGTGTGAAAGTTCTGTTTGTTTCTCCTTGATGACCCCCACACACACCTTGGTTCACTCTACTTCCCTGTAAGCTATCCACTCCCCTCTTCTCCCCTTCAGTCACCACTTGCAGAGGCAATAAAGTCATTGTTGCTTCACATTCATGCATTCTTTATTAATTCATCACACAAATAGGGGGATAACTTCCAAGGTAGCCCAGGAGGGGTGGTAGAGGAGGGAAGCACGGGTGGGGTGTGGTGGTAGATGAGGGGAGGAGGGAAGGACAAGGACACACTGCACTTTAAAACTTAAAAACTTATTGAAGGCCAGCCTTCTGTTGCTTGGGCAGTCCTCTGGGGTGGAGTGGCTGGGTGGCCCAAGGCCCCCTCACGGCGTTCTTGGTCGTCTGGGTGAGTAGGCAATGGAACTTGGGGAGGAGGGCCATTAGTTACACAGGGGCTGTAGCGGCGGTCTGTGCTCCTGCTACCTTTCCTGCAGCTCAACCATACGCTGGAGCATATGAGTTTGATCTTCCAGCAGCCTGAGCATTGACTCTTGCCTTCTGTCAGTAAGCTGATCCCAGCTATCATCTTCAGCCTGCCACTTACTCTCTCCCCTTAGTCCACCATCTCTCCTCGCGTTCATATTGTGCTTTCCTGCACTCTGACATTGTCTGCCTCCATGCATTCTGCTGTGCTCTGTCAGTATGGGAGGACAGCAGGAGCTCAGAACATTTCATCCCGAGTGTGTTTTTTTCACCCTCTAATCTTCACTAGTCTCTGCAAAGGAGAAACATTTCTAGCTGGTGGAGGAAAAGGGAGAGTGGTTAAAAGACACATTTTAGAGAACAATGGGTACACTCTTTCATGTTAAACCTTGCTGTTCACATTACACAGCATGTGCTTTCGTTACAAGGTCGCATTTTGCCTGTTGTATTCACGGCCTGCCGGTTTGGTGTGAGAGATCACTCACGCTTCACCCCTCCCCCCACCGTGTGGCTAACAGTGGGGAACATTTTGGTTCAGCCACAGCTGAGCAGGAACAGGCACCTCTGAATGTCCCCTTAATAAAAGCACCCTATTTCAACCAGATGACCATGAATGATATTACTCTGCTGAGGATAACACAGCAAGATAAAGAACGGATGTTGTTTGAATGCCAGCAAACACCGGGACCGTATGCTGCCATGCTTTGTTATGCAATGATTTCCGACTACATGCTTCTGGCCTGGCGTGGTATAGTGTCCTACCATGGCAGATGGAATAAGGCCGCCCTCCCAGAAAAACTTTTGCAAAGGCTTTGGGACTACACCCAGGAGAGCTTTATGGAGATGTCCCTGGAGGATTTCTGCTCCATCCCCGTACATGTTAACAGACTTTTCCAGTAGCTGTACTGGCCGCGAATGCCAGGGCAAATTAATCATTAAACACGCTTGCTTTTAAACCATGGGTAATATTTAAAAAGGTACACTCACCAGAGGTCCCTTCTCTGCCTTCAGGGTCCGGGAGCACAACTTGGGTGGGTTTGGGAGTTACTGGCTATAGGTCCAGGGTGAAAAACATATCTTGGCTGTTGGGGAAACTGGTTTCTCTGCTTCCTTGCTGTAAGCTATCTTTAGCCTCTTCATCATCATCTTCCTCATCCCCAAAACCCGCTTCCCTGTTGCATGATTCTCTATTGACATTAGAGTCAAAGCACAGGGTTGGGGTAGTGGTGGCTGCACCCCCTAGCATGGCATGCCGCTCATCATAGAAGTGGCATGTTCAAGGCTCTGACCCGGAGCAGCTGTTTGCCTCTCTGGTTTTTACGTAGGCTTGCCTTAGCTCCTTAATTTTCACGTGGTACTGCTGTGCGTCCCTGTTACGGCCTTTGTCCTTCATGCCCTTTGAGACTTTTTCTAATGTTTTGACATTTAGTTTACTGGAACAGAGTTCAGCTAGCATGGATTCGTCTCCCCATATGGCGAGCAGATCCGGTACTTCCCATTCGGTCCATGCTGGAGCTCTTTTGCCATCCTGGGACTCCATCATGGTCACTTCTGCTGGTGAGATCTGATGAGATCTGCACTCACCTGCACCTTGCCATGCTGGCCAAACAGGAAATGAGATTCAAAAGTTGTGAGCCTTTTCCTGTCTACCTGGCCAGTGCATCTGAGTTGAGAGTGCTGTCCAGAGCGGTCACAATGGATGGAGCACTCTGGGATAGTTCCTGGAGGCTAATACCATCGAATTGCATCCACACTACCCCAAATTCAACCCAGCAAGGCCGATTTCAGCACAAATCCCTTCGTCAGAGGTGGAGTAAAGAAATAGATTTAAAGAGCCCTTTAAGTGGAAAAAAAGGGCTTCGTCGTGTGGACGGGTCCAGGCTTAAGTCGACGTAATGCTGCTAAATTCAACCTAAAATCGTAGTGTAGACTAGGCCTCAGTGGAACTGACATAATTTATATTGGTACAACCAATTTTATACCCACTATAACTGTCTACACTAGAAGGTTTTGCAAGTGTTGCTATACCAGTATAACTATATTGGCAAAACCACTTAGTGTAGAAAAGCCTGATTTACTATATTGATCTTAGGCAAGTTATTTAACAACTCTCTGTCTCAATTGTACCATCTATAAAATTGGCATAATTATACTTAGCTATCTCACAGGGGATTAAATTTTAATTAATTAGTGACTGAAGAAAGGGTCTATGCAAGTGCAGAGTATTATTTATGATTATTTTTTGTGTTTAAACTAGTTATTGTTCTCTTATGTCTGCTAGAGCACAGACGCTGAGATTTCCCTCATCACTGAATCAGACAGGTTGATGATCAATCACAATGAAGTATTTTTATGCCCTTTAGAAGTCCCTCTTCTCATGTCTCTGTATTTTTTATTCTTAACTCGCAAGTGAGAAGTCTGCCTCCAGCCACCTTGTGGCTACTATCTTGTTTTGTTTTTATTCATGGATTCCAAGCCTGTGTAGCCTTCAGCCTCTTTCCTTGTCTCCTGCATTCATGGCATGAATCAACCAATCATTCTTAGTGGCCTAGACTGGAGAGGAGGTTGTGATTCCAGAAGAACTCCCAATGGGCTTCCCATCCTCTTCAGTAATTAGCAGCTGCATCCAAGTTGTTCCACCTGAAAGCTGTGTCTGAGGCTACACAACTCTGCACAAGTCCACTCTGGGTTTTTCCGCATCTTCTGCTACCTTGGAATCTCTTTGAGGGTTGGAGAGAGATGTTATCACATTCAGAACAAAATCTCATCTGTCAGCTAAAAGTCTTTCTCAGAAAGACTGAGATTTGGTCAGAAGTATATTCACGATATGAAATCTGAGTCCTCCTAGGGAAAAATTGATTCTAAAGGGCTCTCTTTATTCCTGGTGGAAGGAAATTTGGATGAGACACTCCCCTTTCACCCTTCAGTTCACAGAATTATGGAAACACTTCACACATCTCTAAACTTCTCAAGGACTTTTCAGGCCAGTGGTTCTCATCACCTAAACTTGATTCAGATGTTATGTCATGCTCTAAGCCTTGCTTGTGGAATCTAATGTCTCACTGCAGAAAAACAGAAGGAGTCAAAACACCAGAAAGATTTTTTATTTGAGTGCTTTAAAGTTTTCCATTACATTTTATTCCTTGCATACTCAGTTCTGCCATCTGCTGGTTGTCAGAGGTATGGCAGAATGAGGAAGTTTGGGAGGGTTGGGTTTTTTTTAACTCCTTTCCCTGAAAAGTAAGAGAGGCTTTTTCTGTTTTGTTTTTTTCAAGCTGTTAATAACTTTAGTGACTTGATCCATGATTCCCTCTACCTAGCAGCTAGCATTCTTATCTTGTCTTCAGTAGCTTGCAGGGCTTTGTAGATTAAACTAGGGGAAGTTACAGCTTCCTAAATCAGGAGATTTTTTAAATGAGATTTCAGATGCCAATCTCTCTGAACTTTCAGATAATAAGGATTCTCTTCCAATCTCAGCTTCCCATTGTAAGAAATCCCAAACCCTCTTTTGCAGGTAAGAGTCATTATTTTCCATCCAGAAATCTACCATGAAGTATGGACCTAAGAAATCCTATTGCCCTTTGTGATCTCAGTAAAGAACTTGTAATAAATGCTTCTGATAATCTGCTTTCATCAAACCCACAGGCACTGGGGATGGACAGTAAGAAGGAAAGATTTCCAATTGGTTGGCTTATGAATTTCCTAACTGAGTTGTGTTCCGTCCATGGTGTCCCAGATTTATATTCTCAAATTCCTCCAGTTTCCTCCTCTCCCCAAGGGTAGTGGCATGTCACCTTCCTCTTTCTGCAGCCAATAAGGAAGATTTTTTTCAGAGGTGACCCACTTCTTGGAGGTCAGAGCCATCATCTCTGTGCTAAGGGAACAGTATTTTCTAGGAATTTGTCAGGTAATTTATAGTCCCCAAAAGAGCTGTGTGGGGGACAGATTTATCCTGGGCCTTAAGAAAAACCAAAATTCAAGATGGAATTCCTCCATTCCACCCTGACTACTACAAACCAAAAGGATATCCTGCTTCTGTGATGTTAATAAATACTTCCCTCCACATCCTTATAGTCTCATCTGATCTAATAGGTCTAAGGTTTCCTCTGGATAATTGGCTTTTTAAATAATGCATCTTTTCTTTTGGACTAGTGTCAGTTCTGCAATGGGGTATTTAAGACCCACACTGGGACAGAAGGAATTAGGGACCAGATGACTCGCCCCTGCCACACCTGCAGAGTATGCTCTAGCTATTGGAGAAGCTTAAAAAGGAGCCAGACAACTCAGAAAGAGGGGGAGGATGGTAGAGGAGGAGAGACCTATCTCATGAGTTCCTGAATAATGATGAAGCTGGAGCCCTGGCTATAGAGAGGTTCTGCCAGCAACAGCTGCCCCAGGCCCTACCAGGAAGGGCTAGACTTCTCCTAAGACTAGGGAAACATTTGCTCTAGCTTCTCTAGAGGATCATTGGTAAGGCATTTGACCACACCATGAACCAAGGAAGCAAATGGTAGGAAGTGGCCTTGGGAGGCAGCCTTGAAACACTCTGGGATGTTTGCTATCACTGCCTCTCACAGGAGTCAGAGCCCAGTGAAGAGGGAGAGCCCAGGCTCCCCTACCAACCACCCTTTTTGTGGAGGAGACATAAACTCCTTCCCATCTTTCCCCCTGCTCTTGGCAAGAAAGAGAGGATAGAGACATTGCAATCCCTGTGCCAAGGGCATTTTACCCACGGGGTCGGAGGTGGGATGAAGACCCTTTCTTTTGTGGGGAAGTTGAACTATATATATTTTGTTGGGCTCTGTTACCTTGGAAGGGGGTGAACTCAACTGATGACCAGCTGGAATGGCTGAATCACTTCCTACCAAAAGTGGACCTCCCCAGTGTTGGAGTGATTGCTAATGAGGGATACTGGAAATGGAGGAGAGGTGGAACCCAGGTACCAATCAACTATGCAGCACCACTGATAAATCCAGTCCCCATTACAAGCTCCTTTGGATTTTATTAACACCTTGTCTGAAGTTGCAGCTGCCCTCTTCAGGAAAGTCTTCTGCATGATCAGCTATTTAAATCACTTGCATATGTGGATAAAGTCTAAAGTCCAAACTCTGAGGAGAGTCAGTGGGACAATGGGCATTTTTTTACTTGGGTTCATGGTGAATCACAAAATGAGTGCTTCCTTTCCCTGTGAGTATTTGAGCCATGTGTGTTTGCTGATGAGCTCAAGGAAGGATATTTCCATTCAAGGAGAGAATTATGCCGCTATAAATCATTTAGCAGTTCTAATTCTATGGTCCTGCTCAGTCACCCAGAGAGCTGTTCTCTCCTTTCTCAGCATGATCGTATCCTGTCACATATTGCTCTTATCTGCTCCAGGGTTCTTCAACAACCAGCACTTCCTGCCTCCTGGGCCTAGGGAGAATATCTGGACTATTCAGCAGAAATCTGAAAGAACATGAAGCTCTCTCTTCTCTGGTGGCAAAACCAATAGGATCTGTTGAAAGGCTTCTCGTTTCAAGGACAAGGCAGGCTTCACATCACAGCCAGTGTTGCCTGACAGTACGATTCTGTTGACTCAGAGAGTACGCTCAGAGAGAGACCATTTTCCACATAAACAGACTTGAACTAAGGATGGTTAAAATATCACTGCTGTCCTTTTGGAAATTGATAAAGGAAAGAGTATTCTCATAAAAATAGACAACACAATGATGGTTACCTCTCACAGGGGCACCACAACCCAAGTCTTCTAAGAGAATGCCATCTTTCTCTTCAGATAAATGGAAGAGTACTCAGTAAAAGCTCACTGGATCCCAGGTGACTTGAATTGCCAAGGAGACCGCTTGTTAGGTCAAAAATATCATCAAGGGATTGGTCTCTTCAGACAGAATTTTTCACAAGATTTCTGTCATCAGCAAAACAAACTATTAAGCTGTTTTCATTACTGTGGTATGTATCCATTTCTATGGCCTCTACAGTCTGACACATTTGCCATTCCATAGAACACCAACCTTGTTTATGACTTCCTCCTGTATTGCTTGCTTGGAAAATACTTACAAATAAAAAGACAGTTCTTCACTGGACCCAATTGATTCCTTTGGCTTTGGAGAGGCCACGCAGGACCTTCTTTACTGATCTTCTGAATATCTCTCTCTCAGGTGGCTCAGTTCCCTCTTCTGAATGCGTTGAGGATTTCTGATAAGGTGGGTCAAACTATGCTCTTCTCTCACAAGAGCAGATCCTCCATGGCCTGCTATTTAGTATAGTCTGTTTTCTCAGCATGGTGTAGGGCTAGAGGGTTTCATCCAAGAAGGCCAGGGTCCTATTTATCTTAGACTTCTTTCAAGAGGGTTTTCATAAGAGTTTAGCTCTTAGTTCCTTAGAGGTACAGACATCAGTTCTTAGTGCCTTAAGGAATTCCATGCATGGAGGAGGGGAGGTTCCTTCTTCTAGTATTTTGGGTCCTCACAAAAATCTACTTTCTTTAGTTCCTCTCAGGTCTTGTAGCCCTTTGGAGTTTGTCTTATTTAAAAAAATTATATGAGAGCCTCTGTTGCATCCTTTTTAACATTGTTATCATTCAGCTTGCACTTCCTGAACCTTAAGGCAGTGGCTTTGTCAGCAATCATCTTTGCTTAGAAGGTAGCTGGGGACAGCAGCTCTATTTCATGCTCCTGCATATTTGATTTAATTTGGACCGGGACATTGTTTGGCCTCTCTTCTTTTTCATTTCTAGGAAGAAAATTCTGGCAAAACCTACCATAGGAGGATTCTGAAAATGTGCATGACTGAGCTGGATTCTTTTAGAGAGAGTAGATTCATTTTTGGTCCTGCTTGAATGATCTAGAAAAAAACCTCCAAGTGGATCAAAATCTGCTTCCAGAGGAGTGTACAGAATAACAGATCTCTTCTCTCCTCAGGATTAAATCACCCTCAACCTGCACAGTTTTTAGGCCTCCTAGACAAAGAAGAGTAAATAAACTTTTATAAAGTGACCAGATGGCTTTTCCTCCACACCTTTACAAAGGTGGGCTGTATGTTCAGGTGAGCAGCTCCAGTGTTCAGACATAGAAGACGTAAAGATGTGATCCCTTAGAGAGATCAGTCAGAGACACAGAGGGAATGGGAGAAAGAATTGTCTCATTTTCTTAACCCTAATGTCCTTTGTTCCTTTTCCTTTACACCCTGAGTGCTTGCTAGGGTATTGTTGTGTAAAATGCAGGATCTGTGCAGTAGTGAACCCAGTCATGGAAAGGCAAATTCTTCTTCGAGTGCTTGCTCATATCCATTCCAAGTAGGTGTGCGCGCGCTGCGTGCACGTTCGTCGGAAGAATTTTCCCCTAGCAACATCCGGTGGGTCGGCAGGCGCCCCCTGGTGTGGTGCCGTTGCGGCACCGCATATATACCCCTGCTGACCCGCCTGCTCCTCAGTTCCTTTTTCCCGCCCGTGTCGGTCATTGGAACAGTGGAGTGCGGCTTAGCTGACCTCCCCTTCCCTAGCTCTTCACCCGTTTTTTGTCTTTCTAAGTTCATAGTTCTAGTTTGTAGACTGTTAGTTGTTAGTAGTTATTAGTAGTTGTTAGTATAGTTACTGTATATAGATAGAGGGCTGAGG
>NC_133772.1:88350609-88410454 GCF_003597395.2 Chelonoidis abingdonii
GGGTCGGCAGGGGTATATATGCGGTGCCGCAACGGCACCACGCCAGGGGGCACCTGCCGACCCACCGGGTGTTGCTAGGGGAAAATTCTTCCGATGAACGTGCACTCTGCGCGCGCACACCTACTTGGAATAGATATGAGCAACACATCTCGAAGAACAGTTACAAAGGTGAGTAACTGTCTTTTTTATTCCGACTTCCTCTTCTCTTTTTGAGATTGGATCAGTACAGCACAAATCCCCCCTCCCACCTGAAAGATCCTGGATTTTTCCTTGAATCCTGGAGTAAAAAAATGCTTCTCACTCAAAAATGAAGATAATGTTTCTTTCATATTAAAGACTCAAACTAAGATAAGAGAAGAAGTGAGGACTGTCCCTTAGGGTGTGAATACTCTGATTTGATTGGTTGTCAACATGCCACTCTGATTCAGTCAACAAGAAGAACCCAGGACTGTGCATATTGATCTAGTCACTGAAAGCAAATTAGCAGGTAAACGAGAAAAAAGTTTATCTCTTGCTGCAGAAGGACTCCCGACATCTGAGTGTGGGGTTTCCCTTGCTCCATTCATCTTGGCAAATCCTCTGTAAGAACAGTAGATACAGCTTAATCAGTCCCATTTGGAAATCCTTAGGATGCCTTCCTTGCTGTGCTACTTCCTGCTTTCTCTCTCTGCACTCAGTGACAACCCCATTTTCTCTGCCCTGCAAGTAACAGGAAAAATGCTTGACTCTCATGCTGTCTGTGGAACTACAAAGAACCTGCTTTGCAAATCACTGTTACTCTGAGACCAGTTACACAGTGGTGTATAAAAACCACATTGCAAGCCAGACCTCGCATTTGTAGCTTGCCCAACCCAACCTCAAGCCCAAATATGGAACAAAGACCCAAAAGTGAGGCACATTAGAAAATCAGTGTAATAAATCTCAGAATGATGTGGTGGTAATTTCCTTAACATAAATGACATTAATTTCTGTAACTTCAGTATCATGATGCAGCATGACTAATGTTCCATATTTTTCCTGTGAATGATTTACATTATCAGTTGGATGTTTGTGTTTCATGAAAGTAATTTTGACTCTGTAATGATGGATGTTTGTTTCATGGAACTATTAAGAGGATGTACAAAAGGAGTGAGAGTCTCCATGCAGCTGTTGAATTCAGATTCCCCAGCAGGGTGCATGTCACAATCAAATCCCAGTTTGCTTGTTTTTCACAGAAGTAGATTGAATATCACCAGTATTAAATGTGAAATGTGTCCTGGGACCTAATGAGTGAGTTTGATTTTAGCAGCCAATGGTGTCACTATGCTAATTATGCCAAACGCCCTTTGAGCTTTCCAGCACTTTAAGACTATTTCTGCAGCAAGTGCCAGTGAAGTGTCTGTGATATAAAATTGCAGATTTGATGGCAACTGTCATCAGCCTCATTTTCCAGCAGAGGTGAATCCAGGAGGCTTTTGTGGCCAGACTCACATTCCATAATCATTTCCACTGCTGATGAACATTACAAGCTCTGACCATATATGTCTGTACACCATGGTGACTCAATGGGAACTATCTGCTGCCTTGATCAAAAATCTCACTTCTTTTATCCTAGCCTATGAAATACTATTCATCATCTTCCATTCCTGACTGCAGGATCTTGTAATTTTTGTAGTATAGCTTGTTAAGGATTACTTTTTATTATGAAATTGGATGTGTAAAACTTTTATAAAAATATGCAAAATTCTATAAAAATAACACACAAAACTTAGTTTACTCCTTTGGCTGGCTCTGTTCTCCAGCAGGGTTCTTGGTGAATGTGACCTTTTCAGCAGAGATAATGCTTGTTTTCACATGCCATACATTTTGTCTGAGGATGGTAGAGAATTTTATTTTCTAGTTCTGTAAATCAAATGTCATTTATTAAATTAGCTGTTACTTTTCCAATAGGAACATAATGATTGATGGGAACAATAACACTTTGAACATACAGTGTCAAGTCTGCATTTTAAAGAATGTGATCTGTATAAGATAATATTCCTATCTTTTAATTTTTTCTTTAATTTTCCAATATAGGTAACAGTACCCAGACCATCAGTGGCATCCCCCCAATTTGCCTCTGAGAGCTTTCATTATGGCCACCAGCTAGAGAAGAGGGACAGAAACACTCATCCTATGGAACACACTGTGGAATTTTCCTCTCCTAAGGAGAATTTGCCTGGACTGGTAGTGACAGAGGGTGCGCTTCCCACTAGTACCAGCAGAACAGATCTGGTACTGCAATTAAATCATATCAACCATGAGGTGCTTGAGAGGGAATGGCACGTCAAAGAATGTGTCAGACTCGCAGACTGTGGCCAAAAGGACCTACCTGAACAATGTAGCAGTAGGGAGGAAGAAAAAGAACCTGGAAATCTCGCTGTAGAAACTGAAGAAAGAAGGCTTCCAGTGGTTTCTGAGGATGCCATAAAAATGTCTCACAAAGGGCAGAGTTCTTCTCCACCAGGGAGCTCAAAATTTGTGGAAGGGAAACCTCCAGCTGCTATTGAATCTGCTGATGAATCACAGCCAAGGACTTCCTGCTTGGTGCCAAATTCAGATGCAAACTATGAGGTACTGAAGTCAGCAGCAGCTGAGACATCAGAGGTTTCACCATCAAGAGTCATAGACCTATTTGCTGATGTGCAGGAAAATGGTTTCCATGATAATGAAGAAATTGATCATAGTGAAGACTTGGAATGCCACCAGATGGACCTTTCTACATTTTTTCAGCAGGAGGGCAAAAGAGAGAAAAATACCCCCAGAAATGGAGAGCTGTTTCATTGTATGTCCGAGAATGAGAGTTCTCATCAATCTAAGAAAGACTTGGTTAGGTCACCCTTTGTAGTCAGACAAAGTCGCATACCAGTTTTAGCACAAGAAATAGACTTGACATCAGAGTCCACTTCTGTTTCAGCAAAGGAGAAGCTTCTCCTAAAGAAGGCCCATCAGCCAGATTTGGTCAGGCTAGTTGTGGAAAAGAGACAGCTCAAGACTTTCCTTGGTAACCTCTCAAGTGCCTCTGACAAGTCACTGGAGGAAAAAGTGGCTGCTGCTCCTGTACTGTTTTCAGAGGATGACGTCTTATCCTCCTTTTCCAGAGTGACACTGGACTCTCATTTGGGCAAACAATCTGAGGATGGCTCTTTGTCACCAAGTAGCTCTCAGTCCAGAAGGAGCAAGATTCCAAGGCTAGTATCCTGGGCTACAACTGATCAAGTCACCAGTTCAACCTCAGCTCAATTCTTTCCTCATCCACCCCCAGGAAAACCACCAACTAGGCCTGGGGTAGAAGCCAGGTAATACAGATGAACTAGAAATGCATATTTTATTTTAAAATAGCTTTGATCTAGCTTGCAAAGAGTATCGTGTGATTGTCCAAAACGTCGGTTATTTGTAAACCAATTTCTTTTTAAAAATCCTGGATTTGAGTTATCTGACCACAAGAATGCATTTGAGAAATATCTTAACTGTTTTTTTAAAAGCTTTAGCTTTAACATGTCAGTTAGATATTAATAATATCTTGAAGTGTTACAGAAGAATGTGACAGCCTTCCAGTGAACTCTCCAATAGATAGCCAGAATTTTCAAACCCAGGTTCTTAAAGTTATAGCTATATTTAGACACTTAAATAAAAATGACCTGATTCTCAAAAGTGCTGAACACTCACAAAACCCATTACCAAACAAAGCACTCTTTTATTTAGAAGCCTAACAGTTTGAAAATTTTGATGAACAATATTAGACATAATTGGTTAGGATCAGATCATGACTGATTATGCACAGAAATGAAAAGGAGCACAGAGAGAATTCCAGAAGCTCTTCTTCACCCCTGGACATCTATGCATGGGCAGCCATAATCCTGTTCTGTGTATGAGTAGACTACAAGTATAACAAGAGTGTTAAGTGTCACCAGTGATGCAATACCCTCTGAAGGAAAGTGTAGTAGGATTACTTTGCCCTCTTCCACACTGACAGACTGCAGCCACAGTGGTAGACAGGGAGTGTATGCTACCCCTCCGAAAAAGGAGTTGATAAGCACCGCCCTTCAGTATGCACCTTCCAGTATTATCAGCAAAATAAGTATGCATGTATGCACTTTGACACCTCTGTCTAGTACTTAAAAAGACATTCTTGTTATGTGTTGGGGCTTACACAAACATGGGTACTGTATCCCTTTGAACTGGACACAAACTAAAACCCTAGATCCAGATACCTCTGAACTTTAGGTTAGTTCAGATCCAGATGTGAACTCTGCAGCTAAGGCCTGTCTCTAGTTTCTACTTATATTATGTTAGTATATATTCATTGTAAAGGACAAAGCACAATAAAATGGTGGAAATAATCTCTCTTCATTTCTTTTTAAGATTACGCAGGTACAGAGTTCTAGGGAGCAGCAACTCAGACTCAGACCTTATCTCTCGTCTGGCTCAAATCCTTCAGAATGGATCTCAAAAGCCAAGGAGCTCCACCCAGTGTAAGAGTCCAGGAACACCACATAGCCCAAAAACGCCACCTAAAAGCCCTATCATCCCTCGACACAGCCGCAGTGCTTCCCCTAGGAGCTCTTCCTTACCCCGTACAGCCAGTTCTTCACCATCCCGGGCTGGACGGCCTCACCATGACCAGAAGAGTTCATCCTCACACCTTGGGAGGAGTAAATCGCCTCCTAGCCATTCAGGCTCCTCGTCCTCTAGGAGGTCCTGCCAACAAGAGCACTTCTGCAGCAAACCAAGCAAGAATGGTCTAAAAGGATCCAACAGCTCCTGCCACCACTCCCCAAACACTAAAACCCCCACAGGAAAGAGCAAATCGGCTAGTAAACTTAGCAGATAGGAACTGAGCCTTGACAGGTGTAAAAGGCTTCTTGTTATTTGATGCATGTTGTGTCTGTGTACTGTGTATTTAAACAAAAAACAAAAAAACCCAAAAAACAAAACAAAAAAATCAGTGTTGAATCCTCGCTTTCAAAAGAGAGAAAATATATGATAAATTATTTGACAAGTCCATAGTGTGTAAATGAGTGGCCAGGCATTGGCTAATGACAGGCAGCAAGCAGATCAGGGAGGGTGGTAGAGGCCAGATAAGGACAGACAAAGATGTGTGGAACATTTGAAGTTAAAATTATCTCTAAAGTGAATGTTTTAATAGGGTTTTTTATTTATTTATGGTTTTTATGTTGTGTACTTAGGAGATTTGGCCTAATTATTTAAGGCCTTTCTCAAAGAATATGTAATAGAACGTGAAACATTTGGTTTTGTTTCCACAATGATACCACCACCTCTGAGACAGGTACTGCTCAGGCATTTATTTGTAGAATTGTAAATAAGCACATTATTTGGAACATGATATTTCTAATTTGTGAGTTTTTTCAGTGTCAGACTGTGAACATCTCTTTCTGAGTCATTCAGTGTCCATCCCATCTCCCCCTCTCCAATGGCACAGATTCCCCTATCTACAGAAAAATTACACGCTTCACCTGTATACTGATGACATTTTAAAAATAAGTTTTAACGTTTTCTGAGTTTTATAGTATTATTTTGCAGGGCATTTGTCTTTTGTTAGTATCCAAGAACCTTTAAACATCAATCATGTTGCTTTTTTCCTTCTTAATCCATGGTTCTCCCCTCCAGGCCTGTATTATGTACATTCTGGAGAAAGTCATTCCAATCTGAGTTATGGGAGAAAAAAGGAAGAGTCTTCAGGCTGGAGGGTTGTTGCAGACTTAGCATATACTGCTGTGTGTATTTTGGTCAGAAGTATGTAAACCTGTTTGTCTGAGTGCAAAAGAGAGCCTTTGTTACAACAATCATTTTCCTGTTAGCTATGGACTACTTAAACCTTTATTGACCTTATTCACAATGATGCTGTCTTGACATTAAACCCAAGATAGCAAAGCTGAGAAGGAGTAGAGAGAAGTACAAATTCAGATTCATTTTTTACCTTGGAATTTAGGTTAAGTCTAGAAGATGGACTTTATGTATGTATGTTCTCCGTGCTGAAAGGTGAGTGCAGAGCCTGTACACTTGCTAGGTTATAGCTAAGAGGAATAAAGGCCTTCACTCTCACTTCCTACAGAATCTAAATGAGAATATTTGGCAATATAACCAGAAAGAAAAAAAAAAATCTCAGAAAACTTCTATGTTGGGATTTTTGTCTTCACTTTTGACCAAATCTCTCTTAGGAAAGCCAGACCCCTTCACTGTGAATAAAGTCCATGGTGCCTATTTTCCCCAAACAAGTTCCTTTAGTACTCACTTAATATGCTGTAGAGGATCATTGTAGGACACTTTAGGGATATGGCAGCTTTTACTATGTTCAGAAATGGATAGTGGATCAGAATAGTTTAAAACACGGGAATACAAGTCTGAAAGGGATACATTAGCATCCCGAATACTACCTGTCCCAGGGGTGCTGGATGTGTGGAAGCACTGTCAGTTACTGATCTGCTTGCTGTAGTCGTATGCTTTCCTAGCCAGCATCTGTGCTTTTTATTTAACCTCTATTTGCTGCCAAACTAGTACCTTTGCATTGAAAAGGAAATATTTCCTCTCTGAGCTAACACATTTCTGATGCTGCATCACAGCTGCCCTGGAGCTGCATTGAATTTCACTTGTTCTATCAGAGTGTGTTGGGATTTTCTTCTTCCTCCTGTGTATACTGTTTTCCATAAGTAATGTAGCACAGTATGGAACCTTAGTTTAATTCAGGTTTCAAGCATTGCAGTGGAATGCAAAAGGTAGGGCATACCTGCTCTTTCTGAAGAAACTATACCATTGGAAAGGCTTATTCTTTTGTATTATATTGTATTATAGGTACTATACTAATGATTGCATGTGCTCATGGTAAATTATATAATATAAATATTTATAAATATATATATATATACATATGCTTATATAAATTCACTTACTGTTTCTCATTCTCCATTTGTAATTTATGATACAGTTGTTTTTCTGTTGCGTGTCTGAATACTCTTGGCGTTGCATCTCTCATTTCCTGAAAATAGTTTCCTGGCATCCACAAAGTCAAATAGCCTTCATGCCTCAGTACAGGGCTGAAGGGTTGGTGATGTGTCAGCAAGCCAGTGTTTTGTGTCTCAGCCTTTTCCTTTTATTTATATTTTTGTGTGTTTTTCTGTTTGCGTGTGAAACAGGAGCACAGACTCAGAGGTACTGTATCTTTGATTATAAGATAGAATTTGTAATTACTGTTTTTTCATTTCACAGTGTACATTTTTAAGCTGCAACATTGCTCATGATACAGTAGCAGTGACAGTTAATAAATACCTATTAGATGACTATGACAAAAAAAAAAAAATCAAACCCCATCTTTTCTTCTTTGATTTCCTTACCTGTCACCTTGCAGTATACACTAACGAGAGTTGGATCCCATTGTAGACCTCTCTCCCCAAGGCTCTGCTGATACTGTCTCTTAAGGCATTGTGGCAGCTTATGATAATTTTTAATTCTCAATTTTCTGAGGAGCATTCGCTTTGGTCTTTGAGTTTAAGTCCTATATGAGTGAGGTGTATGGAAGTTTTGGCATTAACTTCAGTGAGGGCAGGTTTGGGCTCTGTGCCTTTCCCCTGAAATATTGAAAATAAAGTATTTACATTTTATCTCTGATACAACAGGATCCAGAACCAGGTAATCACTGTTACTGTAAGAATAGTTTGTTTTACGGGTGAGGGGAGACATAAAACTCAAGATATTTTCCTTCTCTCTGCCAGAGTAAAATATATCCATATTGTTCAATATTACATACTAATGAATAAAAAAGAGTACATTGACCTTGTAGAAATATATTACTATTTGCACTTTTTGCCAATACAAAGAGAGGAACTACATCAGAATGGGGGAAAGCACAAAGAAGAGGATGGTGCTTTTGGCATTTTCAGTGCAATGATGGTAAAATAACTTTGTCCCTGGTGGTGGCTTACTGCCACAGATTTTGTAGCTGGTTAGAAATGGAAGCAACTTTACGTTTATGGATAGGTCAAGTTTACAGCCTCTCTTGTACTTTTCTTCCTACTTTTACTTTGTTGGTTATATAACTCCTCTCCCGTGAAGGTAACAAAATTGAGTATTATGAACTAAACTATCAGCAAATGTAGCTATATAGTAATCAAGCCCTGTGTAATTGCCATCCTTGTAATATTTCTAGAAGGGCCTCTGTAATCATCAGTGACCCTATAAAGAATAAATCCCAGCAATGTAAATATATAAATTATTATACATTTAATTCCAGTTATTTAAAGCACCAAAGGACAATGGCCCTGTGTAAAGTCCAAGTAAATGGCTTTGTGCAGAGAAGCTCCGCCATGCTTAGAAAAGGGAGAATCTTCCCCGGGGCCCATAGAAGCTGCAGCCATTCTGCATGGTTTGCAGAAGCTTCCCCTTACACTAAGGGTAGTTCATGGACCCACTGGCTATACCCTCCTTCAATCCTAATCTCCATTTCTGTGGAGAGAACTGCCATGCACCAAGACATACAGGGCTTTCAGATTCCTCCTGCACAGTTCCTCTTCAGTATTCTCCATGTGTTCTGAAACTGGCAGTTCCACTGCTTTCGGGGGGCTTTTGTGGCCAAGTGGGGGAAGTTGGGAAAGGGGCAGAATTTCCCCTTGCCTAAATGACTGCCAAGCCCTCCAGAGCATTTTTTCACAGCTGTCAGTATGGATCCCTTAATGTATTAAATGAAATAAAATCCAGCATTTGATATTTCACTTCCAAATAACAGATTTTTGAGCTGCTATTTTGCAGTGAGCTTAGTTTGTATTTTTTTAAAATGTATCTTAGTATTGGCAAAACCTTTTCAGGGTACACTGACTATATTAACTATAGGCAAAATCCTGCCCCTGACTTAATGAGTTATGCGACATGCTGGAGTTGGCAGAGAAAAGGATGCTAAGCATACATCTGCCACTAGAGCAGGCCAGGGTGGATTAGGGTGGGAATAGGTAACATGCTGCTAGGTGAACTGTGCTACTGCTCTGAAAAAGGAGTCATACTTAGCCCCAGCTACCAGTATATATGTTAGCTGGCTGGGTGAGTGTGGTGGGGCAGGGCATTCCCTGTAGCCGGTAAGCATATTCTCTCTAGGAACTACAAAGTAAAATCCTGTCTTGATGTTTGGTGAGAAACAAGCTCCCTGTGCCCTTACCTCACAGAATACTCATGAAGCACAGGGCTCTATCTTGTCCTATATGTTTAGAAGTGGGCTGATGGGCTTTTCATCTTTCAAGGCCTGAGTTCTGAGACCTCCATTCCATGCATTGCTGGGCATTTGTGATCATTAACTATAGCAAGGGAAACACTGATGTTGGTCTTTAAAAGTAGTTCCATTCACCTTCCATTTTTTGGATAAAAGTGTGTGGGAACTACCTTAGCTATTGCCTCCTCTTTGTTAGAATTCAGCTGCCAGAACTAGCTGAGGCCCACTGTACTTTCATTTAGTTTGACCTCCTCCTTGAACTACCCTTACTTATCCCTGTTCTAATTGCCACACCGCCCCCTTTCCAAATCACAGGCATAATCCTACAGTCCTAATTTGGGCAAAAAGCCCATGCTCCCTATAACTGCAGTAGCATTTGTGGCAGTGACTGAACTGTAATGTGCTATAAAACCACATTCTTCTCTCCTTCCCTAAAGTAGAACTTAGGCAACTTATACTACAGTCTCCCTATCTGCCAGCAAGTGACCTTTTCCACAGTGAATTGTACATTTTCCCCAGAACTCTAAAGGACATGAATTCTAGTAGCAATATCAACATGAGAATGAAGAGCTGCCAGAGGGTAATTATTTCAATCTCTTAAAAATGAGTTAGTGGCAAAGAACTGGTACATACCTCCCACTACTGTTTGATATAATGATTTTTTTCTTTGTTTCACCTAAAATATTTTTGCACATTTCATTTCAGTGACAAAATGAACCTTCCAAAAATAAATGGGAGGAATGAGTAGCAATTACAGTCCAATTGATTTCTGGTCATTCGGGTATAAAATAACTATTTGCTTTCTTATGGGCCTGATCTTGTGAATTGCTGAATGCCAACTCCTGTTGACTTCTGTTAGAGTTGAGGATGCTCAGCAGCTTGCAGAATTAGGCTGATAAAGTACACACTGTCATTCCAAATGTCTTTTGGTTCATCTATGCTTCCACTGTAACAGTCAGGGGACCTGGTTACTATATTGATAAAAGCTGTAGTACTTAAGCATGTCCCTGTGTTTAACTGTTAAAAGCTGTGGATGGCCCTTACTGTTACTGGAGCTTTTAGTACAATGCCTAATCCTTTCATGTATCTCTTTGGTGCAAATGCAAGGAAACTAGCTAGTGAACAAATGAATCTTAAGGAATACTTAAGTCACCACAATATACATAAACACCCAATCTGTACTTTTCTGGCCTCCTACCTGAACTCCCCTTCCCCTGAAAGACAAACACACAAATCTCTTTGGGAAAAATAAATTAAATAAGGGGGAACTTGGATTGTGTAATGACTCATACTACCTGGGTTTCCTGTAGGATGCTGTCTAAAGCAGAGGAGTTTGTGTAATCACAATCACAGCAGGCTCTATAGTCTGATGCTTTAAATCATTTGTCTTTATTTTAATAGAGTCAGATATCCCTTTAAGACAAAAATATATAGAAGTTTATTATCTCTAGGTACTGTATGTTAACTTAGTGGCTACTCCATTCAAGTTTTGTTTTCTATTTTGACTTTCATTCCATCCATTGTCACTAACAGTGTCTCTTAAGAGTAACAATGACAAACCTCTAGTACTTGCAATCTTTCCTGTATAGTATAGCTGTTTTTTGTTAGCCAGTCACTTTCCAAGATGCTCAGCATGCATGCCAGATAATCATGGGAATGACTTTCTCCCTTTGCAAAAGTTCACTGAGGGGAAAATTATATTCAGAAATTAGTGTGTGGGTGATGCATAAAGCTAGCACAAGAGAGTGTTCTGAACTGCAAGGCTCAGATATTGACCTGAACGTTCTCAAAGATTCATGGTATCTGGAGCCTCTGTTTTGGTTAGGGTCCATCTCTCATTAGTGCTGGAGACTGTGCAGTGCAAAACTTGAGCTTGAATATAACAAAGGCTTTAACTGAAATGCTGAAATAAAGAAACCCTACTTATATACAAATGGGTATATGATGATTCAAATGTTTTGCTTCTTAGGCCTTCATCAATATCCTTATCCAGTGCAAATGTTGGCTTATATGATCTATAAGTTTTACTGTCTACTACTTCCATTCCTCCTGCATATGGGTAACTTAGATCTTGGGCTGGTCCAGCCATTTTCATGCAAGTGAAACTCTCATTGAAGTCAGTGGAGGTTTTGCCTGTGTGTGGACTGAAGGAATGGGTCCACTGTGAGGATATTTACAGTTGCTGGTTATTTTATTTGGAAAATGAATGTGTTGTGGCCACCATGCAGACC
This sequence comes from Chelonoidis abingdonii, assembly GCF_003597395.2. NCBI lineage: Eukaryota > Metazoa > Chordata > Testudines > Testudinidae > Chelonoidis > Chelonoidis abingdonii. The sequence goes on from NC_133772.1 coordinate 88,362,073, forward strand.
TGTATCCCTTCCTAGAGATATTATAGCAACTGCTGTGATGGGTGGAGAGCACATGGTCTCGAAAGCAATATCACGAACAGGCTGCCCGTAAGAGGTGTTGACCATCCACAACTCTCAAAAGGAATTTAACTACCTCCAGTGGGAGTTGCAGGTGTTAGCCTCCTTTCAGAATCCGTTCATCTGTGAACTGCCCAGTGTATAGGGTGCTCTAACAGCAGGACAGTTTGCATCTTCCCCCAAAGATACAATGTTGGTGGGCCTTGTCTTCCCATGTATGGAGAATGGGAGTCATTTGGGGTCTCAAACCCCTATCTACTGCATGGCAGAGCAAGGTCATGATAATTTGACACTGGGGAAGTCAGCCTTTTTTTAAAAAGCTGTTTCACACCCCCTGTGCTTCCACCTGCCTGAAAGAATCCCAGAAGTAGGTTGCTTGGAAATCTTCCCTGGCCAGAGCAAGGTTCCAAAGTCTTCCACTGATTTCCCCCTTGAATTAGCCCAGACACAAGCTGTTATGATTTTCAACTGCTTTCCTACAAGTATCAAGTCCAACAAATAAAGGAAATCACCAGCAGTGCTTAGGCACACGTAGTGAACTTCTGAATCTGTGAACCGTTGGCTGCTAATCTAAAATCTTGGAGCAATACCACAAAGAAATGAAAATCTGTAAATCAACTAAAGATAGAACATTCAGTGAATCCAATAAGAAGACATTTAACAACTCAAGATTTAGTCTATGGTATAATTCATTTATGTTTTTCCCAGAGCTTATTAGTTACCATTTTGAGAAGCAATTGTTGAGTCCTCCAGACTCTCTTGCCCTGTATTTGTCCCCGTTTCTTCCCCTTGCCCTCCCCCGTGAAATCTTGTAAGCCATTTTTTTTTTTCTTTTTGCTCAGGCATCCAAGAACATAAGTTTTGGCAGAACAGCTAATACCCTTGTAACAGTCATTTGTATATAAAGGTGTAATTATTTATTTTTTCCCATTTGTACCATATCAAGGCTTTGTACAATGTTTTATGTTCTGTTTTCAAATTATTTTATATTTTATTTTTATAAACTGGTTCTAAATAAAATATTCATTCAGCATGCAAAACTGCAATCCTTGACTGCCTATGAATGATGAGTTTACTGTTTTTATAAAGCTCCTAACCAATTATTTTTATAGCCTATTTCTTGATTGTTGTAACTCTGAACTTATAAATGGAGAGAAGCAGCACCAATTGTGTTATGACATACTTTTTTGTTACACAGAAACTACACAGTGGAAATGTGTTGGTATTAGAGCAAGCAACAGTGAGATGTTCATGTTGCAAACTGGAATGGTTGAACCAAAGAGCTCCTACTGATTCAGCAGCCTCATACTCCTTATTACAGTGGAAAGGGTAGACACTTTAGCTTTGCTCTATTTCTTGCCCCACTCCCTCCATCCAACCAAGCAATGATTCTGCTACAGGTCAGGTTCAGTGTAGTAAAAATATGGCAGATTCCAAATATGACATTCTGAGGCCTGGTCTACACTAGGAAGTTAGGTCAATATAACTATGTCATTCAGAGGTGTGAAAAATCCACACCCCTAGGCGACACAGTTAAACCGATCTAACCCCCAGTGTAGATGGTGCTAGGTGGATAGGAGAATTCTTCTGTTGGCCTAGCTACTGCCTCTCAGGGATTTGGATTACCTGTGCCATCAGGAGGACCCCTCCCATCACTGTAGGTAGTGTCTTCATTGAAGCGCTACAGTGGCATAGCTGCAGTGGTGCAGCTGTGTTGCTGAAGCAGTTTATGTGTAGACACAACAGTCCCCTTGGTTACCTTCCCGCCAGTCAAAAAGATCTCTCTGGTTAGTGTCTTCATAGAGTGATGTCAATTATTCTCTGTGAGATAGCTTGCTCGGTAAGATGGTCCTGGCCTTGCAGCCCCATGAGGAGACCAGCCTCATTTGTGTACAATATATCTGAGCTGCAGCAATTACGGAAGTGAAGGAAATAAGGCTCTTGTAGAATCCAGACAATTTTCAGTACCAGTGTTAGTAAGTCACAGGTTGGTCTGATTAATGTTACTTCTGTTATTCGGAGAAGATTTTCCTCCTTTCATCTCTCTCTGGTAAAACAGGTGCAGATAGGCTTAATTCCCTTCAGTGGTTATATTTACCAGTAACATATGTGCATTTCTCATTCCCTATATGCTATATGTCTGGTTTGTTACATGGCAAAAAGCAATATTTTTGGTGAAGTCCACAGCAGCAGGGAACAATTCCATCAGCACTATTACAGCTATACCACCACCTGTGTATGCTATGCCAGTGCTATGCTAGGTAATGGTAACAAAAATTAAGAGGCCAGTCCTGACCCCATTAAAGTCAATAGCAATACTCCACTGGCTTCCACAGTAGCTGGAACAGGCCCTCACCTATTTTCTTTTATGCAAATAATCTCAAGCCACTTTACACGATAGGAAGCATAAATCCGGAATTCATTTACACAGTAATAATCCCAGAAAATGATGTCTTGGTTTAAAAACAGGAAGGAATTTAGTGGCGTGCTTCAGGAGGGAGAAGTTTCCCAGGCAGGCCTGCTGAAAGGAAAATCTTGGATGCTGTATATTAGATCAGATGAGCACATAAAGGAATGACCACTCAGGCGTATGATGATGGGTCAAAATAGCAATTCTATACACTTTGTACTGGAGCCAATTTACAGATCTTTCACTGCTCAAAAACTTGGTTTAAAAGTGGATCATATCACAATCTGATCCCTGATTTATGTAAGTAAATGACATAACTACTATAGCGTCTCTCAGTATGCCTTGGTCATGATCACACTTGAGGTACTTGTCCACCTACTGTTCCTAGAGTCTCAGGAATTCCACAGCACTTGATCTACAAACATTAGCTGCTTCTGAATTGAAAAATCCAATTGCTCATAGCAGGGACTTAAACTTCAGGGTGATAAAGGCTCAAGCTAGGCTCTACCAAGCAATGTTGCCACAGAGCAAATGCAGCAATTCAACAATTGGAGAAATGGCCTCAAAAGAATGTTGAACAGTTAAGAAGTGGCTGCTATAGTCTGGACAAGCTGGCAGTCACTGCCCAGAATGATTAGGTGAGCTTTAGAGCACAACATTTCACTAATCTAACTGAATGTTACAGAAGCATTAATCACTACTTGTTCTAAGAGAACAGAAGAGGCAGGAAGGCTGCTTTTCAGTTAAAGGAAATACAACTTGATGAAGCCTACATCTCAATGAGTGGAATCTGAATAGGCGACCCCCCAGCATGTTGATATGTGCACATCAGGCCAAAGAGGAATCCTATGCTATTCCCAAGCAATAGAAAGCTTTTAATATCACAGGCATCAGGAACTAGTTTTGGACTGGATCAATTTTAAGAAAACCTGGTAAGTGATTAGTAAAATAGTTGTACCAATCACCTGCAACAACTACTTTTGTGAAGTAAAACTTCTCAGAAGCCAGACTATCCCTAGCCTGTATTAATGCCCATTGTAGATGTACTGTATGCTTGTGTTACAGTATAATCTTGCACACTGTACACAGACTAGGGCAATGAGGAAGAACACATCCCAGCAATATTACTACTGCAGGTTTGCTTTTAATTAGAGAGCAGCTGCTAGATTAAAAATATATATATACATGCGCTGAAGTTAATATAAAGAATAAAAGGGAATCTTTTCATCAGAAGTGAAGGGAAACTAATGTGTTGGAGAAAGTAACGCAATAGTTTCCAAAGGTGATGACAAAAGAACCCTACTTTTGTATTTGTGATCCTAGAATCTCATACTGATAGAACACCCCTAAGCTCCAAAGTCTAAACTACTTCAACCATGCTGCCAGCAAGTAGCACACATCTTTGTGCTGGTGTAGGGTAACAGTCCATCCTTGTCTCAACTTTTGGTTTCTTTCCTTCTGTTGTAGAAAGTAAAGTAACTGCTAACAGTAACTATCGTGGGGGATAGAAGGTTAGGTAAGTGCCTCCTCCCCCTACTTCTGTATAATACTAGCTGGAAAAAATGTCGATGGGAGTATTTAATTTTGACACTGTATGCTCTTGCCGATTTTTAATTTTTCAGATATTTCCTTTCAGTCATCTGGATAGTTTGTTTGAGATTCATTCTTCAGCAATACCTGAGGAGCTGCCAACTAAAATCACAGAGCTCTCAACATGATCAGGCCCCCTTCTACGCAGCTAGTCCCAAATGCTGGTTGTGGGAACTCTGTACAGGCTATGCAACTGAGATTTGCTCAACTTGCTCACCTGGAGTTGCAGTTTCACAGGCTGTAATAAGGGGATGTTATTTTGGAGCCCGAGGAAAAATCCTTGCACCACTCCCAACTGCTGGAAGCTGTTAATATCCTCTCAGCTTTATCACAGTTTCAAGCAAATGGCTTCATCATTACCGCAGGATTAACAGAAAGGTATCTCCTTAAAGTGCAGTACTACTGTCACAACTCATTGTAAAAACGATGTCTTACTTAACAGAGCCACATGCTTTCTCAGCTAAGAGTGGAGAGAGCTGGACTCTGGGTATGTGTACAGAGCAGGCATATGTACAAGTCACAATTTAAGAAGAACTGTTAAATAGCAATAGTTTTCCCTATTTTGATATTCAAACTAAATACATTGTCATCTGCATTTAGTTTGAATATCAGGAGAAGTAATGGTTCTCCTTGGCTCTTATTTGCTCCTGGGGTGGCATTTAGGAAGTGTTTTCTCCTCAGACTCTCCTTGCCCCCATCCTTTCTCTTCCCTCAGAATGTAGTATGGAACCATCTTTTTCTTCTATGTTTGTACAGTCCCTAGCACAATGTGGTCCTGATCCATGACTGGGGTTCCTAAGTGCTATGATATAATGATAAGGGAATGGAAGATCTTCTACCACTTCCACCCAAACAGAGGCCCAGCAGATGGAACTCTTTCAAGAGCCAGGAGAGAGCACTTGCTCTTCCCCAACCTAAGCCAAACCCTAACCAGTATACTCTGAGAAGTAAGTCTATTGTCAGTTCTGGACAATACAGGACATGGGGTTTTTTTCTACCTCTTTCAAATAGTGTGACTTTTGTCCCCAGAAAGCACGCTGGCTCTGTTGAAGACAGAACCTGGTGCTAAGCTATACCAGCAAAGATTGTTCCATATTGAGAGCAGGCATCACTCACTAGAAATGATTTTTTTTTTGCTATATTTCTCTTTTTTTTAAATTATATGACAAATAGTCTCCACTTTCATTGCAGTTAAGCAAAATGCTTCTGCAGGGAAGGTGCATCTGAAGAGCTGGAAATGAACAGTGATCAGATCGATCAATGCTGGATGAAATCTGAGCAGCACGTTCCTGGATCAGCAGCTCTGTGGCCTAGCTCTATCCCGTCCCCCCAGGAGGTAAAGTTGCCAAACTCTTGCAATACCTTGCACAGCTCAGATTTTCTTTTAAAGTCTTTTTAAAAATACAATAAAAATAGCAGATACTAAATTTAAAGTCAACTATTTTTTCAGTTGGATTTAAAAAAAATACATACCTTGCGTAACTAACAGATTCTGCTTCAGTTATTAAATAACTGTAACATTACCTTTGCACCCCACTCCATCATGCCTTTTATGTTCAAAAAGTCACACTAACCCAAAGAGGATACAGACAAGAGTCTTAGTCAAAATAAATTGGATTTTTTTTTTTTTTTTTTTTTTTGAAAGAAGGGGGTGAAGAAAACAGAAGAGAGACATTAACCAACTGCAACAGTTAGTGTTAACAAATGGGAGATTGGTAGTTAGTGTCAAATGCCACCTAATGTGAAACTTTCCCCACTGGGGAAAAAAAAGCAGGAGGCAAGTCCAATGTGCTCCATTATAGTCGCAGGGTGGAGCAGCGCATACAACAGGACCTCTAACATCGGTCACTTTACACATATTCAAGTTTTAAACATCTGCAAAACAGAAATAGTAGCAGCCATTTGGATGTTCTTTCTTAATGGTTCTCAGAGGTGGTCTAGGAAATTCTGAAGGGCCTGGTTCTTGAGACATAGAGCTGGAACTGCAGCTGCTGCTTCTGCTACTGCTTCCAGCCACCTGTGCTCTGCCTCTGTCCTCAGCTGGGGAGATCTGGGGCGACCCAGGACTCAGGTACCCTGCTGTGGTCTGAGTAGAGGTGGTGGCATAGGTGGTTGGGCCAGTGTTGTTTTTCACATAAACATTTTTGATAGCCACCAGTGTGTGTGCCATAATACTGAGGCTGTTGCTGAGATCTTGCATGCCTTGCTGCAGCAGCCGAAGGTTGTGGTTGACACTGTCAAAGCCAGACTGGATCACCTGCATCTGGTTCTGCTGGATCTGCATTAGGTCCTCTTCAGTAATTTCATTTTGGTCTGTCTGAGACCGGCCTTTTGTTTTGGCTTTTACTTTCCCAGACAAGCCACCCCCAGCTGTTCCCAGAAATGGCAGTTGCTCTTGGCTAGGTGGAACCACAGCCATGTCCTCAGAACTTTCTTCTGGCTCTACTACCTTCACTACTATTTCCTCTTTTAAGTTCATCTTCTCAAGGCAGGGTTGGTGGGATGGACCAGGATCATCTGTAAACCCTAAAAGGGCATGGAGGAGGACAAAAAAAAACAAAACCAGAAACAGGAGTCATCAGACTTCATTATCTTTGTGGTCAATCAAACCTCTACCTGTCCAGTGAGCACTATTGGCATTTATGTGGAAGTTAATACTCTGCTGTCAAGACCCTATAATGATGACCTGTACTGAATTATCCCCGAAACTTGTAGCATAGGTATCATCTCCTCTGGTAGGGAAAAAAATTGAAACATGCTCACTGTAAATGACATAGCTCTAGGTGTTGCAAATCTCAGATTGAAGTCACTTACTCCCCAAGCATTTGCTACAGAAGAGATTAAGTTCATTCCAAGCTGCTATTTTCCTCTCCCCCACCTCAGCACAAGAAACCCAGTATCTGCAAAGCAGAAACAAAGTGACATCCTATCTGAATTACTCTTCCTTGCCTGAAGTAAGTTTCATTGCACTAAAGCTCACACCTTGCAGACCCATGCACAACAGGGTGTAATTTACCAGTTGGCTGCAGTGTACAAAGGCTGGAATTTGTATGGTGGAATTGCAAGTGAGTGGAAGGAATGATCCAAATTTGCACATGTGCAGCTGGGTCTAATGCACCACATCCAAAATACGTCCGTTCATTTTTCACAACCTATCTGCAAAACCTGCCAACAGTTCAGCATCTATGTGACTTGGGTGAGAGGAGAAAACCACTATAAGCAGAAATTATTTTGAAAAAATTGGTTTGTTGTACAGTAGAGCATCCCTAATTTACACACAACTGGGACCTCTAGCGAATCAGCAAGTAAGTGAAGACTTTTTTTTTTTTAAATTGTTGAAGACAAGGATCTGCTGCTCAAAACATGCTGTGTTCTTTTCTTCTGACAACTATAATTACTTGTGACTTGATACTTTACGCAGTCTACCCATAAGGCCAGATAGTGTTCTATGAGATTTTTTCCCCCTCTTGGGGGCATAGAATGAGAAGGTGAACTGATAATGCTTAAGATCCTTACATTGCTTACCTTGACGATTAAGAGTAGTCCCACTGAAATCAATAGGACACCTTACAGGAATAAAGTTAAGCAGGTAAATAAGTATTTGCAAGTTGAGAGACTAACAATGCACTTTGCAACTAGATGTGCTAAGCACCAGAGAAACAGATTTAACACAAATAAAAAAAAGCCCCTATAATATAAATTAATTCTTCATACAAACAAGATATACATCTTGGACCCTAAAACACTGGAAGAGGGGGGTCATACTGGAACAGAGACTGGCATAAGCAAACACATGAAGCTTCAAGCCTAAGACTGCCTGGGGTAAGTCCCTCTTACATCTGTGTCATTTGCGATGTCTCCTGAGTAAAGGGGAATTGTGTGGGGGTTGGGGGGAGTCTCAGTGTTGCTCTGGACCTGTCTCTTAGGCTGCACCTCAGGGACAGGCTGCAGACCAACATCTACCACTGCTTAAAGTGAGGGAAGGAGTCACACGGGGTCACCGACAGGGCAAAAAAATAAATAAATCATTAAGAATGAACCAGGTCACTGGCGGGCGGGCTGGAAGTAAGCCGCGTTTTACCAAAGCTGCTGCTCCCAGCTGACAGGCGCCCCCTCTCCGCGTCCAATGGGGGGAAATAAGCACCCCGCCCCTCCAAATGCGGAGCCCTCCGGGCGCTGCAGAGGGGCTGAGCTGGCCTCTCTGCGGGAGGGATGATCCGCTCTTCTGCTCAAGACAAGTGACCTGGAGGGGCTAATCCCCCGGCTCCATGGCAACGCCGACTCCCGCGCGCCGGAGGCCCAGACCGGCGATGGGGGGCGGGCCCCGGCGGAGGTGCATGGGGCCCCGCTCCCCCCTCACCAGCCCCGGAGCTCACCGATGTCCACTACTGAGGCTCCGGGCAGGTCCAGCGTGTCGATGCCGCCCACGATGGGCACGGCCTCGGCGGGGCCCAGCGCGGAGCCGTAGGCCCGGTGGTGGTCGGGCTGCGGGGCGAGCTGGGGCATCTCCTCCGCGCACAGCAGCAGGCCGAGCCCCCCGGGGGGGCCGGCGGGGCCGCAGCCCTGCGAGAGGCGGCAGAGCTTGCTGCGGTCGCGCCGCTTCAGGTCCCTCCAGCGCTTCTTGAGATCCTCCACGTCGCGGGGGCAGGCGGCCACCGGGTTCACCTTGTGCCGGATCAGCTCCCAGACCCGCCGCTTCTGGCCCGGGGAGGCGCGGCCCGGCCCTGCCGCGAACAGCAGCTGCTCGTGCTTCAGCACCTGCTCGATCAGCACCTCAGTCTCCGCCTCGTTGAAATTGGCCTTGCGCCGCTTGGGCGAGTCCTCGGCCATCATCCTCCCCTGCGGGCGGGGCCCGCGGGCCGCCGCGATCGGTGCGCGGCCGCCACTACGCCACAGCCCGGGCCCTGCTCAGGAGACCAACGCCGCGCACGAGAGCGAGGGAAGCGCAAGCCCCCAGCGCAGGCGCCCCGCGCCCCGCTTGTTGACATGAGGAGAGGGCGGGAGTCGGTGTCCGGGCGGCCCCGCCCCGCGCAGGGAGCCAGCGCGCGCCGCTCCCCAATGGGAATCCCCGCTGAGACCCCCGTCCGCCCGACCTAGACCCGCCCACCACCGGCACAGAGCGTCCTGGCCCCGCCCCTTTCTGGCGTCACAACCACCCCCCCCCCGGCGCAAATCTGATCCCAATCTCTCCCCCCTCGTCCCGAGTAGGCTGGTGGCAGCACCGCCCCCGCCCGCGTGGTACAACATTCTAGCCCCGCCCACAGCTGGTGTCCCTGGCGCTCGGGGGCAGGCAGGGTCTACCCCACCCCCTGCCGCTCTTCTCCGCGCGCCGCGACGTGCGTTGTGCGCCTGCTCGGTGGGCGGGCGGGCGGCCGGGGCCGGGGATGGCGGCTGTTTTGGAGCTGCTGCTGCGGGAGGAGGTGGCGCCCGGCGCAGTGGTGCAGTGGCTCGAGCACGGCCCCAGCCACCGCCCAGCCGAGGTAACGCGCAGCCCGGCAGCGTTGTGTGACGCCGCTCCGCCCTCAGCCTAACAGCGCGAGGCCGGGGCCTGCTGCAGCCCGGACTCCTCGGCCCGCCGCGCCAGGAGTCCTTGTGGCGGCGGTGGCTGGAGACTGGCGTCTTAGGCTGCAGCCTAACTGCCCCGTGGTGGCCTCTGGGCCATGCGCCCAGCCCGCCGGGGCGCCGCTCGCCTGAGCACGGGGGGCTGTTCCCGGGGGCTGCCGGGCTCCCTGCACACTCGGGCCCGCGTGAGTCCAGGCGTGCCGGGCGCAGCATCTCTGGAGGGGAGGGAACCTCGTGTCCTGCTCAGTACTGATCTGAGGGAGTCCGGGCAGCCAAGGAGCCAAGGCGGGGACCGGGGCTCTCCAGGCGTAGGGCAACGCATGAAGTTGGCACCCTGTGTGCTGCGCCCTGGCGGTGGCCAGTGCTTACAGGGGCAGGAGGAAAATAACGCGGGAGGAGCAGCGGCGCTGGTAAAGAAGCGCTTGGGGCGTGTCCTTCCTCAGCAGCCCAGCCCCAGTAATGCCTGTATAAATAAAGTGCCAGCTGGGTGTGATCCCCTGCGCTGTCCCCATCCCCCCGCTTTCAGCGCTGCCCGCAGTTTCCGTGAGCTGTATTACGAGAAGGGTAGCTAAACTTACGTCTCACGTTAATAAGGTACAGCTTTTTATTTCTGGCAGTTTGCCAGGCCTGGTGTGACCCACAGAGTTGCTTGATTATTGTTTTGGTTTGTAGCCACTGAGGAAGGCTTGGCCGAGTGAGAGCTGAGGAAGAAGTCCAGATAGACTCAGCCTGAGCTACAGAGCCAAGTGTATTACAGAACCCTCACACCGTTCTCTTGTATTCCTGAAATGTGGCTGTCCCTGTAATTTATGAGCTCCATCTGCTAGTTTTGCAGCAAGCTGTTATCAAATGCTATTTTAAAGGCACATTCTATTAACATCTTCTCATCAACCTGATAAGCTAAGTGAGATCTAGCCTGGTTATTACTTGAATAGGAGACTTCCAAAGAAATTCAGAATTTCAGAATGCTTCAGGAAAAGAGTGGCAATTTAGTACTCTGAGTTAGTACTGACTGATTGCTGCAGTGGAGTGCTGTGCTGCTGTCCGTGCTGTCTCTTGCATGAGATGTAAAACACTTTATTAAAACCCCTTGGCATTTTTCATAAGTTAGAGGTGGTAAACACTATCTTTACCAAAGGCCACCTCAGGTAATTGCACTATTTCTTCTAGCTTCCTTTCTAAAACTGTTGTATAGCATTGGTGCTGAGCAGGTGCCACTTTCTAATGCAACAGTTACTGTGAATCAAGGAGCTGAATTGATAATAATTGTTAAATACATTTACGTTTGTGATGTATTTAGAATCTTTTTGGGAATAAAAGTACTGTATAAATGTAGTTTAATTATGTGATTGTAAATAAAAGCCACCATGGGAGAAAAATCTATATCCTGTGGAAAAGAAGTCAAATCAAAAGATGATCACTGCAGTTTTGAAATAAAAATTAAAGCAAAGGGAAAGAGATAAAATTGAGATATATTATGAAGTCATTGTTGGTGCAGCTTTGCCAGCTAGAAGAATATTGCTTAAAAGGGAGACTAGAGGTCTAGTGAGAAGGCACTGGCCTGGGAATCAGGAGACTTGGATTATATCCCTGGTTCTCCCACTGCCTTTCTGTGTCTCCTTGTATGTGTAGAGTTCCTAGCATTGAGTCTTGGTTGGGGCTTCTCAGTTCTGTTGTAATACAAATAATAAACGTTGGTTGTGCATGATTGTGTTTTTGGGATTGTATTTGAAAACAGGCTTTGCACTCTATAGCATTTTCTGCTTAAGGACGCCAGTGTGCTTTACAAATATTAACTAACCCTCACAGCTATCTCACTCATTAAGACACTACCCCTGTGAGGTAGACAAGTAATAATCCCATTTTCTTAGATGTTAATGCCAGAAGAGAGTATTCAATCATTTCGTCTGACCTCCTGTGTAACACAGACCTTAGAATTTTACCCAGTTGCTCTTGCATTGTGAGTCCATTTTACAGCTGGGAAACCTGATGGTCTGACAAGGTAACTGTCTTGGTGAAGGGCGCAGTCCTAGGATACATCAGGTGTGGTATTTCTAGCAGAGATAGGGAAGTGTTAGTATCCTTATACAAGGCACTGGTGACACCTCATCTGGAATACTGTGTGTAATTCTAGTCTCCCATATTTAAGAGAGATGAATTCAGACTAGAACAGATGCAGAGAAGGGGTTCTAGGATGATCAGAGGAAGGGAAAACCTACCTTACGAGAAGAGTCTCGAGGAGCTTGGCTTTTTTAGTCTAACCAAATAAGAACGGCCATAGTGGGTCAGACCAATGGTCCATCTAGCCCAGTATCCTGTCTGCCGACCGTGGCCAATGCCAGGTGCCCCAGAGGGAGTGAAACTAACAGATAATGATCAAGTGATCTCTCTCCTGCCATCCATCCCCACCCTCTGACAAACAGAGGCTAGGGACATCATTCCTTACCCATCGTGGCTAATAGCCATTAGTAGACTTAACCTCCATTAATTTATCCAGTTCTCTTTTAAATATTGTTATAGTCCTAGCCTTCACAACCTCCTCAGGCAAGGAGTTCCACAAATTGATGTGCACTGTGTGAAGAACTTCCTTTTATTTGTTTTAAACCTGCTCATTAATTTCATTTGGTTGCCTCTAGTTCTTATGTTATGGGAATAAGTAAATAACTTTTCCTTATCTACTTTCTCCACATCACTCATGATTTTATACACCTCTATCATATTCCCCCCCTTAGTCTCCTCTTTGCCAAGCTGAAAAGCTCTAGCCTCTTTAATCTCTCCTCATATGGGATCTGTTCCAACCTCTTAATCATTTTAGTTGCCCTTCTCTAAACCTTTTCTATTGCCAGTATATCTTTTTTGAGATGAGGAAACTGCATTTGGGAGAGGGATAGCTCAGTGGTTTGAGCATTGGCCTGCTAAACCTAGGGTTGTGAGCCCAATCCTTGAGGGGACCACTTAGGGATCTGGGGCAAAATCAGTACTTGGTCCTGCTAGTGAAGGCAGGGGGCTGAATTCAATGACCCTTCAGGCTCCCTTCCAGTTCTAGGAGATAGGTATAGCTCCATTATAAAATATTTAAAAAAACAAAACAAAACTGTATGCAGTATTCAAGATGTGGGCATACCATCACTTTATATAAGGGCAATAATATATTCTCAGTCTTATTCTCTATCCCCTTTTTAATGATTCCTAACATCCTGTTTGCTTTTTTGACTGCCTCTGCACACTGCGTGGACATCTTCAGAGAACTATCCACGATGACTCTTTTTCCTGATTTGTTGTAGCTAAATTAGCCCCCATCATATTGTATGTATAGTTGGCGTTATTTTTTCCAATGTGCATTACTTTACATTTATCCACATTAAATTTCATTTGCCATTTTGTTGTCCAGTCACTTAGTTTTGTGAGATCTTTTGAGACGTCTTCACAACGCCTCTTTAGTGTCCATAATGTTTCGAGCGATTTAGTATATCTGCAAATTTGCCACCTCACTTTACCCCTTTCTCCAGATATTAATGAAATAGTGAATAGACTTGGTCCTAGGACGACCCTTTGGGGAACACACTAGTTACCCCTCTCCAGTCTGAATTTACCATTTATTCCTACCTTTGTTCCCTGTTCTTGTTACCAGTTCTCAGCATGAAAGGACCTTCCTTTTTATCCCATAACAACTTAATTTACATAAGAGCCTTTGGTGAGGGACCTTGTCAAAGGCTTTCTGGAAATCTAAGTACACTATGTCCACTGGATCCCTCTTGTCTACATTTGTTGACCCCTTCAGAGAACTCTAATAGATTATTAAGACATAATTTGCCTTTACAGAAACCAAGTTGACTTTTGTCCAATGAAGGCTGAGAAGAGATATGATTGCTCTCTGTACATAAATCAGAGGGATAAATACCAGGGAGGGTGAGGAGTTAAGTGCCAGTGTTGACCCAAGAACAAATGGGTATAAGCTGGCCATCCACAAGTTTAGGCTTGAAATTAGATGAAGCACAGGTGTGGACTTTGTGATTTCCCTGGGGAGTGCTGAACACCCTCTGCGCCCCCCCCCCCCCTTTACCCCTGACCCCACTCCACCTCTTCCCGCACCCCAGCCTGCCTCTTCCCGCCCTGTTCCACCCCACCTTTGCCCCTCCTCCTCCACCCCCTAGTGCCTCCTGTATGGTGCTGAACAGCTGATCACTGATGGGTGAGAGGCACTGTGGAGGAGGGGTATGAGCTGATCAACAAGGCTGCCAGTGGACGCTGAGCACCTGCTCTTTTTTTCTGCGGATGTTCCAGCCCCAGAGCACGCACAGAGTCGGCACCTATGAAATGAAATGAAAGAGGAGTGAAGTTCTGAAGCAGCCTTCCGAGGGAGGAGAGGGTATAAAAACCTAACTGGCTTCAAGACTGAGCATAAATTTATGGTGGAGGGGATGGGATGATTAGACTGCCTACAATGGCATGTGGCCCATCTGCGACTGCTAGTAACAAATATCCCCATTATCCAGCGATGGGACACTAGATGGAGAGGACTCTTGGTTGCTGGATAGAATTCTTTTGCAGATGTCTGGCTGGCAAGTCTTGCTGATACACTCAGGGTTCAACTGACCGTCATATTTGGAGTTGGGAAGGAATTTTTCCCTAGCTCAGATTGACAGAGACCCTGATGGGTTTTTGCCTGCCTCTGCAGCATGAGGCATGGGCACTTGCTGGTTTGAACTAGAGCAAATGGTGGATTCTCTGTAACTTGAAGTCTTTAAATGATTACTTAAGAACATCAGTAACTAAGCCAGAGGTTATGGATCTATTAGGGGAGTGAGTGGTGAGGTTCTGTCTCTTATGGTGTACGGGAGATCAGAGTACACGATCACAATGGATGCTTCTGGCCTTAATGTCTGAGTCTAAGGGCATTTAGCAAGTCTGTATCAGAGCTGATAAAATCCAGGTCTGTTTTGTGCTCTAATTAGTAGAGATATTTTTGGAAAACAATGAACAGTGGAAAAGCAGAGAGAGACTTTGCAGATTTTTCTTACTTGAGCGGAAAACTGAAATTCATTTGCATTCTCAGCCAAGTCTCCCAGCATGTGCTTCTTGAAGGGGCACATATATGAAGCAAAGGAAGATAGTGGTTCCGCTACCTCCTCTCTCAAGAAAAAGCTCCATAAAAATAAAGTACTTGCTGTCTTCTGAAATTCCTGCTTTCCATTTCACCAGGGTCTCACTTAGGGAAATAAAGCTTTTCCTCTTTGGATAGGGCCTAAGAGAGGAGAATGACAATGTGGTTGCCAGGTCTCAGTACAAAAAAGAATTAGTATCCAAGAGAGTTCTTCTGGCAGTGTGTCTAACTTTGCCTAGTTCTGTTGTGAGGAAAACAGAAATGTGATGCACTGAAAGAGCAGAGTGACTTTTTTTACACTGCATACAAAATTTTAAAGTATTATAATAATTTTTAAAAACCAATGGTAGAATTCTCAGATAATTTACATATGTTACCCTTTTAAGGATTATGTTCCCATGAAGATTTAAAATATATTAATGTTGCATTTTTATTTAGCTTTCTTGAATATTAGTTTTGTGCATCATAAAAGTTGTAGCATACTATATTTGGAGCTCTGTGATCTCATAAGTGAATAATATGACTTTATTAAAATGAAGTAAGAGCTTTTCTCTTTTGTTGTGTCCTGCACGTGAGGATATCAAAGCGTTATACAAACAATCATTTATTTTTGGAGCACCCTCTGAGAAAGTAGACGGTATTAGTAGGAAACCGGAGCACAGAGAACCTGCAGGTTTAATAAATTGTCCTCTAATTTTGTTTGCCTCAATTTTTGGCACCCTACTTGAAACATTTTAAAGGGGTCTGATTTTGAGGTTCTAATCACCCACAGCTCTCAATGACAAGGTGCAGTGGTGAGTGCTAAGCATTTCTGTCAGACAGGCCCCAATTGTTTCCAGCTGGGCAGCCAAAATTAGTGGCTGCTTTTGAAAATTTGGGCCTGAGGAATAATAGTCAGACTTGGGAATTCTGTGGAACCAAGAACTCCTGAATCTGTTCCTTGCTGTAACTACTAGAGACACTCCCTCAGCTTAAGTGTTAGAATCCATGATGAGGATGAATTTGTGCCCAGTATTTGAGAGAGAGAAAAACAGATTGGAGTAAGTCCACGGGTATCTTTATTAATATTTTGTTCTCTTTCCTTGCAGGAGAACCATGTCCATGACAAGCTGGTACCTCATAGTTTGCTTCAGAAAGACTTTGTGCCTTTCCTGTTGAATTTTTTAAGGGAACAGACTAGTCAGATCTTGACCAATGGGCCCTCTACCCCTGCTAAAACCCCAAATTCTAAGGTCCTGAGGAGCTCAGCTAGCCATGGGAGCCAAAAGACAGGGTCAGAAAGGAGGGCAGGCAACTCAGCAGGATCATGCAGCAGCCGAATGCAACTCTTTTCCCAGATGACCCCAGCTAGCTCCTATACCCCAGATGCTAGTTTTCCCTCCTCTGCTGCATCATGTGGCTCTTCTGCCTTTACTGGGTCAATCTTATCTGGCCCCAGCAGTGATTTCCCCAACACCAGCCCAAGCTTTGGTTGCAGCCCTGTGTTCAACCACAGCGAGAAACGTTCATCTCAGAAGGCCAATTTGGGCAGCTTCCTTATGCCCACACCAGATGTCCTGCCAGTGAGGCGAGGGAGAAGAAAAGGCAACAATTCTGCCAATGCCGCTGGCCAGCAAGTGGCTCGGGACATAGGGCGAAGCCTCACTGAAGAGGAGGATGGGAAGGGTGACAGCGCATCGTTGAGTGGCGGGAGGAGGAAACGGAGTGAGGTGGGTCCTACCTCAGCTAATTCCCCACCTGATCAGCTGAACCTCAACAACTTGGAGGAGTTCCCACCAATGAGTGCTGCTTCTGGCTTGACAAAGTAAGAGCAAGTCTTCCTTGTTGCACTCTTTATTTTTCTGATCGTGCTGGCAGCATTGAGTACTGCAGGTTATTTATTGGGAGCAGCTGACATTGTTATCTCACAGGTAATAATGTATAGGTGGTCTTATACCATCTCAGTTATAAAGGTTTTGTAATAGATTGCAGATTGGGGGCTGTTGCTATGCTGTGCAGCCTATGTTTCTCAACTTAGCATGCTTCCCCCTCCCCAGTATCCTTCTGAAGCTCCTCTAGGGGCTCATCTTCATTAGGAAATCTTACCATTAAACACAGTTGTGAAGAGTTGAGACAGTGGTAATGTGATGCTCAGCACACCTTTGTCCTCATTTGCCATGACCAGTGAATCACAGTCAGTCAGCATTAACTTGACTCTTTACAGTTGTATTTAAACATGATAGGGCTTATCCTCAGTATGAAATCCTAGGTGGCTCCTCTACTTTGCTGCAGCTGTCTGGAACAGCTGCCAGGATGGCAAATAGGCATTCTGAGACTGCTGGTGGCAACAGCATTGGCAGGTGAGGCATCGTATGTCTCTGGCTCTGTGGTGGCGGTTAGAGGGAAGTGGATCCCTTGTGGTAATGGGCTGGGTGGATGGATGGCATGTGGGTTCTGTTTGGCTCTTGAAGTGCATGAGTTTCCCCTGAATGCCAATGATCTCTTCTAGCTGGGCTGGCTAGCGGTGCAGCTCTTCCTGGTGGTACAAGCTGTTGGTCCTTTCTCTCTCTCTATTTTTAATAAAAGCTAAGATTCACTGCTAGGTCTCAATAAAGGAGAAATCAGGACCTTTAAGGTCTCTCATGTTTACCACCTAAAATCACTTTCGAAAATTTAGGTCATGGCTATCTGTGAAAATCTGAAAGATGTGTGATTCTGAAAGGCCTCTTCAGATCAAGGCAGGGGCTTCTCTAGCTAGACTTAGCTGAACGTAATGTAAGTCTGGCCCACTAATCTTAGCCACCTTACTCTTCTTCCCTTTAGTAGACCTCAAAGTACATAGGTTCAGAATTCCAAACAGTTGCTACAGTAGCTGATGCACAGCTCTCCGTACCACAGTGTAGACTACCAGAATTCTTTTCCTGTGAGTCAGTGCTCTCTCTCTCTGTGAGGGGTGGGATAGGGAGTATCTGCTCTCTTTCAAGGAGCTATAGTTACAGTTGAATCAGTATGTAGCAATTCCTCTTAGACCCGGTCCATCTACACCTCTTCCCTCACACCCACACCCAAAAGTAACCACCTTGCAGGGAGAGTCAAGCTTCTGCTGCCTGGTCTGTGCAGTTCTAACGTCAGTTAATTGAGGTGATTTTAGAGCTAGTTAGAACTCTTGGTTCTCCTGAGAAATAGGATCCCACATGGAGGATGGGGATTTAAAGATGGGAAATCCTTATGATGCTCTGTTAGATGGCTTTGGCCTGCAGGATATGATGCATTTCCATCACAAGCAGTAAGTTTCAAGCTCTGGAGAGTGTGACTGATGTGAAAAGTGTGAGGAGACCGGTCAAATATAAGTCTGGAAGTAACAGTATAAGTAGTCTTTTGAGGTCCCTAGCAGCTAACATTGTAGCAGGCAGCAGATTCATTGGGAAAAGAGATGTCAGTTTTAGAACACTGATTTTTATCATAATTTCTACATTTCATTTAAAATGACATATTACTGTTCTATGGAGCCTTTTCCCCAAGAATCTCATAGCACTTTACAAATCTTATGCCTCGCATCACCCTCGTGAGGTGGGTAAGCAATATTATATGAATAGGTAAACTGAGGTGCAGAGAAATTAGGATTTGTCCAGGTTACAAAGCAGGGTGGTGGCAGAGGCAAAAAAAGAAATCTGGGAGTCCTGACTTCCAGTGACGCTCTTTGGTTGCTATGTCATGCTTTCATGAACATTTTGGAACTATGTGATGAACTGATGAGCAGCCAGAACTTGGTATATCCTAGGTTAGCAGTCTTACAATGTAGGACAAGTGGATAGATAAGTTGAGTAGTATTCATTTTTCATCCGTTTTCCCCCATAGTGATCATAGTTACTTTTAAGTCACAGCAGTGGAGTAGCAGGAAATAAGTTTTACTTCATCAGGATCATTGAAGTCTATATTTGTAGGATATACCCACTCTTTGTCTCCTGACTGGGGTAAAATCTGCCACCCTGCCAGATGCGATTACAGTTGCACTGTATCTTGATTCTCTCCTTATCAATTTTACACTGGCATCAAAATGCTCTGAAAGAGTTTGATGGATTTGACGGCTATTTTCTCTCTTGATGATCCGTTTATGCTTCATTTAAGAGGAAGCCTCTCTTAAATTGTTGCAGCAAAAGCAAGCCATCAAGACGAATCAACCCAACTCCAGTGAGTTCTGAGCGCTCCCACTCAAAACCTAAGATGTGTTTTACTTCCACGCCAGTCAGCCAGTCTCCAGCTGCTCGGTTTCCATCTGGGACCAGTCTTGAGACCTTTGCTGCCATCCAGAAAGGGAATGTTACCTCCATAACAGGGAGCAGCCTTCAAGAGGAGAGGGAGATGCTGAAGAAAGAACGGTACAGTATGAACAGGGGTGGGAACATATCTGCAGGGATTCATACCTCTCCCTTTATTAGGACATTGCCAATAAGAAGTTGTAAATTAACAGAAAATATCCAGACCAGATACTAGTTGTTTAATCAAAAATTGACCTAAAAGCAGATGAGATGAAAATGAACCTGGTATCAGACTAACAAGTTTTCAGATTTTCAGCCTCACTCTTCACTTAAAGGTGTGCTTCTACTCTGCAAAGTGACTCTGGCATCATATTGGTCCTGAATTTATTTTATTTCAGTTGTTCCTTATTGCATTAATGCAAAGTTCTGTGGGTCAGACTGCACCCTCAAACATACCTATGTAACACCATTGTCTTCAGATGATGCTCTGTTTTACCTATGCAAACCTACTGAAAGCTAATAGGGTGCGCAGAGGTGTAATGCAGTGCCTATCAGCCCATTTTAGGAAAGGGAAAGCTATAGGACAGAGAGGTTGAGTGACTTGCTTAGGATCACACTCTGAGCCACAGCAGATTTAGAATTCGAACTCAGTTCTCTTGAATTCCAGTTTTCTGTGCCTTAACCACAATCTTTTGTCATTGGGCGGAAATTGGGTATTGGGTTATTTAACCCATCTCCTGTATGGAACTGCATTAGATTCTATAAATGTTGTGATCAGTTCTTGTAGGAATCCCAGCAAACCATACAGTGAAGAAGAAGAAATCTTCCTGTGTTGAATGTGGTGTGTGTCATCTTCAGTTCCTCTGTAAGTCATTGACTTTGAATTTCAGATGCAAGTTGCTGCACCAGACATCATCTCCTGCAGGCCTGTCTCTGGATCCCAGTACACCTACCAAGCCTAATTACAGTTGGAATGGAAGCCTCACTACTGATAGTCAGGTAGTGACCTGTGCAGATCTCAGTAAAGTTTCCTGCAAGAAACAGCTGGAACTGCTAGCTCAGCTCTATTCAACTTGTATAGCAGGTAAAGAACTGGGAGTAGTGAGATGACCGTAGTGTGGAATATCTTCTTTAAATACTTACTATTTCCAGAGTGCACGGATGACTTCATACAAGTGAGTGCTGCCTGGAAAAATAAACAGAAACCTCCATCCTACTCAAAAGAGTATATCTATCCCTTACTGGACAGAAACCTAGAAAACGAGATGGGCCCTACACAATTCCCTGAACCCCTCAGGAGACTCAAACTGCATTGGCCCAACTGGAAAAGTAAATACCAGAGGCCAGGACTCTTCCCTGACCATGCTTATGAGGTTGAAGTGGTTTATAAGCTGTTTTAAACTGTTACCCATGGTTTAACTGTTGGAGGAAAGGAGGTAAAATGCTTTCTATAATGCACCTACCCAAATGCACATGGCTGTGTATGAGCATTGTTGAGTCCTGTATGGATCAGCTGAGACTGTAAGCTTGAGATTTGATTATCCTTACTGTTATCTTGATTTATTAACATAGACTAATGCTGAGTATCTAACCATTTTATCTTACTTCCTCTTTCAGAAAATCTGGTTCCAAATATTTTCCTGGAGCTCTTCTTTGTCCTGCAGCTGCTAACGTCCAAGGGAACAACTTCTTCGGAAGATGGTGAGAATGACCTGGAATTCAATCAAGAATGTAAAGGTCAGCAATGCTCTTGAATGGAGATTAGATTGTTCCTAGGCCTGGTAATGGGATACAGAGCATATCACCTCTCATTCAAGCGGTTCAAATCCAGCTTCAGGGATTTAGTGACCAAAAGTCATTACACTGAAGACTTCTGAGGCCTGCATTAAGTTGAGTTAGCATATCTCAGTGAGTGGTATGGAATATGGCATTCAGTGGTATGGAATATGAACAAATAAAGAACCCTAAAAGCTTAGTTACTACAAAAAGACCAGTGTCTATCCTTGATCTTGTATAACCCTCCTGTTGATATGAGGGGATGTTCCACTATGGAGTTAAGGTGGTATGTAGCCCACAGCTTATAGACCAGGCCACCAAATTAGTTTGACATTTGGAATGAATGGTTGTTTTATAATCTAGTAGGCTATTGAAAACCAGGTTATGGTAGCTCATTGCTATTGTCTAAGAACTCCATATTTACCTGCTAAAACAAATTTTCAGAGAGAAGAGTGATTCACCAGATTTCCTCCTCCCATCATTTCCTTCAAACGCAGAAATACTGTTGAACTCGTTGTAAGTTTAAGGTCTAATTCTGCCTAGGGACACATGTGCAGTTCCCATCAGTGGGAACTGTACACATTTTTTTGGCAGATTTGGACCTTACGCTAAGTTAGTCAGCATCTTGATTTTTGGGTAAGGTATGCAAAGAGTGACTTCTAGCTGAGAATAGCTCCTGTTATCTGTTAGGAAAAGGCTCCATTTTTGGCTGCTGTTATTGTTCTGTCACCTACAGATCTGGAGGACCCCAGTTGGTCTTGACTTTGGTAGCACAGTGCACCCCAGCCACTGTCTGGAGGAGTCTAATAATTGGTTGTATTTGCTCAGTGTTTTGGCCCACAGTTGGCAGTCTGTGGACATAGTGCTGCCAATGTATTCATCCTCTTCCAAATCAGTTTGAATTGATTGTTTCGTCAAGGAGGGGATGAGTAGAATCCCATTGAAGCTGTCTCAGGAGTCCACATCTGTTTTGTACGGGCTCACTCCTGTAAGCCTTGTGCATGTCTAACTCCCATTGACATCAGTGGAAATTCCATTACTTGTAAGATTGACCCTTAAGAGAGAAACAGCCTCTTGTCCAAGGCTGAGATTTAAGGCGTTAACATGACCTGATCTAGTTGATTGCCCACTACTAACTAGAAAAGGTGGATAATTTTGTCCAACAAGAATGCTGGTAGTTCTACCGATTAAAATAACAGCCAAATTGGGTCAGAACATGGTCCATGTAGCCCAGTATCCTGTCTTCCAACTGTGGCCAATGCCAGGTTCTTCAGCTGATCCATCCCCTGTTGCCCATTCCCATCTTCCGGCGAACAGAGGCTAGAGACACTTCAGAGTATGGTTTTGCATCCCTGTCCATCCTGACGAATAGTCATTGATGGACCTATCCTCCATGAACATATCTAGTTCTTTTTTGAACCCTGTTATAGTCTTGGCCTTCAGAACATCCTCTGGCAAAGAGTTCCACAGGTTGACTATGCGTTGTATGAAGAAATACTTCCTTTTGTTCGTTTTAAACCTACTGCCTATTAATTTCATTTAGTGACCCCTAATTCTTGTGTTATGTAAAAGAGTAAATAACACTTCCTTATTTACTTTCTGCATACCAGTCATGATTTTATAGACCTCTATCATATCCCCCCTTTAGTTGTCTCTTTTCAAAGCTGAAAAGTCGCAGTTTTATTAATCTCTTCTCATATGGAAGCCGTTTCATACCCCTAATAATTTTTGTTGCCTTTTTCTGTACCTTTTCCAATTCCAGTTATCTTTTTTGAGATGAGGTGACCAAATCTGCACAGAATAATGGCAATCAAATATCAGGCTTCAGAGCAGGCTCCAGATAATTCCCTCAGAGATCAGGAAGAATCCTCCCCCTCATGCAACATTGCACAATTGGCCAACTATGTTAGAATGGGGTGTTTTGCCTTCATGTTACATGTCAGGTAATGGTTACTGATGGAAGGAGGCTGCTGATCTTGATGGACCAATGATGTGACTGGGTTTGGTAATTCCTGCATCCCTCTCAATTAATTGCATTAGATTTTTCTATTTAGCTTCTGAATTTTCCACCAATTGTTGTTAAATGCGGTTTTGTTTTCAGATGCAGTAGAGCGACAGCATTTTCAAAACGTACACAACTGTGTTTATTTTGCTGTGCAGGTCTTGGATTGTCAGTTTGAGTAAGTTGAACCTTTCTCTTTCTTTGGATGTAGGTGAGTTGTGTGACAGGGCGAGAGAGCATGCGTCTGGATTTCACTGAAGTCATTTTAGGGGCATGGTCTTGAGTAATTTGTGCAAAGTCATGCACTGAGTTAATGACTCAATTGAATTAGAAAACTAGGACCTTTCTTTGTGGTGACCTCTGCATCATTTTGCGTCAGTATAAGTGTCCCACAGGGAAATGGTGGGCTATGAGGTAACACATCCAAAATGCAGTTGGAATTTGGTGTAACTGGTGTTTTGCTTCGGATGCCACCAGAACAGGAAAAACTCAGTGGACTTTTTCCTCCATGTCACCTCCGTGCGACTATAGCATTTGCAGTGTGTCCTGTTGATGCCAGTAGGATCCAGATTCCAGGTGGCTAGTGGTTAAACCTGCATGTTTTTTGTAAGATAAATGTACACTTTATTTAGATTTGCTCTCTGTGTTGTGTTCCGTGTCTGTTCTCTTTGCAGAATTATTTCTTATTTAGAAAGGGGGACATTGAAACTTTTGGCTGAGAATGAGCGGATTGCATCCTTTTCCCCTGGCTTGCATGCGAGGCTTATGAAAGCTTATGAAAGCAGCACAGCCAAGGTAAAATATGAATAGTCCTTAGAAAGTTGAATGTATGAAATTCCAAGGGGTTGCCAGTAATATGCTTGCCTATCTCTCCCTTGCCACAGTGAGTTTGATGGTTCTGATATCAAATCCTGTTCATCCTGCTTTGGAGCTTCATTTTTCAATTTACTGGGAGACTATGTTAAAACCACCCTTTCCTGTCCAGACTGAGCCTGTGCATTGCTAGGGCCAATGACCTGTAGCTGGGAATTCCTTTAACTTGTATTCCAATTACAGTGAAATCCTGACTCCATTGAAGTCTGTGGCCAAACTCCCAGTGAATTCAGTGGGGCCAGGATTTCACTCTTACCCTTTTCCCTGTGGTGAGTCTGGAGGTAGGAAGGATGACCTAATGGATATGGCATTGGGTTCTGACTCAGGAGGCTTGGGTTCATTTCACAGCTCAGCTACAAACTTCCTGTGTTGTTTTGTGCAAAACACTTAATCTACTCTGCCTCAGACCCCAGTCGGTTCTAAAAAAATTAGAATATGGAGTTGTACTTCCCTGCCTGAAAGCAGTGTTGTGGGGATAAAATCCACTGATTGCAAAATGCTCATGTGATGAGGACCGTATAGATAGAGGTAGCAGCTGTGATGAAGCTGTTTTACTGATTGAAGGGATTCTCTCTCTTTCAGAAGAGGGGAGGAGAGATGATGACATAGGAATCGCCAGCTATTACTCTCACCTTCTCAGAATCCCTGTGTTGAGCTGACACACATTAAATGATTGCACAGGGCTCTTTCTCCAGGGCATGCGCCTGCTAGTTCTGTTTTCCTGGTCTCAGGAGAGTTCCTCAAAAGCGATGGGAGATGCCCCCTTACCATCCTACTGAGTGACTGTGTCTGTGCCTTTTCTGCACTAGTGCTGACCAGCAGTCACTCATTAGTGGTTAGGAAATGGTTAGTGTCTGAACAGCTTGACTCTGGTATATCTCAGTTCACGTTCATTTCTTTTTACCCTTCCAACTGTTAGGCTGTATGTCAAATCAGAGAATTACGTTATACTAATGGACTCTTATATGTTCAATAGGTATCCCTCCTGCTGCCTTCATCTGTCCAGTCCGTTTCTTTCCAGCCGGAAACAGACAATCGTTCTAACTTTCCAAGTGACAGGGCTTTTCATATATTTAAGAAGCAAAGGTAAATGTCCTCCAGTTTTAGTGTGTGGGGGGTATGTTCTATCCATGGTTGTGAACAACTGGATTACATAACATCCAGCTATACTGCATATATACAGCATAGAGAGGATAGACTTAGGGATGTTTTGCTCTAAAAACACAGGCCTTTGCTATTTACAGGGAGTAAGGACTTAATCTCTTTAAACAATGGAAGCCTAAATTCTGCAGAAGTTGTTGACATGAAAGTGCAGCACAATGCAGTGCTGGTTCAGCTCAGCCTTTGGAGCTACTCCTTCTGTCTCTTTTCTATTTTGTGGTGGGAGAGTAGGGGAGCGTCTCCTCTCAACTTGTTCTCTTTTTCTTGTAGAAGTAATTTCATGTGGTTCCTATTCTCTTTGCTTCATTGAGGGATCCACCACACAGGTTCATCTGCTTATCTGACCCTTACTCTGTCTAATAATGGGATGGGTGTTTTTGTCGTTATGCCTGAGCTCAGGCAGAGCACTTGTCAGTGGTGAGCTGCAGATTGAAACTAATAATCTCAGTAGTGATGGTCACTGCTGCAAAATGGTAGGATATATGAGGCTTTGGAGATGTGACTTTTATTCAGTTTGGAGTGTATTCAGTTAGGGAATATCTTCTGAACTGTTGGCTGGGCATCAGTTGCTATTGGTTCAGATGCTGAAGGCCGAGGACTTGACATGTTTGCATCTTTTGTTCAATAGGGACATCTTTTATGAATTGCTGCGTGAGTGGGAGGATAACCATGAAAAACCAGGCTGGGACTTTGAAAGAGTTCTGGGCAACAGGATCAGGTAGGAGATTGGTGCTGCAGCTCTGGGTTGCTAATAGGAAATCCAGTAAAAACTTATTTCTGTCCCTGAAGCCGGTAGATGCACAGAAGGCACAGAGCTAATTATAAAGATGATGTTGCTTTACAGTCTCATGTTTTGGAGCAGAATAGACTCATAGACTTTAAGTTCAGAAGGGACCATTGTGATCAACTAGTCTTACTGATCTCCTGCACGTGGCAGGTAACAGAACTTCACCCACCCACTTCTGAAATAGACCTCTAACCTCTAGCTGAGTTACTGAAGTCCTCAAATCATGGCTTAAAGACTTCAAGTTACAGAGAATTCACCATTTACACCTTCATGGGGAAAGGAGTCACTTGCTGCAGAGGAAGGCAACACCCCTCCCACCCCTGCCCCAGGGCCTATGCCAATCTGACCCAGGGGGAAATTGCTTCCCAGCCCCAAATATAGCGATCAGTTAGACCCTGAGCATGTAGGCAAGACCCACAACCAGACACCAGGGAAAGAATTCTCTGTAATAACTCAGAGTCCTCCCCATCTAGTTTCCCATCCCCAGCCATTGGGGATTAAATCTTTGCCTAATTTTGAGCCTAAACTTGTTGGATGGCCAGTTTATATTCATTGTTCTTGTGTCTGCACTGGCACTTAACTTAAATAACTCCTCTCCCTCCCTGGTATTTATCCCTCTGACGGATATATAGAGAACAATCATATCTCCCCTCAGCCTTCTTTTTGTTAGGCTAAACAAGCCAAACTCTTTGAGTCTCCTCTCAAAAGGTAGGTTTTCCCTTTCTCTGATTATCGTAGTAGCCCTTCTTTGCATCTCTTCCCGTTTGAATTCATCTTTCTTAAACATGGGAGAAAGGAACTGCACACAGTACTCCAATGAGGTCTCACAAGAGCCTTGTATAATGATACTGACACTTCCCTGCCTCTACTGGAAATACCTCTCCTGATTCATCCTAGGACTGCATTCGCCTTTTTCACACCACATCACACTGTCATAGGCATCCAGTGACCAACTAATACACCCAGGTCTTTCTCCTCCTCTGTTGCTTCTAACTGATAAGTCCCCATCTTACAGCAAAAATTGTTGTTGTTAGTCCCTAAATGTATGACTTTGCAGTATTAAATTTCATTCCATTTCTATTACTCCATTTTACAAGGTCATCCAGATCTTCTGGTATGATATTCTGATCCTCCTCTGTATTGGCAACACCTCCCAACTTTGTATCATCTGCAAATTTTGTTAGTGCACACTCATTTTTTGTGCCAACATCAGTAATAAAACTGTTAAATAAGATTGGTCCCAAGACTGATCCCTGAGGAACTCCACTAGTAACATCCCTCCAGCCTCATGGTTCACTATTCAATATGACACTTTGTAGTCTCCCCTTTAACCAGTTCCATATCCACGTTTCAGTTCCCATATTAAGCCCCATTGTCTCTGATTTAACTAATAATTTCCCATCTGGAACTGTATCAGATGTTATACTGAAATCCAGGTAGATTAGATCTACTGCATTTCCTTTTTCTGAAAAATCAGTTATCTTCTCGAAGGAGGTCAGGTTGGTCTGGCATCATCCATTTTTTGTAAAACCGTGTTGTATTTTATCCCGATTACTGTGCACCTCTATGTCCTTAACTATTTTCTCTTTCAAAATTTGTTCCAAGACCTTGCATACATTTGAGGGCAAACTAAGAGACCTGTAGATTCTTGGATTGCTTTTTTTCTCTTTCTTAAAAATAGGAACTATATTAGCAATTCTCCAGTCGTAGGGTATGACCCTTGAGTTTACAAATTCATCAAACATCCTTGCTATTGGGTTTGCAATTTCATGTGTCGCCACTTTTAATATTCTTGGCTAGAGATTATCTGGGACCCTTGATTTAGTCCCATTAAGTTGTTTGAGTTTGACTTCCACCTCGGATGTGGTAATTTCTACCTCCATATCTTGTTGCCATTAGTCACCCTGCCACTATCTCTAAACTTTTCATTAACCTCATTAAAAACTGAGGCAAATATTTGTTAGGTGTTGGGCCATGCCTAGATAATCTTTAATCTCCACCCCATCTTCAGTGTTTAGCTGTCCCACTTCTTCTTTCCTTGTTTTCTTATGACATTGGAAGGCATTGGTTTTTAAAGAAATCACATTGTGCTTCTGCTATAGCTGTATGTAGACTCTGTTTTGACTGGCTCTTTATGGTTTTAGCAGTTTGTTTTGTTTCCCAGGGCTATGATGAATCACCTCACAGCAGCCTGTAATCACAGCCACTTTGCCAGGCTCTTTCAGAAACAGCTTATCCAGGTAAATAATTTACTGTATTTTCCAAAAACAGAGCAATTTTGCTAAGCTATAGCAAAATGTAACCTAGTATTTATACATTTGTACACATACTTTTTGCTGTAATTGAACACTTTCCAGAGTGATGGAATTATTTGAGGGGGCTGGGAAAATGGATATCTCCCAGGGATAATTTTATCAGTTCAAATCTGGCACAGATCAGTAGAAAGCTACGCTTATCTAATAACTTTAGAATGGGCTGTGTAAAATAAGTTTGTTCCCACTACAGTTCCTAGTGGACATGTGTCCATACATACCACAATGGACAGACATACCAGGGAATTAATTGATGATGGAGATTGGATTACTTGATCTATTCTACTTTAGAGATGATTTTTCTGTCAGGTTTGTGGCACACTAACAGGGCTGTGTATGGAGCTGTGACTACAAAGGGCTTTGGTCTCGACCGCTGTTCACCTGGCATGTTTTACCAGCAATAAAAATTCACACATTTGGAAATTTTAAAAAAACGGTTAGACTTTGATGTGTATCTGATTCAGACTTGCCCGGTTATGTTTGTTGTGTTTCTCAGTGGAATTAACTGTTGCTGCTGGATCCTGGTCTGGATATGATGGCCCCTGATTTTGGTTTATTTATGCCTGGAAGAAGATTCGATGCTGTCTGACGCATTATTGTTGTTCTGTCTAATTTTTTTGCCTGCTGTTGTTCCAAGTAATGTGTGAGATCACTGTGAGAGAGAGAATTTTCTGCTCGTTTGCTTTGTGTGTAGTCATTTCCATTGTTGATCCTGTAGAGTTGATCAGTTTCCCTTGTTTGGGGGGGGGGGGGGGGGGGGGGGGGCGGGGTCTCCTTTCACACAGCACTAAAGAGAGATCTAAAAAAAAAATAATCTAAACTGCAAAAAATTGTCAGAGAGGCTTGATCAGGTGTAGTACTTGAAACTATTTTCAATGCATACTTTGAGATCAATGTCCCTTTAGGTTGGGATTTTCAAAGGAGACTAAGGGAATTAGGTGTCCAGTTTGCAAGTTGGGCACCCAACTTCCTTAGTCACCGTTGAAAATCCCACCTTTTCAGTGTATTTCTAATCTGAAAAGAGACTGTAAAAATGGCATCTTATTCTGAAAATGTGCTCCCAGTTGTCATCTGCTGACTTTAGTGAGCAAAATAGATTTTACTGCTCTCTACTTCTGTTAGCCTTGCACAACCATCCTAGCTAAGAGACTGGGATCATCAAAAAAGGTGTTAACCAAGTTCCAATTGCAAGGCCAGATTTCTCCCTCAGTTACATCTTTGCATTCCTATTGAAGACCATAGGGTCTCATAGGTGTAACTGAAGACTTAAGTTGAAAATGTTTTGTTTGCAATGAGGTATGAGTGTAACTGACCAGAACTTGGCCTGCTGGACCTGTGTGATATGTGATACTTGAGCAGGAAGCAATCTAACTTGATTCTCAGAGCCCAGGGTGAGTTTACAGGGTTGGCAGTTGTACAATGATTTTCCTTTGTAAACTTGAGTATATTCAGTTAAGAATTATTGAGACACAATAAATGTTAACCTCACCATACTGTATTTTAAGGAGTTTACTTCTCAGTGTGGTGCCAGGATTTAAAGTTGCATCCTTGAGGTGCCTAGGTACCTGATTAGTTCTGAGGGCTTGAAGACCTCTTCCTTTGAGTGCTGAGCTGTAGCTCTCTGTGTGGATGAGTCACTGCAAATAATACTTAAAATCTGTGAAGCACCCGAGAGCCCCACAGAGTCTGGTCCAGGAACATGCAGTAGATGACAGTGAGAAATAGCACAGTCTTAAATAGCCCTGAGCAGTGGGCTAAACCGTGGAAGACTGAACTCTGATTCATGCAGGTTGTACAGTTATCCATGGTGTTTATATTCTCTGTGTAATAGGAAGGCAGGCTGCCCCAGCAGCCTAGGGTCCTAGTGTTAATATGTGGGATCTGGATTCCATTCCTGAGACCAGTAGGCTGGGAGGGTAGCATGTGTCGGCCTTGTACGCTTTTCCATATGTTCTCCTCTCCCTTGATTGGCTGAAGGAAGTAGCATTCATAGACTCTATAGGGAGCCACGTTCAGTTCCTTGCATTGGATAGAAAGCTCCTACACCAAAAGTCTTTTTATGGGGCAGAGTGTGGGTGGGGCAAGATAAAAGAAAATCTTATAAATTTCCCATCTCCCTCCTTTTTCCCCCTTCTGAAGATGTGTAAAGGTCCTATTGGTGGTGGCACAAGTTGGGGAGATACCCCAGACCAGGATGTCCTTAATATGCTGGGTTCCGATAACCTGAGCCGGCTGAAGAGGCTACAGGAGAGATTTGTCGTTCCTCAGAGCATCAGAGGGCCCTGCCCGCCCCCTACCTTCCCAGGGTGCCAGCAGTTCTTCAGGGACTTCATTCTCAGTGCAGGAAGGTTAGCTGCATATCACTGCTTATGCCTCGGCTAAGTTTGGATGGTTGTTGGCTAATACCACTGGCTTGTGCTGCAGTTGGGGAGTCAACTCAGAAACTGGTCTTGGAACTCCAGCTCTTTGGGACAGTGGAGCCCAAGTGGGGACGTTTTCAAACTCTGAAGAAGGTTGCCGTTTGCACTGTCCATTAAGTACTCCTGGCTGGTGTAGTTACCAAGTTGCTCTTGTATCCATTGGAACAATCCATCTTCCTCTCCTAACAGCTACATCAGGCTAGTTCCTAGTTAGCTTACTACAGAATCAAACTGAATGCCTTGCCAGAGCGGGTCATGGTGCCCTAATACCATGAGGTGATGCAGCAGCGAACAGCAGGAGCTGTGCACAGCTGAAGTGTTCCTTACAGGGTGGTGGTCAGTGCCCTGCAGTGGAGTTCGAGGCTGTTCTGTGGTTAGCCTTTCATGTTCCACAGCATAGATTCTGATCTCCTTTAGATGGCACCTGAAATGAGTTTAGGGACCTCACAGTCTCCTCTATAAATGTTTAGCCGCAGCATTAGAACCAGCAGCAGTTGGAGAATAAGGGGAGTCTCTCTTCCAGAGAGGCCCAAGATTAGAATGGAAAAGGTGGTTAGTCAATGTTGAAGCTGGTTAGTGCACTGACAGGGCTGTGTGGCAAGACTTGTATGGAGTCTGCCCAGGCTCTGTCTGGCTGTCAAACAGTGCTATTCTTGGCCACACTTTGCACTTGGAGTTCCTCCCTTAAATGAGTTAATGTTTTGTATTGGCCATCCCCAACTTCTGTGATTAAGGCTTAAATGTTAGTTGAGATTCCACTGCTATTTTCAGTATGACTTTTCATCTTTTGCTGAAGCTACCAGTTCAACCAACACCTGATGGATAGCCTGTGTCTAAAGATACTCGAGCTGGATGGCCTTACTTTGGTAGAGCATGAACCTAGTGATGGGGAGGCAGATATGGATGAACAGGTAAGTAATATTTTCCAGACACCTACTAAGAACTTGTTCATTGGATCATTCCAAGAGCTGGTTCATGATGAGGGTTTCCTAGTTGCTACAGTGATATAAATAATAATAATATGTTTGGAAGTTAAGAAATTCTCCACTAAGGTTCCAGTAGCCACTTTAACTCCACCTCTGTATCCTGCTACCATTTACATGTGCTCAGTTATGGTTACCACAGTAGCTGTGCAAGCTATGGTGCCTTTCGGTGTTTAGCAACTCTTAAAATGTGGTTCTACTCTGAGAAGGGTCAAGTTTTGTGTTTTAAAAGACGTCTTAGCAGTTCTATTCACTGTGTGTTGAGTCTGATGGTCTGATTGCAGTACAAATAAAGTAACTTTTAACTTTAAAAAAAAAAATCTTGTTAACCCTGTGGAGCTAACATACCTATGTTTGTAAGGCTAACTGTGCAATCCCATTGTTCTCAGATTTTGCCTAGTTATACCTGTGCAACTCCACTAAAATCCTTAGGGTTGCACAGATGTAACAGAGGGCAGAATATGGCCTGCACGATCTTTGATGATCATGTTGCACAAGCCACAAATTTAGTTTAGCTGAGATCCCAGGGTGTGTTTGTGGTGCCGACAGCTTCTAAGATGAGCAAACAGTCTGGAGTCACTGAGACAGAACACATGTAGGACCCCAGGCTGCCATCTTCACTAAGTCACTTTTCAGAATGAAACTGCTCTCTAAATTCTCAGAGATCTGCAGCTGGTACTCAGCTGATGTTGGCTTTGTGCTGATTGCTCTTGCTTCTTTGCCAGAGATGGAGGAGTGCAGGAATATCAGGTTAAGATTAGTAATATGGAAGTATGACTGTTTGAGCAGCTTCTTGTTTTCTTTTCTTTTTTTTAAGAAAAAGATTTTGGATTCATTTGTTGCTTATGGCAATAGTGGGACTATCGCTTGAGTAGCCAGTGCAACAGTGAAGAAAAGAGCTGTGTACAGCCATTTATGTATGTAATTTAAATGTGCCCATCACCACAATATCTAGTTATATTTATATTGATGAAATGTACTCCACTGGTTTCTCTGGAGGAGGAGCCAGGTCTCTACTTGCACTCAGTTCTAAGCTGCTTTTGTAGGTCTAAGTGGCATGCCCCCGGAGCATGTTTCTGGGGATGTATTGCAATGTGATTCAGGGAATGCCTGCTGGAAGAGGTGAGACTTTGAAGGCTGGAAGAAGTGGGCTCAGGTTCATCTCTTGTAGCAGTGAGTTTCACAGCTGAGAGTTGTCTGCTGAAAACGCACTTAAACTGAAATCTGGACTCTGTTAGTGGAAGCATTTTTGTGGAACCCAGCTACCATGAAGAAAAGTAGAGAGACATGAGGTCACATAGCTCAGCCTCTGTCCATGGAGGGCTTTGAAGAGAAGGGCCAGATCCTGTAAACTCCCCCCTTAGAACTCTTACCAGTGCACTTGATTGCTGAACTCCTCTTTTGAAGGAGACTTGAATATTGCAGAGTGCCCTTCTCTGTGTTTTAGGGGAAAGAGTTTTTTGGAGAGTGGAGGGGAGGATGAAGCTGTGAGGCATTTCCCATGCATGAAGAGGACAACTCTGGTAGATAACTGCTTCCCAGTTTGGTGTGGTGGTGTCCCTGACCAGTTTTCCTTCTCTCCATTTCAGGATGAAAAAAAGCGTTTCACTGCAGCCCTTATGACTCTCCGACTCCTGGCAAAGTTTCTAGGATTTCTTGTTTTCCTGCCATACCAAACAGTGGAACCACCAAGCAGAGACTTGCAGGAGTCTGCAGTGACATTAAGGAACCAAGTAAGTAACCTGCTAGAGAACCAGCCTGTGCTTTTGCTTGGCAAGTAAGTTTCATTTGCCCCAGGTGAGGCAGATATTTCTCTGCTGCCTCTGGCAGCAGCATTTTATGAGGTGGAACAGACTTCAAAATGACATTCCACACTGTCCTGTGTCCTGTTGGGTGAAGAAGAGCGTATGAGATAGGGAAGAGGGAAGTGTTAGTAAGTGGTGCAGCGTTGAACTTCTTGATGATGCTGTTGAAGCATGGCCATTGTATCAAAGACCTGAATACACTGGAAAGACTTCCTTTGCATTGTGTCAGGTTCTACTGCCAGAAACACTTTCAGGAGTGTCTCAGGTCTCTGCTAAATACTTCCACTAATATGTCAAACCAGATGAAAATTGCCTTTTGTTGTCTGTAAGAATTGAACCCAGATCTCCTGATACCGGGTCAGGGTTCTAGCCAGAAGACCATCTTCTCAAAGCTACAGTGGGATCTCCGTTAGCTATTACTAGCTGGATATTTAATTTTATATAGATCTCCAGTGACTGGAAGTTACAGATATAAATACTAGCCATTTTGTTACCACTTTAATTGTACAAAGAGTTAAATCATGGAAAGAAAAAGCATAAGGTAGATGTGGATTTTTCTTTTTGAAGTAAGTGTGAAAAGTTAGCCTCAAACTACTTTAAGTTGACTTACTCTGTGTTGCCCATCAAGACCCTGCCTGTACTGGATGTATTGAAGCTCCTGAGACAATCTGTCTTGAACCGACGTACTATCCTTACCGTTCCTTGGATTGTGGAGTTTCTTTCCCTTGT
Organism: Chelonoidis abingdonii; assembly: GCF_003597395.2. Taxonomy (NCBI): domain Eukaryota; kingdom Metazoa; phylum Chordata; order Testudines; family Testudinidae; genus Chelonoidis; species Chelonoidis abingdonii. Next base: position 88,395,882 of record NC_133772.1, read on the forward strand.
GGACCATTTTGCTCCATTCCTTGACTACTACGGGAGGGTGTTTTCCCTCCTACTGCAGCTGTACAGGTGAGAAACTGAGCAAGGATGCCTGCGCTTGCTTGAAAACATTTCTTTGCAATGATAATCACATCCCACTCTTCTTCCAAAATGGTGGCTGTAAGGCTGCATGCTGGCTCTCAGGTGGGACCATTATAAAAATCATTTAATTCTTCTATCCCTGTTACAGCTGTAAAACACTTGTTATACTGTATTAAGAGGAGTCCATCCCAAGCTTTGGGAACTTTTGAGTCTTGATTAAAATACAGAGTTTGACCAAATATATACAACTTCCCATGTGTTTGCAAGCAGTGTGCAGCTGCAAAATATAAACTTAAGTCCTTCCACAAAGTTCCCCATTGCCCAAATATTCTCAATTCTTCTTCCCTCCATAAAAAACAGTGCAAAGAAATGGGATTTGTAGCATGTCCTAAGGTCACCAAACCGTGGCTTCTGCAGACCAAATGTACAATGCACTTTATACCACCACCCACCCACACCTACTCACTCACGCATGCACAGGCTACGACACCTTCTCTGCTCAAAAGAGCCCGAGATTTAGGGTCAACAAGGCAGGGAACAGGTCAAGGAAATGGAGAACATGGAGACAAGTTACAGTATAGTGAGAATATATATCTTTTTCTTATTAATGCAACCGAAGTTTAATGGTCTCTTCTACTGCCCTTTCTCCACTGCAGGTGCCTGGTTCTTTCTGAAGATAAGGAGATGAGTTTCCTAAACAAGCTACTGATACTTGCCGTGCTGGGCTGGCTTTTTCAGGTACAGAAGCGAGAAATGTAAAGGGCTGGAGGAAAAGTGTGATAGAAGTTAATAGAAAACAATTGAAAATGAGATAAATAAAGTGAGATAAAATAAACACGAGATCCTTTCTGTAGAGAGTTGAACAGTCCTGTATAATTCCCTAGTTTATTTCTATAGATCTCATCTTCATTAAATCATATAGCACTTTTCTTCAAAAGCAAAGGGCTTTGTCTGTTGCAAGTGCACACATTAGTTCCCACTGAAATTGGAAATTGTCTTGCACTGCAAAGGCAATGTGCTGAATGCTGTGGGGAGGTGGCAGTGCTTTGCATTAATCAACAGAGAGCTTGTCCAGCTGATTAAGAAATGGCATTGATGAGACTCCAAAGGGAGACCCATTCTGTACTCAGCTGGGAGAATGGTGACTGTTTTAATGGGGATGAGAGACCTCTGAAGTTTGGTGAGAGATATGAAAGATCCCCTGTGGGAAGTTGGGATATGTGAAATGTAGGGTAATAAACTCTTCGTTTATAGAAAGAAGCTACCTGTGTCGTGGTGGGTCTAGCGACCCTATGGAAGATTGAGTGGCAGGATATATTTTTTTGGAACACATTGAAAGACTCCCAGCCCTTAGCTGAGACTGTATTTCACTCACTGACTGCTGGTGCATGGCAACTATTGAGGGTTTGTGTTCCAGGTCCCCTCGGTCCCAGAGGAGTTGTTCTTCACCAGGGAAGTCAAACAGGATGGGTTGATGAGGGACACTATGACATCTGCTCAGGCTTTGGTAAGTTTGTGTAACAGTACCTGCTTTAATATTTGCTGCTGATTGACTGAGGCATGGGTGACCTGCAGGCCAAGTGCAGCCTCCGGATTTCAACAATGTGTTTAGTGGCTTATCTTCAGTGCAAATGTGTTGACGCTGTAGGCTCCAGCATGCAATGCTTCAACTTGTCTGACTGGTCAGATTGCATTGTATGCTGAGACTTGTAGTCTCCATGGGCTGGACTTCAATATTAAAAACACAGGCAGCTGCAGTCTGATTGTTTTATGCAAAGTACCCCTCAGGGCTTTTGGTAAACTGCCAGTATGACTCTAAACTGGAGAAAGCGTGGACAGTAGGAACTGGGGGTGCTTTGCCAAAAAGATGAGGCCTTGCTAGGGCACACAAGCATGTTTGTTTATTTACAGACTCTGATCTATTGTTGATAGACTATCCACAGTGCAGTGTCTGTGTGAGAGTTACAGCCTGTCCCATGTGCTAGGAGTGATGACAGAACAGAAACCAGAAATAGGTGACTCAGATCTTTTTTTAAAGAAGTCTGCTGTATTGGGATTCCCTACAATCTACCTGGCCTGGCAAAGGGTATTTAGCACCTGAACCAAAACCACTTCAGAGGGTAAAAATAATTCAAGCCAACAAATAGGCAGTTTTCAGATCCCACCTCCCTTGCTGTGTGTGGGAGCCTCCAGCCTGTCTCACCGCTATATGACAGTATCTTGTTACAGTGTAGTATGTGCCAGTTGCACCTCCAGTGACAGAAGGGAGATGCAGAACTCCATTGCAGCCTCTCCTAAATATGTACAATATACACTGCCCGCAATGATGGGATGCTAGGCCCTCCCTTGATCCCCACCCTGTTTGGCTGTGCCAGGTGATAATATGGTGGCGGGTGTGTGTCTGTGGTCCTGTAACTCCATAGGTCAGAGTCTAAAGTCAAGTAGACTGATTCTGTGTGCCTGGATGGAAGCAGTGGTAGAGCTTTAATTTTTAATAGTTATGTATTCTTTACCCTCCTCCTAGTTTGGGCTTCTCCCCCAGTTGGCGGCAGTGAGGGCAGCAGGCCTCCACTGGGGTCCCTAATCCCTTTTTACAGCCATCCACTCTCAGTGGGGTTTTGACAGGGATCAGGACTAAAGCTCAGGCAATGGCAGGTCTTTCTGAAATAGGTCACTGTTCGCTGCACATCTGAGGGCAGGAATGAGCTCTGTGGGTGTTCAAATTTTATGTCTCCCTTCAGAAGCACTTGATCTGGATTGTGATTAGCTCCATTTTTGGGGGGTAAGGTGAGACATCTGCGTGATACATAAGGGATTTCTAATCCTCTAAATATGATGCCCTTTTGCAGCTGTTCTGTCCTTCAGCTTCCTTTTCTTCCTTTACCAGGATTGTGTGCCTTTGGTGGATCAGCAGTTACTTTATACCTGCTGTCCCTTCCTTGGTGAGTATTGTATTGATGTTAGTGCCAGCATTCTTTGGTCCCATGAGTCAGGTCATCTTTCTTACCCCTTCCCACAACCTTGAATATCATACTCTGACCTTGATGAAAAAAGCAAGTCATGGATACGCCAACCACAATTGATAGAAGTACCTCTCGGGGACAGGGAGGCTGCAGATTGACTGTTCTGGCTGTGTAGAGTTAGTGATTCACAGGAGAGGGGGAGCCTTGTTCTCCATGTAAAGTCACACTTGAATGGGGGAGTGCCAGGCTGTCCCATGCTGTGTTTAAATGGGAAGGGTTTGGATTGTGATAGTACCCTGGTCTCTAGGCTGACACTTACTGAAGGCAGAGGGGCGGGATCCCTTTGTACCTTGACATCATATACTGTCAAGCTTGTGTTGTCGGGATTGCTAGTGACCCTCTGTCATTGTTTCCTTGAGAGACTGCCTCCTGGTGGCTGTGCACTCATACAATGGAGGTGCCCACCTCACCATTGTGGAGGTCCAGTGCTGACTTTGAAGATGAAAGTGGGAGGCTTTACCTCCTGGGGCTAAACTGCTGTGTATGTGGCTGCAGGAAAGGCTGGTACAGTCAGTGCAATGATTCTTACGTGAGGAATGTGCACCAGAATTTGAAGGGTTGAAATCCCCCACACTGAGCTCACCTCCGACATTCTCTTGGTAATGACACTGGAGTGCTGAGGGTCCTTGATTCTCCCAAAACCCCTGTGGCCCTTGCAGAGCTGCCACTTTCCATCCTGCGGTCTGAGAGGACTGGGTGGGATTGTCATGTAAACCTTGTCCGAGTCACTATTCCGTAATCCTTCTGAAGGGTCACTGTTGAATGTTGGGAAGTAGTGTGCTGCCTTCTGTTCCTTGCTGAGAGTGCAGTTTCCGGGGGTGCCTTGCCACCCTGCAAAGTTCGAGGCTTGCAGCCTGCTCTCCTCACCACCCTGGGTATGTGGGATATTGGGACTGCGCTGGCCTCTTCTTGGATCCCAAAGTTGCTCTTCTCTGCTATTGCAGAATCTGGTTCAGTGAATTTCTCTATGCACGTCTGGCTTTGTTACCCACTGTCAGGACTGTATATGTGGGGACTACTCTTCACACCTGATTTTCTCTTTACAGGTGAACTACGGAAGCTGCTGGCTTCCTTTGTGGCTGGCAGTGGAGCAAAGAATGGTGGCTTTATAAGGAAAATAACCCCAACTGCTGCAGAGTCCTTGACAGCTAAACCTTCTGTCACACAGCAGAAATTGCAGGTAGAGAGAACCTGATGAGCTGTGTACTGACTCCTTGCACAAGTTAGGGATCCACTCTGTTTCCATGTAATGAAATAGCTCTGAGCATGGTGAAGTGGCTTTTCATAGCAGATATGCAAAGGGAGGGAGTGTTCACAAGAGGGCAGGATGCACAGTGTTAGCCTAAAACTATATTTGGAGGGAAGCAGGGGGGACAACACAAGGATAGGCAGCAGGGCATCTCTTGCTTAACAGTTATATATACTGTCTGCTTGTTAAATCTTCCGGCGCTGACACTGGGTGGTCTCTAAATTCTAGAGAACCTGAATGCACAAGCCTTTCCTGTCAAACACTCAGCTGATTCTTATATACCCAGTCTTTCTTAGGGCCTCTTCTTTTTGCTGTGTACCTCTGACTTTCTTTTTACACTGCTCTGACTCCCTTATAACCATGGTAGGACACATGAGAGTTCTGTGTATGGTACAGTGTTGTCCATTCTATAATTAAAGGGGATGAAGCAACACCATTGTCATACAGTGCTCCCAGCTGCAGCCTGCTGTGAAAAGTGCTGCTCTGAGAATGGACAGCGCTATCCATGTTTTTCCTTCCTCCTTTTCCTCCTTTATCAGTCAATTGTTTTGCAGTTTCTCACAAGTCAAAATAAATAAGCTTTGGGCTAAAAGGTGAGAGGAAGATTGGACATAAGCATTTTACAAGGTGTGCCGGGGTTGTGGTCATAAAATGCTTTTGTATAGACAAGTTTTGTGCCTTTACTGTGTACAGTGCACAACAAAACCAATGTCCCCTGGGCCTGTTTATTCCTGTAGTGCAGAGGGGAGGATTGGTGTGGAGTGCCCTGGTCTGTTTGTAGCGCTTGTTCTTCCTCTTGAGCAGGTGGAGCTGGAGCAGGCCTTCTTCCACAATCAGCCTCCATCCCTGCGGAGAACAGTGGAATTTGTGGCAGAGAGGGTGGGATCCAACTGTGTTAAGCACATCAAGTAAGTGCTGGGTTGGGCACCTCTGAAAATCCCTGCTTGCCTGTTGGGTTTTAATCTCTGAGGCCAAGCATTTGGGTTTTCAGTTGCCTGTTGAGGTCAATACTGCAAGTTCCTGGTGGAAACTAATCTGAGTGCTAGTCTAGGCAGGGTGGTGGTGACTGGCTGCCTGAAGTCCTGTCTGCTTTAGCACTCTCAAAAGAGCTTAGTGTCCTAGGGTGTTTCTGTGAGCATCTTCAGGGGACAGCTGTGTATCCCTTGTCACTTTGGATTATGTCTGTTTGGAGTGAACATGGAAACATAGAGATTGCCATGTTGGATCAGGCCTGTAGTCCTTCTAGCCTAGTGTTGTATCTCTGATAGTGTCTAGCAGCCAGATGCTTCAGAGGAAGATTCAAGACACGTCACCATAGGCAGATGTGGAATAATCTACCCCTCATGTTGGGTATCATTGTAAACCCTAATAGTTAGAGATTGGTTTAGGCCCTTCCAAAATGTGTTAGCTATAACTGATAACTCTGGATATTCCTGTTAGCCATAGAAACCTACACTCCCTTTTTGAATCTCACTGTTTTTGGCCTCAACAACAACCTGTGGCAATGAGTTCCAATGAGCTTGAGATGATAAGAATCTCTCATGGTGTGGGGTGGGTTAGATTAATAAAATAACGTGATGGCGTTTTTAATCTCAGTGTTTTGTTCCACCTGTGATCTAAAGGAAATGGTGCCCTCTGGAAGCAGGATATAAGGGCTGTATACTGATTTCCTGGCTTGTTCTCCCTATTTGTCTCATTGGCTTATAACAGGGCAACACTGGTAGCAGAACTGGTCAAAAGGGCAGAGGTCATGCTGCAGGATAAGGTAAAGGAAGAGGATGCTAATCATAGCAAACTGCTGGACGAGGTGTGTGCTCAGCTGTACGAGGAAGGGGCGCAGGCTCTCCACAAAGGCAGAGAGTAAGCAGGAGAAGCTACTTAAATGAGTCATTTCTCTTCCTTTTCATTGTAGAATCCTTAATGACGTGCAGGCTTTGAGATTACACCGGTATTTTTAAAACCCCCAACATCTGCTTCAGACACGCTGGTGTGTTTAGCTGGATCCCTGTAATCTCAGCTCAGTTTCCCTTTGGATGCCTCCTGTTCCTGGAAAGAAATTGAGGAGGATACAGTGCTGTGTACCCTAGCTGCCTTCAGCTCCAAACTGACTTAAGCTCCAGTCATTGTATTTTCCCCTCTTTTGGGAGAGGAAGGAAGGAATCCTGGATGTTACAGCTCAACTGCCTATAGCAGGAGCGTGTAATTAAAACTTTGCTTACCTGGTTCTGTCTGGTTGTGGTCCCACTATGATGTTCAAGTGGTGAAATGTAACAAAGCAGGCAGAAATCCCTGCAGGGACATTTCTGACTGTCACCTTAGAGCAGTGGCTCCCAAACTGTGGGTCAGGACCTCAGAGCTGGCTTAGACTTGCTGGGGCCTAGGGCTGAAGTCAGAGGGCTTTGGCCTTAGGTGGCGAAACTCAGGATACAGCCTCCTTGCCTGAGACTGAAGCCCTTGGCCTTGGGCTTTGGCCACCGAACCCAGGGCAACAGGGCTCATGCAGACTCAGGCTTCGGTCCCTCCTCCAGGGGTCGTGTAGTAATTTTTGTTATCAGAAGGGTGGGGGTCTCAGTGCAATCAAGTTTGAGAACCCGGCCCTAGAGCATTGGCTGACACAACAGTATATTTTCTTTGCCATTTTTTCTTCGCAGATTTTGCAGGTTGAAAGGGCCTGAGGCTGTAAGAGTGCTGCTGCCAGAAGAGACATCAGCAGCAGTATGTACCGTGTCTATTACAGGCCTTGCCTTTCAGTCCTGATCGGTATCCCTGTATCACCATTGCTGCCACTTTTAAACCCTTCTGTGATAGGACAGTCGAATTTACTGACACATGGATGTAAAATCACTCTGAGCCTCATGCCTGCCCAGATTAACTGGGCATTTCTGTCAAAATGATCCAGCAGCAAAATAGTTAACTGTTGCTTACATCATTATCATTTGACTTCATAGTTAACTCCTGTTACGATTAATGTGATTTGTTAATCATTAATGTAATACATCTTCCTTGGCCCCAAATACTGCCTGAGTCAATGGGCTTCAAATAGAGAATGTGTGTAAAGGGGCCCTTTTGGTCATTTGAGAACCCAGTTTCCATGACAGCAGCCTCGTCCCATTTAAGTTTATCAAGAGATGCACATGTTGACTCTGAACACGATGTATGTTGAAATGAAGACTCTTCCCTAGAGAGTTTGTTCCTTTGTCTCTCCCTGCCCAGGAGGGCAGGGCTGTCCTGTGAATGGCAGTAACTGTAACGCTGCTGCTTATCCATTCCAAAGGTTTTGAACAGTGCAGAAGACATTGCAGTGGGACTGGCTACTGAGAAGGCCTGCACCTGGCTGTCAACCAACATCACAGGTAGGCCTCAGCTCTCTGCACTGTGGCTGCTCCTGACTTGAAGGCAGGGACTTTTATAAGATCAGAGAGGTCTTTCCAGTATAATGAAGTACATGCTCTCCCTGGTTTTATTGTCAAAGGTTTGTCCTGCCCATCCATACCTGTTTAGAAACAGGAAGGGGTTGCTGTCCTCACCCATCTGGTTTCCAACCTTAAATGCATGTTACAAGGTTTTGAGTTCTCAGACTTTGGCATTTAGGTCACTTCAGGATCTGAAGTCAGGAGTCTGTCTGGGGCATGCTGAATTCTACAATATAGGAGGCTTCCTCCTAATCTGTCGCTTGGGCTAAAGTCTTGTCTGCTCTAGACATTTACAGCGCTAAGATCTGCTTGGTCCCTTCAGCGTGCTTCTAAAATACTTTGTGTCCACACAAACAACTATTCCTTAGGGCTTGCCTCCAGAGCAGGTACCACTCAAATTGGAATTGCTTTCAGTAGAACACCAGTTTAATCAGAACCATTTCAGACTGCATTGGTTTACTGCTAGCATTGATGGCAGTGAAATGATTCAAAGAGAGTTCTCCAGCTACTGTCCCATAGTGCTTTGCTAGCATTTCAGAATCTTGCAGAAGTCATTGCTTCTGGGAGCTGTGCCAGGAACTATGGGATAGGTACCCAGTAGGTGTTGCAGCTAAAATGGTTTAGAACAGCACTAGCGTGGATGCTGGGCTCAGAACATGAATTGATGTGATGGCTAGTGCAGCCATGCTAAATCATTGATGTGTAAACTGGCACAATACACCAGTTCAGCTTTCTAGTGTAAACACTACCTAAGAGTGATGCTAGTTTATCTCCTGCTTAATTGATGTTCACAGGACACACTGAGATCCTCTAATAGAAGGCTCAAGAGATGGGCTAGGTATTACCACTAACCTACACTTCTGAGAAGAGCTGTGGGTGCAGCATTGGCTCTGCCTTTGCCTGGGTTCGGGAGCCTGTGATTACACGAAGGAATAGGAGCTCAGAGGGCTGGGATGTTGGAAACCTAACACATTCCTCATGCTGATCCTAAGATGACACTCAATGGAGAAAGATTTGAGGGAACACCCCATATTGTGGTTTCTGGAAACCGTTTTCTCCATATCCCTTGTGAGAAAAATATGAATGTAATAAGCCCTGTTATTTGTTCCTTACAGCACTGATCAAAAGAGAAGTGAGAACTACCTTTAATCGGATGTTGAGAGTCCAGGGTCCGTCCTTGTCCAGTGAGGACACACAGGGGGAGAGGAAAGGTTGTCCCCCCAACTGCCAGCACCATGCTCCGTTCCCCTCTCAGATCATCAATGAGATTAAAGTACAGAATTTCCACTGTCTCCTTGGTTACATTGATACTTTTTTGACTTTCCTCTCGTGGGTACAGTTAAGCTGTCACAGTTCCAAGGAACAAGCTCTGAGCCTGGGTGGGGTGGGACTGGAGGCGGGTGCACCTATGTTGCTTCTCAGTCCCTTCCAGTAGCTACTTAGAGATCAGCATTCTGGTCTTGAGCCCTGTCAAACACAGTCTTCGTGATGACATGGCCGTGGGGTGAGAGGGAGATGTCCATCTAACTCCACTTGCATAAGTCCACAGTCCCTGTTTTAGGGATGTAAGAGCCATCCTGCCACAGTGAGAGTTTTGTGCAACTCTGTTATGAAGAGTGACCATGTCAAAATGGGTTCCTCCTTACACTGCAGATCTGCTCCCTGAGTTTTTTTCCAGTGAGCTCTGCTGACTTCAGGGACTAAAATAAGTATTTCCTGGTCTTTATCCCAATCAGCCCTGCAGAGCTAGTTGGATTCTGTTTCTTCTTATGCACCAACAGAATTGTTTGCTGAGTTCCAGTCAGCTACATCAATGCAAATCCATGGAAAGGGGTTTGCCTGCCTGCCCCACATAAATCTGGGATCTACTAATCTACCAGTAAAATGATTAATGTAAAGTGTACAATTTTTTTTATTTAAATGTTCTAGTCAGTTAAAGTAACCACTGCCTTTTGTAGGAGTGACAACTACATCCCATTCTGTTAGCAATAAAACTAGCTACTAGTTATTAGTCTGTCTTGTCCCAGCTTTCCCTCTGCATTTAACTGGACTTAGAGGGAATTGAGGTTAGAGAGAAAGAAGGGAGTGGTCAGGTGGCTTGATTTCTCCAGACTTCCTTCCTGTTAGAACTGATATAACCTCTCTTGTCCCAGGCTTAAATGGATGCTGTTCTCCTAGAAATTATATAATTAAAAACCCCCAAACAGTTCTCTCACCATCACCTGAAATTATTAAGTGAAAGAATATTAATAATCTCATCTGCTTTTCACTGTTTGTTCTGCTTGTTTTTTCTGAGTTAATTTGTTTACCTGGGTACTGAAAGTAGAGTAGCTGTAGTCAGATTCCTATCAGTTTCATATGTACTAGGCCACTGCCTCCAATGTTTTGGTTGCAAAAACTGCAACAGAATTTGTTTTTGTTTTAAAAAACAAAAAAACAAGCGTTTCCACTGGAATTACCAAAAAAAAATCATGGAAAGTTATATGAAGATCTTAAATTTTTTTTTAAATTTTGCTTTTTACACAGCTTAAATTTGGAGTGACTAGATTTGACATAGTCCTTTTGAAATTCTAAAACACAGTTGTTTCCATGTCTTCTAATTGAAGTTTGACCCTTTAGTTGTCATTCAAGGATACTAGTACTGGTTGGTAAGTCACTAATGAAGCTAGGTGTTAACCACACACAGCATCAGGAAAAATATGATCCAAGGAACCAGACAGTTAATGCTACACATTTGTTTTGAGTGTGATATAGCGCTCCTTGTAATAATGGCATTGTCTCATAATGAGGCAGAAGATGATGTTGTGGTTGAGACACAAGATGGTGGATGGAGGCAGGGGTCAGAAGACCTGAGTTCTGTTACCAGCTGTGCCATTGACTCTCTGTGACTTCTGGCAAATCACTTAGACCAAAACTTTGAAATTTGGGTGGCTAAATAAGTGATGTGATTTGCAAGGGTCCTGAGAAGCTGTTACCCTTATTGACATCAGTGAGAGCTACAGGCAAAAGTCAGGCCACTTATCATATACCTATAGATTTAGGTGCCTAGCTTTAGGCACCCAAGTTTGAAAAAATTGGTGGCAATATTCCCATTTCCCTTCCCTAGTCTGTAAAATGGGAATAATACTAACCTCCTTCATGGTGGGTGGGTGTATGTGTGTGAAAATTAAGGAATGGTTGTAAATCACTTAATCTTCAGTCCAGTGGTCTCTCTAGAAATGCAAAGTATGAGTTGTTAAATGAGCTGTTGTCTTTTCGTCTAGGATGTGCTCTGTATTGCTGTGGGACCCAGGGATGAAGATGAAGGAGTTCTCTATGTCCAGCTGGAGTGCTTGCTGAAAAGACTGAGCCAAACGCTTCAGTGCAGAAAGGTAGAAATAAAAAAGTACGCAGTGCTTTCTGAGCCATCTGTATACCTGCTAGTATAATGAACCTGTCTCAGCTTGTGTTAGGGGGATACCTTTCATCTGAGCTCAGACGTGGCAAAGATAAGTTTCATTCTCTGACCCTAAATATCCGCATGTGATGTGCGGGGTATGTGAAGATTATTTTTGTGGAGAATTTCCTGGAACTTTCCAACAATGCCGCCTTTAATGACCCTGATTCAGCAGTTCTGTGGCTCCTGCTGTTGCTGCTTGTGTCTTTCCTAATTATTTTTAATGCAAAGCTCTTGTCTGATCAGTCTGAACCAGAGGCTGCAGGTTCTGGGATATTTCCCTGATGGTGACATGCCAATTTTATGTTTTCAGTTCATGTGTCCCACATCGGAGCAGCAGCTGGCTAGGTGCACTGTAGAGTTGGCATCTCTTCTAGGTAAGGCAGTTCTGATGCCTGTGCATTGTTAATGCTGACTGCTTTCCCCTCACCTCTGAGTGCCCCTTAGGTCTCCCTGCTTTTCATTCAGTTTTGTTGTATCTCTTGTAACAAAGGTGTCACTGAATCTGCAAAGACGTTCCATTGCAAAACCCAGAGGGTGACTACTGGGAGATAGCATTCTTAAAATCCCTCACAAACATCAATGTTTTGAGCTGACCCTCCTTCAACTACATATTTACCTCATTCACCCTTTCTTCACCTCCCAGTTCTTGGCCCCCTCATTCAGACATGCAGTCAGCTCTGAGATCCCTGTCTCTGGATTTTTGGAATTGAACATTTTCCTAAATGTAATGTTTGATTCCAGTTTTCATGCCTCACTCGTGAGAGAGAAAGTCAGTAGCTCATTTCACGTGGATCAGTGACTTCTCTGTGCAAGTTCAGCCAGTGCAATACTCTCGATCTCTTGGCAGCAGCCATCTACAGTGTGTGATTTCCCCTCTTGCTAAATGTGGCCTTATGGTTTCTGATACCTGATGTGCATCTACACCTCACACACTTCTAGCTAATGATGTGGGTGCAGAGCTTTCCCCCTGGCCAGTCTCCTAATCTCTGCTATCTAGAGACTTAAGAGGGAGTAGGGCTCCCCTTGAAATGTTCCCCTTTCAGAGAGCAGTCTGCTGTACCTTAGAGGATGAAACACTTACTCTGAACTCTTTTTCTGGGGCTGGAAACGCAGTTCTGTCTTTCCATGAAATGACAAGAGACTACAAGGAAGGTCTGAGAGTTTTCTAGGATTCATTGTTTAGCTGTATTTAGAAGTACTGTAATAAGAATAATTAAAAATGAATATGTTGTCCTTAGAGAAAACAGTTCATCCACTATAAAGTGAGAGTACAGCAGCCCTACATACATCTGGGATCTACTAATCTACCAGTAAAACGATTAATGTAAAGTGTACAATTTTTTTTTTATTTAAATGTTCTATTCAGTTAAAGTAACCACTGCCTTTTGTAGGAGTGGCAACTACATCCCATTCTGTTAGCAATAAAACTAGCTACTAGTCTGTCGTCTCCCAGCTTTGTGGGCAATAGGCCAGTAGAGAAGCATTAGTCAACTTCAGAACAGACTTTTATTTTTTGTCTGTGGTGGTGTCTTCTTCTTGGGTGCAGAACCCAGAATTTTGCACATTCCAAGATTCATAGAATATCAGGGTTGGAAGGGACCTCAGGAGGTCATCTAGTCCAACTCCCTGCTCAAAGCAGGACCAATTCCCAGCCAGATTTTTACGCCAGTTCCCTAAATGGCCCCTTCAAGGTATGAACTCACAACCCTGAGTTTGGCAGGCCAATGCTCAAACCACTGAGCTATCCCCAAACCTCCTCAGTTGAAACTACTGCTCTGCATTGCCTCTTCATGAGTGTTTTCACCTTGGTGTTTGTATTGGTGCTATCCAAGCCTGTCAGTCACTAACAATGTGCTGCACGTACCAAAGATGACTGTAAATGTAATAGTAATAAACTGTATTGGTCCATCCCCTCCGTCCCATAGTTTCAGATCGTGTTCCTATCCAGGACCTTAAGCCTCAGACCCAGAAGAAACCTGAAAGACAGCGAGGGAGGAAGAACGCTGTCAACGGCCTTCTGAAATCGCTGCTGTCGGTTTGGAAGGAAGATTTTTGGACACCTGTTCCTGTTCAGCTGATGTTCAGCAGGAAGAATGTCGGCTACATCGCAGAAGTCGAGCAGCGTGAGGTGGGACTTCTTTAGCTCTCCAGAACCAGCTGCCCAGTCCTGCTCGCCATACTCACACTGGAGTTCTGTTGACTTCTGAGACTGTCATGTGAGTAAGGCCAGCAGGATTTGGCTCTCACTGTTCAGCTGTCAATGAGTTTCTTCAGGGACAGCGGAAAAGTAAGAGCAATGTATAATGTTGTCAAGAAGGCAGACTGTAATACTTATGTTTGGGGAGATGCAAGTGACACTAGAATTTGTCCAGTTTAATGCCAGAACAAATGATAAAATCGCTGATCAACCTGAGAGATTATAGGACTGTAAACGTAAATCGCCCCATAGTTAACTTTGGGTCTGAAGAATTTTCCTGTCTAGGTCCAGACCAGGATATCAGCTTTTGTTGAAAATTAGACAGGCATTCCCAACCTCTCCTTGAGCCAGGCAGGAAACACTTATTCTACTTCCAACTGGGAATCCAGAACTGAAAATGAATGTAAGAACAGCCATACTGGGTCAGACCAATGGTCCATCTAGCCCTGTATCCTGTCTTCGGACAGTGGCCGGAGCCAGGTGCTTCAGAGGGAGTGAACTGAACAGCCCAATTTATCAATTGGGGGGGAGGGATAGCTCAGTGGTTTGAGCATTGGTCTGCTAAACCCAGGGTTGTGAGTTCAGTCCTTGAGGGGGCCATTTAGGGATTTGGGGATTGGTCCTGCTTTGAGTAGTGGGTTGGACTGGATGATCTCCTGAGGTCCCTTCCAACCCTAATAATCTATGATTCTATGATCAAGGGATTCATCCAGTCCCAGCTTCTGGCAGTCAGAGGTTTAGAGATACTGGGAGCATGGGGTTGCATCCTTGTCATTTTTTCCAATAGCCATAGGTGGACCTATCATCCATGAACTTAAGGAATCTTTATTTAACTCAGTTATTGCCTGGGGATGTTGCAAAGGTGAGAAGTAGGAGTTTCACTGGTTGACTCTGCATTGTGTGAAGAGAAGTACTTCCTCATATTTGTTTTAAACCTTCTCCCTGTTACTTCACAACAAGGGTTATCCAAAGAAATTATCAGCGGGGTAGCCATGTTAGTCTGGATCTGTCAAAGCAGCAAAGAATCCTGTGGCACCTTATAGACTAACAGATGTTTTGGAGCATGAGCTTTCATGGGTGAATACCCACTTCGTCAGATGCATGTAGTGGAAATTTCCAGGGGCAGGTATATATATGCAAGCAAGCTAGAGATAATGAGGTTAGTTCAATCAGG